>NW_026692201.1:14775000-15375000 GCF_021218885.2 Marmota monax | reverse complement strand
AATTAGATGAAAGGAAGTCTAGGATCAGGAGGCAAAGGTGACAATGTTTCAAGGATGTGGGTACTGTCACTGATGTCAAATATTGCCAAAAGCTCTAAATAAAAGGTAAGTGGGCTTGCTTTCAGGTCGTTGTTGTGATCTCATCAAGAACAATTTAAAATGAACTGATTGGAGCAAAAAACATTATGTTGAGGAATAAGAGAAAGATAAGAGAGGTGACCTTGAAACTTAGTTTAAAATGTAAAAATTCTTTGTTAATTCCAATATAAGTAACAAGGATTTATTTTAAAAAAAAAAAAATCAACTTTCAAATTTTCTTATACCTGGGGCTGGGGATGTGGTTCAAGCGGTAACGTGCTCGCCTGGCATGTGCAGGACGCTGGGTTCGATCCTCAGCACCACATAAAAATAAAAAATAAAGATGTTGTGTCCACCAAAAACTAAAACATAAATATTAAAAAATTCTCTCTATCTCTGTCTCTTTAAAAATTTTTTTTTCTTATACCTGTTCTCCTTTCACTTTTCTTGGAAATCCTGTTTAATTTCTGTTATTATTTAGTGAACTTATTTTCTTCTCTAAAAGAAAAGTCAAAGGACAAATCCTTAATGAAAATTGTTAGGTCTACATGGAAACTAAAAGCAGGAAAATTAACATTGGTCCCAAAATAAACATACGAATATATATATATATATATATATAGTTATAGTTATAGTTATAGATTAGCACTCAAATTATTGTTGAGTTCAATTCAACTACATAAAAGAATCATCTGGCAGAACAATGGTGAAAAGATGTAAATCCAGTTAGTCTTCTAACTGAGTGCAGGGGTACACATCTGCAATCCCAGTCACTCAGAAGCCTGATGCAGGAGGATTACAAGTTTGGGACCATCTTGGACAACTTTATGAGATCCTGTCTCAAAATAAAAAGGGCTGGAGATATAGCTCAATGGTAGAGCTCTTAGCTTTTGCCTAGCATGTGCCAGGCCCTAAATTCAACCAATCCCCAGTACAGGGTAAAGGGAGACCTCTAGGAAAGAGCCTTAGACTATATCTAAACCATGTTCTAACTTTTATCATAATTATCAATAAAACCCAATAGTTTTATATTTATATCCTGGTGAATAAAAACACAAGTTTTTTAAGTTTTGTGTTTCAAAAGGTGATGTGGCCTTGTATCCCTTTAACGGCTTATCCAATCTATCCAGTGCAAGTATCTATACAAATAAAAGCAACAATTTGTAAAAAAAAAAAAAAAAATTGATTTGGCATCAAAGAAAAAAGAATATTGTTAAAGATAGCTTTTTCAAAAAATAAAAATATCCAGTAAAAGGGATGAGGATTACATTGATCATGTGGTTTATTTTCCTTTAAAAACATTCTCTATGAAGGTTATTATAGCTAAATTGAAAATGCCTTTCTCCCTCTCTCCATTCCTCCACCTATTGCCATTAAAGTTCAGTGACACTTTGGTGTACCTACTCTTGTATATCCACTTTCCTCTACTACTTAAGCCTTTTGGGAGCAGAGACTGTATCATATTCATCTTTATATCCCTACCAATAGCACAATAACTAGGACTTTAAAATGCATTAAATGAATAAATGAATTTTAATTATTTACCCAAATATATCCACTAATCTCTCTGTTTGTGTAATAAGAATTGGAATTTTCCATTGTCTTATAAAGATGACTATTTTCCCATAATGCATTTGGAGCATTATTACTAAGACAATGGAAAAGAAAAATGGTACAGTTAATTTGAAATGCAAAGAGCAAATAAATAGCAGTTAAATACCAGACACTAAATGTTGCACATAAGTCAAGTAATAACAAGAATGCTTTCCTTAAAATTTGAAACATTGATGAGTGAGATTGTTATGGCATTAGAATTTTTTAGACTAAAAAGAGATTAATAGTTATATGCATTAAAAGAAGAAGAGAATAGTGAATTGGCAGAAACAGTTCTACTGGTGAAGACACCACAACTTTAAAGCATGTTATTTGGTGTTATGAGTGATGGAAATGCATATGACTGGAGAAGAAAACAAGAACAGTTTTCTTTGATTACAAGAGTTATATATTTTAGAGTTTACTATCTCCTCAGGGATTATAAATGGACCCACTCAGGAAGGGGTTACTACCACACTAAAACAAAACATAAGGAAACAAACTTTAAACAATGTTTAAATGTAGCTACCACTAGATACAATCACTGAATTGGACATTTATTTATTTGTCCAACTCTCTGCAATCATGATGAAAGAGTCAATAAGAATTTTCAAAGTTATTTTTGATCAATAAGAATTAAACAATCATGCATAGAAAAATGAAACTCCACTTCCATATTCTAAAAACATTTAATATGGCAAGATTCACTTGGTTAATATTAAAAAAACAGATAACATGTATCCAAAAATTCTTGTGGTATTTGGAACTACAGGATGAAAGTATCCAATGGTCTTAAGCATGGTTCTGTAGTGCACCAAGTTATGCATTTCTGCAATACATGACAGACTTTACTAAAAAGTGTCAAGGGATGACAGTGATCATCTGTATATTTATTATGTCATCATACATTTATTGGGCACCAGGCCCTGATGCTACTACTCTAGTGATAAGCAAAGAAGCAATTTTAAAGATATAAATATTTTTCTATATAAAACCATGCAAATATTTATCTGCTTATTGGAATTCTGAGTGAACTTTTCTATCTACAACATCTGCCAGGAAATCTCACAAGAATATAAGTTTGCTTGTAGAATTTCTGACCCTTGTCCTTGGATGATATACTGTGATGTCAGTAATATTTGCAGCTACTGCATGAACAGTTTTCCTACAGAGATTTTAAAGTCAGAATCTGAGAGTAAAGAGAAGGTTTCTTTTCTTCTGGTCATAGAAGCAAATCAAAATGAAGTTGCCATAATGAATTTTCCACTCTTAAAATAAACATGTTTGGAGAAGAGTTACCTCAGAGAGATGGCTCTTGACATACACCTCCACTTCCAGGATGCTTGATTAGAATCATTTCCAATTTTTCCCACTTGTGTGAGGAGAAGCCAAGAGATAATATTGAATGCCATTTTAAAAACTGAAGATTTGGATGTATTCTTTATATGATCTCATTTGTCCTCTCATATTTATATGTCTAGTCCTGACGTCACCCAATATCCAGATTCAAAGTCCAACAGTGTGCTTGAGAGTTCTACTGAAAATTTAATAGGTATGCCAAAAGTTAACATCTGGCAGGGTATGATGGTACATGCCTGTAACCCCAGCAACTCAGGAGGCTGAGGCAGGAGGATAGCAAATTCAAGATCAGTCTCATCAATTTATTAAGACCCTTAGCAACTCAGTGAGATTCTGTCTCAAAACAAAAAATAAAAAAATGGACTGAGGATATAACTTAGTAGTAAAGCACCCCTGAGTTTAATCCCCAGTACCAATACAAAGAAAGAAGCAAAAACCTGCCTCTGTTGGTCAGCTTTCCATCACTATACCAAACGTCTGAGATGAGATACAAACTTATAAAAAGGAAAGCTTTGTTTTGGCTCACAGTTTTGGAGTTTTCAACCCATGACTGATTGGCTCTGTTGCTTTGAGCATACGACAGCACACCATGGCAGAAGCACAGGACCCAGCAAAGCACCTCAGCTCATGGCCAGGATGTAAGACAGAGAGAAAGAGAGGGGAGAGAGTTGCAGTGCCACTATCCCCTTCAAGGGCATGCCCCAATGACTGAAGAACTCTGAATAGGTTTCACCTTTTAAATGTCTTACTACCTCCCAATAATGACAAGCTAGGGACAAAGCCTTTACACGGGCCTTTGGAGGATGCTTAAAACCCAAGCTACAGCATTTCCTCTTCCAACAACCTTCTTTTCCCACAGCCAACTCCCTTACAGCACATCACACCATCATTCACTCAGCAGCCTGGGCAAAAGCACTAGGAATCTCCTTAATTTCATAATTCCTTTATCTTTAATCAGTTCTGAAGGTTAATATTAAAAAACAAAAACCAGATAACATGTATCCAAAAATTCTTGTGGTATTTGGAACTACAGAATGAAAGTATCCAATGGTCTTAAGCATGGTTCTGTAGTGCACAAGAAACTTGTCTACTCTCACTTTGCCACTCCACAGTCTCATCTCTATTCAGCAAATGATTTTTTAAAACATATAATTCAGGACATGCTTTTGCTAAATAAAGCCCTCTAATGGTTTCCTGTTGCTGTCTCCTTCCATAGCTCACAATGCTCTGTGTGACTTGGACTTCACCTTATCCCTAACCTCATTTCATTCAACTCTTCTGCTCACTCACTGTGTTTCAAGCAGAGGGCACACCACTGACATGCCAAACTCACACCTCCATGTGGCCCTTCCATCTGTGCTAATGTGCCAGATCTTCACATTTGTCTGACTGCTTGTTTGATTTCCTTTGGTCATTTTGGAGTCAACTCAAATGTCACCTCCTCAGATGTCTTCATGATCACCTGATCTGAATCTTCACCTAAACACTTCCTATCCATTTCTCCATTGTGTTTTCTTCACAGCCCTCTTCACAGTCTGTTTTGTCTTTGTTAATGTTGTTATTGTCCATGTATAAAAAATAACCTCCAAAAGAATAGGCATTCAGTTTGCTACATTAACTACTGTATCCATAACAGCTAGAAGATTGGTGACCCATAATATATACTCATTAATACTTGTTGAATAAATAAATGAAGGAAGTCCCAGAAATTTGAATGAGTATATACAGAAATTTAGTAATTAATAACATTGTGCCCAAAGTAACATGATGTTGAGCCTTTGTGGAATAATCACCTACTAATATTTCAAACTACAAAGGGCCTAATAAATCCAGATGGTGGTAGGTTGGTGGTCAAAATATGTTGTACTAGCACTGGGAAGTGGGGCCTTGAAGTATTATAATACACAAAACCAAAAATTTTTAAGTTATGGGTTGAGATGAACTCTTTAGAATAAAAAAGGGCTGAGAATATAGCTCAGCATAGAGCATCTACTTAACATGTACAAGGCCCTGAGTTTGATCCCCAGATCCATGTTTTGGGCTGGGGACGTAATTCAGCACCATGAACAAATATATATATATATATATATATATATATATATATGTAAAATACATACAATAAATCACATTAAGAATCTAGAGATGGGGCAAAAAAGGCTGACAAGAAAGCAAATATATATATAGAGTGAACCATGTGAGTCATTCGAAGTTCTGAAGTGAATGAAAACCAGTGAAGTGGTCAATACACTGAGCAAAAAGAGAAGCCTTTAAGTAAATCTTTACCTGAATTGAATCCAGTTATGGTGAAGGTTGGGGAGAAAATAAAAGGTATACTCCTGTAATAATAATTTTAAAGCGCTGTAAGCATGAGTAAGAGTTCTTTTCCTAAAGGCTTTCCTATCTTTGTACTGTGAGAAGTAACTCTCATAGAAACTGAGATGATAATGCTCTTAGAGTTGTGAAAACCAAATCCTTCAGAAGAATACATACAGTGTGAAGACTTTGTGCAGGAAAGGTGAGATTGTGATAAGGTCCAACACAGGACTTAAAATGGTGGATGGCAACTTGTGCTTTAAAGAGTTAATACCAACTGGGCATGGTAGTGCATGCCTATAATCCCAGCTACCCGGGAGCCTGAGGCAGGAGAATCACAAGTTTCAGGCCATCCTGGGCAACTTAGACTCCGTCCCCAAATAAAAACTAAAAAGAACTGGAGATGCAGTTCAGTGGTAAAGCACCCCTGAGGTTAAGCTCCAGTACCTAAAAAATTAAAAATTTAAAAAAGTTGATACAAAATTTAGGGTTAAAGGCACATGCGATTGATTCTAATTATCCATGGAACATGGCAAATGTTAACCCTGGGTTGCTTCTCATCATCTAGCAGCCAGAATTCAGTGTGTGAATTTGAAATAGAAACTCATTTCATTCTCACACAATATAATTATGAGGTAAATTTTCTGGAAAAAACAATGCATGTAATAGATTTGAAAGTCAAGTGGAAGTGATTTTTAAATTATTTGCTATTTTGGGTTATTCAAAATAACCAAATGTTGATTTTATAGTTATATCATCACATAGTTGAAATGAATAAAAGAATAAATGAATTTATATAAAGTGAAACATTATATTGGGGTGGTAATTGGCTGCAAATAGAAAGGTTGGCTAGTTCAGTATATAAGCTTTCATCTCTAGTATAACTTTATGTTTTAAAATTTAGAAATGTTTGGAGAATGTGTGTGTGTGCGCGCACACACGCGCATGCATGCTGGTATTTTTCAAAAAAACTTGAGCAGAATGCACCCACTAGATTTCCAAGTCCATTTCTTCATTATTATCATGAGTTTAACTCTTTCCTTTACCATTAAATATATACTAATCAAATTTCCTATGTTAAGTATGCCTAAGCAACCTTATCCCAGAGAGATCCTGAGTTTTGCCCAAGGTTATTCTTGGTTTAGGGCCTAACAGGTGTGGCTCTTAACTCTTAGGGTAATGGTCCCCTAACACAAATATATCTCTGTCTCTATGAGATATTTCAAGCCAATTTAGTTACAACTTTATGTAGATTATTTTTTTGTCATTCACGTAATTAATTTCAGTATATTTTTTATTTTTACTATCATTTAAACTTTTTCCACTGTTTTCTAGAATCACATGTTAGAAATAAAGCAAGAAATTTGTACTGTTTTTCCTAACATGGTATTTGCCATATTTGATAAAAACCGTAATAGTCATAGAATTATTCTTGACTTCTAGACCTATCTTTACCTCTGGATCACATAATTGTGGAATAACATGTAAACTGAAAAAATATATGATAAGTTCAGTATCTTGCTGGGTGTGGTGGTGCACACCCGTAATCCCAGTGCCTCTGGAGGCCAAGGCAGGAGGATCATGAGTTCAAAGTCAGCCTCAGCAAGTTAGTGAGGCTCTAAGCAACTCAGCGAGATCCTGTCTCTAAATTTAAAAAGGGGTAGGGGGGGTGGGTGCTGGAGATGTGGCTCAGTGGTTAAGCTACCCTGGGATCCAATCCCATTATAAAAAAAGAAAAGTTCAGTATCCTTAAGTTAAAGAGATATTTTAAATATGCTGTAAGAATTTGTTGCTTTTTAATGAATGTTTTGAACTAAGAAATTGTATCTTCATTTCCTTTAGGAACTCTGGAATGGAGAAGTGGCTGTTGACACCTGATTTCCCTCTGGCAGATGACCAGATAGAATCAGCATTAACAACGTGCAGAAAATGCCAAATGCAGGAAAAATGACAAATGTGCCAGATGATTTAATATCAAGTAAAGATAAAGGTTAACAGAGATGATCTTGTCTTCTTCATTTGCAAAATAAGTTAAAAGTGCTTTTTGCCTTTGCAAAATACAAAGTATGAGGGATTGCACATGGCTATCTCTCAGGTACATTCCACTTGAAAACCAAGATAGTGGTTTTTAGGTATGTTCTATAACAATATTATACACTACTGGTCACACAGCTATTTGACCAGCATATGTTTAATAGTAAAAGGGAATGGTCAAGCCCAGAATTTGTGGGAAAACCAGATAATGATAATAAATTTTTTTCAAATAGGTTGAAGAATAATAATTTTACCTGAGAATGTGTCTGGTATAAGTTCATAGTGAGGAGCCAGAGAAAAAAGTCATCCATTCTATGTCTTTTGGACCTTTTGCCATTAATATCAGTCTTTCTTATTCTTAGCTTTTTACTGATGGAGTCTGATGGCAGAGAATGGTGGATTAATATGAACCTAGCACCATACTCTCTGGCAGGAATGGACTGAGCAATGCTTCTGTGCTCAATTTTCCCCCTCTTCTATCTAATCATGTTATCTTTGGGATATTTTTATAGTTTTAAAAATGATAAATACCCAATGCAGAGAAACATGAAGAAAAGATTTAAAAGTCAGCATGATTAAAATCACATATAGTCATCACATCTCTGAAAATTTATTTACTCAGGCTGCACCTTAATCCTTTCATCCACATTGGAACAGAACCTTATGGCATACTAATATGGCCATTCAAATATAACCCCTACTAAGATCTTGGATACTTTTTTCATAAAGTTATACCAAGTATTCTGCTTCTACTTTTCTTGGCAGGACCAATTTTCTATTTCAGTAAGTATTCTTCTACAACATCCATTAAATGACTATATACTATTCCATTGTATGGATATAGTATAACTTATTTAAACCATTCCTGATAATTAGAGTTCTAAATTGTCTTATTGTACTATTATTAATAATGCTGGTACATTAAGTTTTATTCTTTGGCATTTGTAGTTTATTTCAAACAAGGATATCAACTAATGAAAGAATGATTAAGAAAGAAGCATATATCCTATTTTTATGAATAAATACATGCATTAGAAGAAAGGGTTATAAAAGTTATGAAAAATATCCTTTGTCAGTTTGCAACAACTTGGTACAATATTGAATTAATCATTACATTAGTTCTTCCATACTAAAAGAAACTGGTATATTTTTTGAGTCTGTGTTATGATTCTAGCATGTAATCATAATGTTAGACAAATCAGAACGTTTCGTTTTGTGAAATCTCATTGATATCTGTAAAGTATATTCCAGAATTTTCTTAGTAGCTCACTAAATACCAGAAGTATTGAAGTCGAGCTTTGAAATAACGTGAAATAGGCAGAAAGTTATATATCCATATGATCTACTAATAAAAAGGGAACTATTAGAAACCATATTTTATACCTTTGTATCAAATCTTATATTTAAATATGATATTGCAATACTTATTTTAAAAGTATGAGTTATCAGGAAGCATGTGGAAAATATAACAGGAAAAGGAATAGAGATGGCTCAACTACAATATCTGTTAATGGAGCAAGATATGAGGATGTGATAGGCTTCTGTTCAAATGTGGGTGGAGGGAGTAAGGGGCAGCCTGAGTAAATAAATTTTCTAAGATATGATGCAAACACTGGTAAACTGATTTTAATCATGGAAAAACTTAATTTGTTAATTAGTTTCTTTCTAATGAGTTTATTGTATGCAAAACTATGTACTGTGCTATTTTTTTCTACCCCAGAAAAACAAGGCCTCTCAAATTAATATACACATCCAAACCAAGGAGATGTTTTGTTGCGATGTTTTAGGAAAGGAAATATTATTCCATGTCCTTGGAATTAATTTTTGACTCACAGCTGTACTAAATTCCATTTTTCTTTCTCTAAACTTAAAACAAATTCCATGAATATTAGGACTCAGAACACAAAGTCTTTTGAAAACGCGTATAAAGCAGCTGTTTACACATCTCTTTTCTGTTTCATTGCTAAGCTGCTCATGAGTATTTACAGATTCAGGAGTGCAGAGAATTCTCCAGAGCCACATCCAGCACACTGTGTGGCACAATATTAAAGAGAAGTATATATTGTTTTCAAGATGAGATTCTGTAAGGCTGATGCACATTTTAATGATCTGATAATAAATACTAAAATGAAGCTGTATATTATCACTTCTTTCAACATTTTTTTTTGGATTGTAGAGATCACACAAACATATTGTGCATTTTGAGATTAGCATGACCAGTGGATAATGATGCTGGCAACACTACTATATTAAAGATATGAAAAAAAATTTCTGTTGCATTCACTTTCCATTTGGAAATACAACACTGGCATCAATTTTAAGATGCTCTATTCTTTGTTGCCAGAATACATTCCCACAAGTAGCCAATGCTTAAGACACTGAAGCACCACATCAATATATGTGTGTCCGTGTGTGTATACATATATATTTCATTGTTTAAGTTAAACTCACACTGAGTTTGCAAAGGATTTTGAATGTATTTCGCATCAGTCTTCATGTTTTCTAGTCATATAAGCAGAACTGCATATGATGCCCAAAAATATAAGCTATAAAGTCTGAAACAATTTCTACATCTTAATAATATCATCATTTAACACAAAATAAGTGTTCTTCATTCTCTATTCCCTAAGAGTCACAGAACTATTACTTCTCAGAATATATCTGCAGAAAGCAAAAGAGGTAATTTTTAGAAGTATTCCAAATCTATAATGACATAATTGGAGGGACTTTATAAAAAATGATAAGGAACTTAATTTCTACAAAGTAAACCTCTTGGATTCTCATTAAACTAGAGTGCACATAGATTTAAAAATGAGTAAATGGGTCAATGATTATGGTAGTTACGCAGTTTATTACTGCCATCCTGGAGTCAGATAGCCTGCCCGTGAGATCTAAGTGGAGAAGAAGGGAAAAGGGGGATTATATATGTTGATTATTCATGTTTTGGTCTAACCTAGATGTCTCCACCTTTCATCTTGGTTCATCCTCACAGCTATAAGGCAGATACGTGTTCCATTTAAAAACCGTGCAAATGGAGAATCAGTGGTTTGATGGAATTTGTTCCTAAGTGAATGGCCATCTGATTTTCTGGAAAGATCCATCCTTTGTCCATTACAATACACATTCTTTGGCTCCATCTCTTGAACTTCCTACATATAAGTTTTCTCATATTTGGAAGAGGAATAAGAATATCATGCTATCTGTCTCCCCAAGGATTTTAAGGAATCAAATATAATGAAAAACAACTTTGAAATAGGTGTTTGGGGGTGTTTCATTGAATCAAATGAGTGATTCTGGCCATTCTTTGAAGTGTTGAGTGATCTATGAAGATCATTTAAAACTCTCTAGACCTCAGATTCCCCATGTGTAAAATGGAGAAAAATAATAATAGTGGAGATAAGATTCTGAGGCTGAGTAAACATTTCTGAATTTTAAAGTGTTATGCAAATATGAAGATTAAAAGATTAGGAAATTGCCTAACAAATGTGCCTAGATAGCAATCATTGGATGACTAAAGAAAAGGTACAATTTTTCTCATTTCTCATTTTTTTATTCAGTAAAAGAGGTAACCTCAGTGGTAGGGATTCATGCTTTTCTATGGAGTTCAACCAAGTTGCTTTTATCTTGATATAAAAATTATGATCTATTAGCAGTTCTGTTTATAATTATTTACACATTCATATATAGATTGAACACTGTGCTTACATTTGTTCTGTGGTTTCTCTGAGTGATGTGTGGCACTCACATCCTCAGCTCTCACCTCTGCTCTGCTGGTTTTGGAACTGTTGTATGGCTTTTGTTGTTGTTGCTTCCATAAAGAACCTAAACTGTTTCCTTCAAGGTGATCAAAAATTCCTTGATGCTAAATTCAGCAGATTCCTTTAGGCTTTATTTTACTTGATCACCTTGGTGGCATTTGACAGATTGGAGCATTCCTCTTCATTGACGTGTTTTCTTAGCATGGAGTTTATAGCATTGCACTTTTCTGATTTTCCTTTGCATTTAAAGAATTTTCCTCTGGATTCTTTAGCTGCAGTCACTGTTCCCTCGAGTTATATGCTGGGCATTTTTCCTACTCTACATTCACTGTCCAGGCAATCTCATGCACTCAGGCTTTTACTCATGATATGTTGGTTATTCTCAAATCTCTTCTCCAGGCTAGGCCACTCTCCAGGATTTCTACTTGAATATTTAGCTGTCTTCTTGAGAAAACCAGGTGGATGCTCACAGACAGTTTAAACAGGACTTGTCCAAAATTGAGCCTATCATGTTTCCCCTCCCCAGCTACTCCTCCTGTTGTGTTCCTGGCTTAACAGATGGGCCATGTGAAAGTTAAATTTCAATAAAGGAAAAAGACACCAGTCTAAATGTCTTAAGCAGAGGAATATAATTTACCTCTTCATATTGTTCTGCCTGAGGTCCTTCCCCCTGCACCAGCCCCTGCCACCCTGCCATCTTTGTTTACTTAATTGCTACTTATTCTAAGTTTACAATTTAGATGTAAACCAGTCCTGGAAATTTTCCCTGATCCTCAAAGTCTGGATAAATTGTCCTTTGCATGTATTTTGTAAAAAAATAAAATAAATGAACAAGAAAATATATATATATATATATAAATCATCCATAGATACTTTTCTACCCCAAATAGCATCCCTTAGTATTGTAATTATAAGTGCATATGTGTCCTTTGCTATAAATTTCAGCTCTGGCCAACTCTGTTACGCTTGTCTTTACATCTACAACCTCTAATACAATGGCTGGCATGAGTCATTTTATAACTCTGCTCTTACTGAAGGAATGGCATCCCTCACCTTCTTAGTGGCACATGTGTTTCGCAGTTTTCCTGACTCACCTAGGTGTGATTTGCAACATCATGCCTCCCTAAGGTACAATGTATTCTTTTCTTCTTCAAGATCTCTGCTGTTCTTGGGGGTTATTTGTTTGCAAGTAACAGAAACTCATTCAACTATTTCTAGTGAAAATGGAGGCTTTATTATATATATACAAGCAGGTTTACTCAGATACAGCCATAGCATTAGCTGGAATCTTGAAATATTTCCATAATAATTGATAAGTAGCCACTGCCTGAGTTCCCACAATGGCCAACCCAGTCACCATAGCTACTCCCTTTGGACTCCTCCATACAAACTGGAACTAAATACCAGGGGGTTCCAAAGCACCTGCTCCAGCACCATGGATAGTGGTTATGAGGACCTAGAATGTGAAAAAACTCCATCATTCAAGACTACACGTTCCCTGGTTTCCTCTTTTCTCACAATAATATTTATGCATTCTATTCTTTGTACACAGCCTTTTCTGCATATCTTAAGCATATAAGGACAGATGTAGCTACCCCAACTCCCTGTTCCTTCCCAGCACCAACAGAGATGTTTTAGCATCTGTGATTGATGATTTAAATTCCTGGGAGAAAAAAAAAAAGTCTGCCTTAGCATGGATGCTAAACATGCCTAATTACCAGTGATCAGAGGTCTGAGTCACTGCAGAAATTATGGTATATGTCTAACTCCATACCTAGAATGGAAAGTTCCCAGAGAACGGTGCATGGGCTAAGAATACACAACAAAAAGTTTCTCTACAGCTTCCTGACCTCTTCCCCAGCTCCTGCCACACAGGCTAAACCACTTTTTTGCACTCACATACGGACACACACACACACATATAAATACACACAGACACACACACACATATTTTCAATGGACTGTAAGCAGTTTGAGGCAGAAGCTATGATTTATATTTTTATATTCCTAATGCCTAGGACAGCACCTAACACAAATAGATGCTCAGTAAAATTCATTAAATGCATAAATGAAAAAGAAAGAAGGGAAAAGAAGCTAGAAGCAATAATAATCTATTGTTTATTATTTTGTTATCTATCTTCCAAGAAGCAAGGAAACAGATTTTCCCCTAGATCCTACAAAAGATGGCATCTTGTAGACCCATTTTGGACTTCTGACTTCCAAGGCTCTATGATAATAAATTTGTATGGTTTTAAGCCACTAAATGTGTGGTAATTTGTTACAGCAGTAATTAGAAACATATTTAGATAATATGGAAGAATACATTCTCCTTTTTGGATATTTCATTATGTTTATTTCCTGGCTCTAAGAAATCCTGATATAATCTTCCTCCCATGCTCTCCCTCCCTACCCCACTTTGAGTAACCCCCCTTATATCAGAGAAAACATTTGGCATTTGTTTATTGGGAATTGGCTAACTTCTAGATAGGGAATAAGGATGGGAGGGAAAGGGAGGGGGAAGGGGATTAGCAAGGATGGTGGACTGTGATGGTCATCATTATACAAAATGTATGTATGAAGGTTTGAAGTTGGTGTCAACATACCTTATATACAAACAGAGATATGAAAAATTGTGGTATATATGTGTATTAAGAATTGTAATGCAACAAAAGAGTATATGTATAATGGCATAATTTGGTGTGAACATACTTTATACACAGAGATACGAAAACTTGTGCTGTAAATGGGTAATAATGAGTGTAATGCATTCCACTATTGTCATGTATGTAAAAAAAAGAAAAAAGAAATAGTGATAGAAAAAGCTATAAAAAGAAAGCTGTTTGCACCCATATAACAGAGAACTTTCCAAAGACTTTTTTAGTAGACACCTGTTTGGGTTGGCCAGCACTAATTCTGCTACCTATATCCTTGGTATATTTCATGGAAATGACACCTACCCTCTCTTGCTGTATATAATTGGCATGAGATTTATGTCAACAGCCATATTAACTACTCCAGGAAGGGCATCTGACCCACTCATAAAGAATGGAAATCAGACTTGGAAGTTTTCCAGAATTTATTAGGAAATATGTTCCAACAATAGGAAGTAGATTGGACTTGCTAGGACCACACGACTTGCAAAAAGAGACAACAAGGAAGCAGAATGTAAAAGTAAAAAGTACCAGCTATTATTAGTCTTCTGTTGCCACTATAGCAAATTACCACAAACTTTAGCAGAATCAAATTTAAAACAAATCAAATTTAAAGCTGGATGTGGTGGCACACACTTGTAATCCCAGCAACTCTGTAGGTGGAGACAAGAGGATTACTGAGGCCAGCCTCAGCAACTTAGCAGAAATTTCAGCAACTTAGCAAGACCCTGTCTCAAAGTAAAAAATAAATAAATAAATAAAAAGGACCAGGGAAATAGCTCAGCAGTGGAGTGGCCCTGGATTGAATCCCCAGTACCAAAAACAAACAAACATTAATGTATTGTCTTAGAGATCTGGAGGTCAGAGTATGATACAGGTAACTGAACTAAAATCAAGGCATCAATGAGGCTTTGTTTCTATCTGGAAGCTCCAGGAGGGAGTCATTTTTGACTCAATCGGGTTGTGGCTAAAGAACTGAGGCTCTCCCTTACTTTCTGGCTGTTCAGCTGAGGATTGTGCTTCTAGGAACCAACACATTCCTTTACTCATGGACCCTTTTCTCCATCTTCAAAGCCAAGAACAGCACATTGAATTCTTCTCATGGCATCTCTCAGGTCCTCATACCTTTCTCTTCTACTTCTAAGTATTTGTATGATTAGATTGGGTACAGGATAATTTCTCATCTCAAACTTTAATCACAACTGTGAAGTCCTTTTTGCCATGTAAGATAACATCTCACCATTTCTAGTCACTGGGGTATGGACATCTTTGGGGGACAGTTATTCTGCCTATGACAGATTTAATGTTATCATTCAAACAACTGAATTGGCCATGTTGAAGTTTATCCTGACCCTTGGACTTTTCAGTGTTGTGAAAGGATAAACTCTATTTTTTATTGCATTGCTTTGAAGCAGATATTGTGTCATTGATAGCGTTAAGGAATCCTGACTGTTACATAATTTGACTAAAAATCTCTGTATTTAAAAAAAAAATGTGTGTATTTATATCCCACAAAGCTGCAACTCCAAAATCATACTCTTTGGATAGTGTTGTTTTTTTCAATTCTTTAATTTTATAGAGGAAACTAATTTTTCAAGGTCACAAAGCTAATTCATCTTCATGATACCACTATGGTGTTTATCAACACATGAAAAGCTTTTTTGTCATTATAAATATCTAGCTTCTTCCTCAATGGTCAACATCAGCCATTGTGGAAGAAGCTAGATATTCTAGGCATCTCTTATGAAGACATATCCTGTCCCATCTGTGCCTCAATGCTCACCATCTGGGTTTTATTTCATATTGCAACTATTGATTTTCTGTCTACCTAGAAAAAATCAACTGACTCCTGGTCTGCATTTGGAATAGTCATTTATTTACTTTCTCTCTCTTTCCTTAACAAATTTGCTTAGTTGGCAATAAGAAAATTATAAAGCAATCTTAAATGAGACAAATTATCTCATATATATCAAATCTTCATTAAATCTCTACAAGGTACTTTGTCTTTTATTTAAAAAAATGTTAGAAGTCTTTAATGGCAATATTGTCATCTTCCTGTAGACAAGTGTCTGTTACTGTTTAGTTCCTGACAACCTGGGCCAAGGTGACCTTGTTCAGTTCCTAGTGGGTAAATGGATCTTTTTTTTTCCTTGGCAAGGATGTAAGAATGCACACTGGAGAAGGATTTCTAATTTCTGGACTGAGAACAGCTTAGTCTCATGTAGTCACTCACAACTAGCTCAAGAGGTGTCTGTGACATTTGACTCTGTTCCTAGCTATCAGCGATGGATTAAAGCAATGAAGTAACGTTAGTATTAAACAACTTCAGAAATTTTCACTGTGTTAAATTCTATAGAAAAGAATATACTTGCAAATTTTATTTTATAAAATTTGTCGATTGTTTTTGTAAAAGATAGAAGCAAATATGTGTTATTTGGTGTTTTTCTATCTTCCTACCTTCTTTTTTGCTTCTCACACTGCCAACCTAGAAGTGTCATGAAGCTGGGCATCCTCCCTACCTGGCAAGTTTAGCTTCTCAAAATCTCCTTTTTGTCCTTTGCAATGTCTGTTGAGGGCTGACTTTGGGTGTTGTCTGTATGGACCAGATGGTCCCACAGTGAAGGGAAAAGGAAAGGTTGCTCCCTTCAGATCCACCCAAAAAATTGCAGTGGTTTCCACTTTGAGGCCAGAACTTACTGTTAGAGTATATTTACTTCTATCTTTGTCTACCCAGAGCGGTTGTCTCATTACAAAGCACCAGGTATTTTCCTTGAAATGAAGATGAGTTGCATACGTTATTGCTGACATATTGGAGCTTTGCTTTTTTCCCCAGCACTGTTAAATTTAAAAAAATAATAATAAGCTATATTGGGTTTTATTTCCACCTGTTATCAGGTTGTTTTTAATTTAGTTGTAAATAAACACAATACCTTTATTTTATTTATTTTTATTCAGTGCTGAAGATCGAACACAGTGCTTCACACATGCCAGGCAAGTGCTCTACGATTTGGCCACAACTCCAGCCCGTGTTTTCAATTTTTGTAGAGGTAAAATTTTGTGTGTGTTTGCATGTGTTATCTATCTGTCAATATATCTTCCTATCTGTGTACTTTTTAATCATCTATGCTCATCTTAAAAAGAGATGAGCTCTAGAGTACAATTGCCTAAGTTTAAATTCTTATTCCCCTCTCTACTAGCGACATGATTATCAAGTTTTTTTTTTTAACTTCTATGCTCCTCAGTTATCTCAACTGTATAATGGAAATAACATAATGCTTTACACACAGTGCCGTTATAAGGATTAAATGAGAGAGTGCACATACGATACTTAGACCAGCGTCTGGTATGTAATAAGCGCTCAAAAAGCTCTGGCTATTATTATTGCTACTGAAGTAAGTTATGTGTCTGTGTAAACCAAGAAAAAAAAAATAAATGCAAGCAGGTGCAAAGAGAGCAGTAATAGGAAAAAAAAAAGTGGATATATCTAGGTCACCAGGACAAAACAAAAAGGAAAAAGCTTTGGAGCCTCTTTTTTCCCCTGTTAAACTGCAGGAAGCCATAACACATTTTTCCACTAAGCCCCATGTTTGGGATTTCTCATGCAAGTGGACTGTGTTCTGTAATTTGAGAATACTAAACTGAATAATTCTCTGGTTAAGAAGGTTCTGAGGAATATTTTGGTGATCCCACTACTATGTTTAACATCATTTCTATGGGAAAATATATTTTTAAAAAATTGAAGTGAAATAAGAATTATTAAATGAGATCTGTCAGTAAGTTGGATGGACAAGAGAGTATACTTCTTGTTGAGGAGAAGTAAAGAATGTAGGTGCCACATAGATGACCATATTCTTGTTTCTGCAAAGTTTTCTCCAAAAAGAAGAAAGACAGATGACTTCTTGAAAGTTTTTTTTAAGAAGCTGGAGTTGTAGCTCAGTGGAAGAGAGCTTAGAGCTTGCGTGGCATGTGTGAGGCAGTGGGTTCAATTCTCAGCACCACATAAATAAAATAAAATAAAATAAAGGTCCATCAACAACTAAAAAAATTTTTAAAAACTTCATTTAATTTCAAACATTAGTAGAAATAACATCTTCAATAACAATTTATAAATGAAATATTTTGATATACAGTCATTCTCCCTCATCCAAGGTTTTGCTTTCCACAATTTTGGTTAGCTATAGTCTAAAAATATTAAATATTTAAAAATGTTAAATGAGAAGTTCCAGAAATAAACAATTTTTTAGTTTTAAATTGCAAATTGTTCTAAGTAGGCTGATGATATTTCTTGTGGTCCTTCATGGGATATGAATCATCCCTTTGTACAGTGGATCCATGCTATATATGCTACCCATCTGTTAGCTATTTAGTAGCCACTTGGCTTATTATATAAACTATTATGGTATGGCAATGCCTTCATTCATATTATTTTATTTAATAATGGCCCTAACATTTAAGAATAATCATGCTGACAACTTAAATAGGCCAAGGATAAGAAATAAAATTCTTTCTTTAAGTGAAAAGTTAAAAGTTTTCAAGTTAATAAGAAAAATAATTATATGCTGAAGTTTTTATACAAAGGACTTGAGTATCCACTGATTTTGGTATCCCAGGTGAAGTCCTGGAGCCAATATCCCACAGATAATAAAGGGTGACAGTTCATTAAAATATGTCTTTTCTGTTTTGGTTTATAATTGTCTTTCTCTATATTTTAGATTATTTTCTCTTTTTTGCATCTATATACTTCAATATATCATACATAAATGGAATATAATTTCTCATTTTTCTGAGTGGATTATTTTCTAATTTTACCTTTTCATTTTTTTACTGTTGAATTTTACATTAAGGTTATAGTTTTCACATTCAAAAGTTATTTATTTCATTTATGTTTCTTTTTCACAATATTCTGTTCTTGTTTTTGGTAATAATATTTTTCTTAAGCATTTGAAGATATAACTGTAAATTATTTTGAATTTTTTTCTCTGAACTTTGAATTCTTCTCTTTCTTTCCATCCAGATATTTTGCCCCTGACTTAAATGTATCAAATGATCCTTAGATGTTCTTGCATTTTTAAGAGCAGGATATCATCAAGCTGAGACATCTGCCTGTATGGTCAGAGCTTATTGATGCTTAAACTACACTGTAAAAGGATTGGCTGGTGAGGCAGCATTTTCCCAGGAAAACCCCAAATTTTACAGTTTGCATAGATCTTTTCTTGGGAGCCATTCAGTTAATCCAGATTAATATCTTGAGGTCTCCTGCATAGAAAGGTCTGTTTCTGACTGCTAGCATTTTGAGAACAGAGGCAGATAAGGGGACAGAGGTTTTACAGGTCATCATGAAACTTGCATTCATTTCAATCCTGTCTTAACCTAGGCCTGTTTTATGCCTGGAGACTTTGAAACTGAGCCAGTGTTGTTCCAGTTTCTTTTGAGAACAACCTCCCTTCTTCTGCTGGAGAGAGTGTGAAGGTGGTTGTGCGTGTGTGTATGTGTGTGTGTGTGTGTGTGTGTGTGTGAGAGAGAGAGAGAGAGAGAACGCATGAGTACAAGAGGAAGGTGATCAGGTAGTCCCATCCATCCTGTCTGTATTCAGACTCCTCTGCTGCTCTAGTTCTCAGGGCTGTGCTTCGTCCTCCCTTGAGTTCAATCTCTCGGGACAACCTGTCAGATCACCCAGCTACCACTCTCTGCTCTGTCTACACTGCCCTATCTGCTCTGTCTTCCAGATAGTACCATCACTGTTTCCATACTCATTTTCTTTTCTTAGGCAAAAATCTTTATTATTCTTTGCCTCCCATTTTGGCAGAGTTAGTGAAAGGAGAAGAGATAAACACTTAATTAATTCACCATTTCTAACTAAAAGCCCTTTAGGTTTTTTTTATTTTCCTCTACAAGCATCAAGGCAATCAGAACTTTTCACAAGAGCCCTTGATCCTTTAATTCTTTTTCTCCTACATTTTGCAAAGTAGAAAAACAAATTTACTGTTTTGACCTAGTAATATGGATGAAAAATCTAAATAAATAATTACTCACTATAAAATGTTTTCCTCTTCAGCTGTTTAATAGACTTATGTATAACCTCTGAAGTATTATTGTATGATTCGGTGTTTTGAGAGAAGTTTAAAATATTACCTCATTCATTTGAAACACTACTAAGCTTCTTAATAAATTTTATACTATTTTAAACTATTTAAACTACTTGGGCCATCAAACAGGTAAAAATAGAAACAAATTTTGTAAGTAACTTGATTTCTTTTTTTTTCAATGCTTCTCAATATTTTCTAATCTTCCTGGGGCCACTTAAAGCAATTAAGACTTCAAGATTCTAAATTTCAGCATTTCTTCAATATATTTCTCACATTTGTATGTAATAATTGCTCTAAGTTATTGTCTTTGTCATATCACTTTTTACCTAGGTTTAAACATTGTATATGTGTAAATACTGATTGCTGTATTACTTATTTGATTATAAAAAATTTTCAATAAAATGTTCAGAAATATTCCAAAAATGTTGTTAAGTTTAAGTTGTTTTCTGATCCCAGTGTCCAGACTGACTTGCTTTGAGAGTTATCTAGCTATAATTTTAAACTTCCCAGGAGAACCCATCTCACAGTTTTCAGAAATCTATAGTTATTAATATCATTGCACAATATTTTTAGAACCCATTCTAGAACATAAACAAGTTTTCAGCTTGGGGAAATTATAGTGTAAAGTGTGATGAGACAAGTAAACATAAAACACGATGTTGAATGCTATCGTGAGGAAGGTGTTTTCCGAGGTAGGAAGCCATGGAAAGGCATCCAGTTGACAGTGTGAGAAGCAATATGCCAAGCTGGTTGCCACTCCTCTTTCAGATGAAACTGCCACTTGAGTTCCTCAAGATGAAAAGCTGTATGTTTCCCACATCAATTGTCAATCTTTTAAACTCATGGTTTGACCCAAAAGAGCAAATTGAAACAGATTGGAAATTAAAAAGGCATGACTTTAATTGGTGTGCTTTACTTGGTAGGACCAACTAAGTTATCCTATTTTTACCTCTAAAAGTAATGCCAGTAGAATTAGATGGTTTTTATAGTTTTATCACATCAGTACCACAGTGATTAGCTTTAAACAAGTCAAGTAAAATGGAAACAGCTAAAGTGAAATGAGGCCATTTTGAAATGAATAATGCCTTCCCATTTCAGATAAGCCTACGGTGCTGTGGTATGGCCAGATGACATTATTAGCACACATCTAGTTCACCTGCTGTTGTAGGGTCTAAGTTGAGTCAACCCCCAAAGTTCCCAGGCTATCAGTCCACACACATTAGATTTAGATTTATCCACACAGATTCAAATTTCAGGATTCATAAGACAGTATGTCTTATATGATAAATGGATGATTATGAGAATAGAAAAAGAAGAGGTTCAATTTGATTAGTAACTATTCCACCCTTAGGATTTAATTTTTATCATAAAATTCAGTTATTGTATAATCCTTCACCTAAAATTTTGCTCCCAAAGATGAAAAAGAATCAGATGAGTTACAAACATAAGAGTGATAAAAATAAAAATACAGTAAATGTGAAAGGTGGCATCTCATCCATATGTTAATAAAGCTACAAGTTCAGAACTTTAGGAGCAACATAACTAAATGGTGAGTTTCCATTCCAAATGTTCCAGAACATACAGAAGTTGTTACAATGAAGTACTGAACTGGGATTTGGATTTAAAGAGTTCTCCAGCTTTTTCTCAGCACAGGATTAGGCAACTGCCTTCTTGGGGATCCTCTCCCTGTCACCATTCACACGTAAACACACAAAGGAATACTTGCACACAGAGCAGAGCTTCCTGTGTCCCATAAATAAGGTGGCAAATTTCCCAAGAATAGTATTCAGGGGTGGAGGGAACCAAGGATGGAGACTGGCCTTAAAAAGAAAATTCATAATGAATTATCTGACCCTAGCCTCAGCTACCAGAACCAGAGAGAAGAGAAACAAAGACTTTGTTATACAGAAGACATTTAAAACAAACACATGTACAACATTGATAAGCATTTTGCTCAAAGAGAAAAAAGAGTGGAAGGGACTGAAAGTCTCCATACAAATCAATCTTTTTGATGAAAACATATTTCCTTTTTTCTTCTAGTCTCCTCTATAAGACAGCGCACAAAGTGCTCATTTCTATTTTCTTTGTTTTCATTCCAAAGCTAGAAGATCAAAGAGTTAATAAAACCTCCTTGCTATAGAAGGTCATTACAAAACTAAATGCAGCAATTCAAAGTGGTAAATAGAATGAATGCCAAGGAGATGTTTAACGAAGTAACATTCTAGATGTATTCTTTGAAGAACATTTGCAGACTCGTTTGATTGCTTTAGAGTGCACAGGGAACAATGCGTCTGCGTGGAGCTAACACTGACTGATGGTTGTGTTCCACCGAACTACTGCCAGACCACGTGGATTCACAAGTATATTTGATATAGAATTACCTAATATGGCTAGAAATATTCATGAGTATTTTGCATAGCAAAATGGTATTAAAAACTCCCATGTCCCTTTTCCCTTGGATCTAATTAAATGCCCAAATATGAGATGAGAGTCTATTCATTTGAAAAAATAATTTGAAGCACTATTTTCCCAAGAACTAAAAATTTGAATGGCAAGATAGGGACTAGCTTAATGCTCACCAATAGCTATCGAGATACTTCTTTTTCTTTTTTCCTGCAGTGCTAACATGTTTAGAATGGGAGCAAGTAGAGAACGTAGAGTGGTGGCCTTGGAAATTGTCAATATTACCATATTGGTTTATTTGAAAGACAGGCTTTTATACTGGTCTTGAATTTCAGTGTGACATGTCAGAGTTTATGATTTATTATATGCTATGGTCTGAATGTTCCTGGTTCATGGTTCCATCCAAATTCATACGCTGATAGCTAATCTGTGATATAATAGTATTGAGAGGTAGTTCCTCTCAGACACGAATCTACTGGCACCTTGATCTTGGACTTTCCAGCTTTCAGAGCTTTATTTTTGCTGTTTATAAATTACCCAGTCAGAAGTATTTTGTGAATTGCCAAGATCATTGTAATGTCATGTGTATCTAATAAAAAAATATTTAAAAAAGAAGTATTTTGTTATAGCAGCCCAAATGGACTAAGACACTGTTTCCTGGAATCTCAGCAATAGAACCTGTTAGGCAGGTTTCTTCCTTGCAAAGGAGCAGCAGTACAACCTAAAACATCAGAAGTGACTATCCTGATGGTAGACATTGTGACTGTGGCAACATGGAAGCCAGATAACAGAGGTTACTTAGGGTCTCCAATTCAGGCACATTAGAGTTATTTTGTTTCCCACTGTTTGAAAACTTTGTAGATGCAAGTTGTTTTCATGTTGAAGTAAAAAGAGTTCTTTCCTGAGGTTGTTTGAGGGTAAATCAGAAAATTGGCATAGCTAGGTGATCTGACAATGATTTTCAGAAAAGTATAATGAAATAACAGCATAGACATGTTAAAATAACTGAGATTGAGTTTAAGCAACTAAACATTCTAATTATTCGGGGCAAATAATTGCCCTATTTCAACTATAAAGTGAGTCTGTTGTGAAGCACCATTGAAAGTTGTGCTGATGCCAATAAAGAGTCTTTTTGCTTCCTGCACCAGTGGTGCATGTCACCTTCCTGCAAGGCAACCAGTCTGCAGATCTGGCCAGAGGGAAAATTACTGGGTTACAAAATGAAATGCAGGAGTAAGTCAGTCCAGCTCTCTGAACCCTAGGAAAGGAAACTTCCCTCCCACTCATGAAAGAGGGCGATTGTGCTCAGTACCACTTATCCAGTGCCAACAATCTAGCAAGCTCTTTATTCAGTGCTATACCACTGCTACAGCAAGGTGACCCCGAGTTTGGGGCCGAGGTCAGGGAAAGGTCACTGCTTGAAAAATGAAACTAGTCAAAAGGAAAGAATCCTAGGAATGAGTGAGGTTACTCACCCACAAAAGTTACCTAATCTAAAAGATAGTAGAGAAAAGCATTTTTTACATGGAATCCAAAGTTCTAAACCTTTTAAATCATCTTACTGGCGCTGGCAAAGTGGGGGTGGGATGTTCTGATATGTGGCTGCAGGGATCAGCATTTTGTCACTGAAGTTCCTATAGACTTCCTCTTGTTCCGTTATCTCTGCCTTCAAGAGTTCACCTTCCCTCCTTCCCTCTTTCTCTTCTTTCCACAGCCACTTTAACCTCAAGCCAAGGAGCAGACAAGCGGTATGAAGACATCACTATCCTGTTATTTGTGAGCTGCTCTAAACTGGCTGGTCCGCATTTCTCCTTCTCAGCATCTTCCAGGTGCCTCTATGTGAAGGCAGGTTGTCAAACTCTTGCCTGTCCGATGATGGTAGATGGCCATGAGTGCCTGTTTTAAATAAGCCCTTGTAAGTTTAAAGGAATCTGAGTGCTTGGAATATTGATTTGCCCTTTCATAACTTTTCTTATGAGACATATATGTATATGGATGTTATGAGGGGTAGGAACCTCTTAAGGAGAAAGCCAACATGGTGAAAGAATATGGACTCAGACTTTCTTATCTTTGTGTTCTCTAATAAATAAATAAATGGCAAGTCCTTCTCTGAACAGCAAAGTGAAAGCATTTCATAAATAAATCCATAAGTAAAACCATATCACTTTAAAGATGTGAAAAGATGAGGTATACTCTGAAGAGAAATTTCATTTTAAATAGGTAGCCAAAAGCTGATATGGGCAACTAAAAGTTTTACTATTCATCTGATTCTTTTTTTCTAAGAAACATAAAAATCATGTTCAAAAGCATTCAGTTAATTCTCATCAGTTGAAGAAGGAGTTCAACTTTTTGTCATCAAGAATTTAAGCGAGAAAGTCAATTCAATTTGATACAAAATCAGTTTACAAAATAATTTTGAGAAATAATTTTTTAAGAGTCAGTTTCCAAAGAGCAATTTCATTGGGTCATACAATAAAAGTCTTTTAATGTGAACTACTTACTTTTATTAGTGCATTACAATTTATTTGCCTTGAAAAAAAGTACACTAAAAATAGAATTAGAATGTCTTTGGTTTCTATAGTTCATGGTATTAAGTTAAAACAGTATTATGTATGTTATACAGAAAGTAATGTAAATGCTGCCTAAAAGAACATTTTTGAGTCAGTTTCACATTTAACATTGAATAGAAAAGTTGACTGAAAATAAAGCAAGTCACTACATCACTCTGCTACAAGCAAACGCTTCTTTGTAAATAAGGATGAACTGACAATGCTTGAAAGTGTAGTTCATCAAAATCACAACAAGAAACCAAATATTATGAACGTGTAAAATTCCATGTTTATTTAATATCCATTACATAGCTGGTTCATTGAAACCAGACTTTGTAAAGACAAATAACATTTCCGACGAACATAAACAATTTCACACAGTTGAAATTCATCCTGTATTTTCACATGAATAAAGATGTCATTATGCAAGAGTTTCAACAATAAAGACCTTGCCTTGAATTGGCAAGGCATCTTTCAGTGCTTCAGTTCAGGCCTCTATCCAGCTCTGGAGGAGAGATTAACAGTGCTGCATCAAGCTCAGAGATCAGCATGTCCACACCCAGCTGCTGCGAACCTTCCCCCAGTTTCTGCATTGGCCTCCAGTGTGGTCAGCATTGTGGACACTTTTTCAGAGACACATCCAGAGCTTGAGATGGGTATTCCTAAGGAAACATTATTTTTGAAAAGTTAAAGGCAATATACAGATAATATCAAAAAAAGTTTGTTCGCATCAAGGGAAGTATGAGTGTTCTGCTTAATAATAAATCAATAATTATTGTTTATTTTTACAGTTGCTTGAATTTATTTAAGTGTGCTATGTGCCAGACATTGTGTTAAACACTTTGCACTCACTAGCTCATTACATGAACAAACATATAAAGTAAGTACTATAATCATATCAGCTCCTGTGGCCAAGAAACCCAAGGTGACAGAAGCAGAGGGTCCTTTGTGTCATCAAACACAGTCCAGGTAATACTAAGAGCCCAATGTTGGGGAGGAGAGAATAGTTTTCCCAAAGCAGTTCACAGCCCTTTTCTGCCTTGCTTTTCTCGTCTATGGTCCCTGGAGAACGAAGAACCTCTTTGTCTCTCTCTGATGATATTTTTTCTTCCAATTTTTATATTCTAAACTACAAGACAACTTTTTCCTTGCTCCTAGGAGTGGCCACAAGTTTTTGGTTATGGTTTCTAAGGACGATTTTTAAAAGAGTCTTACAATCTCTTCACCCCTCCTCTTTATCTATCCTATATTTTCCATCCTCAGACTTTTTGATTCATGAAAAAAATTTTCTTCTCTTAGGGCATGTTAATTTGGTTTTCTGCTACTTGCAGCTAACTGTACTAACTATCCAAAACTGCTTTTAAAAGCTTTGTAACTATCTAGGTGGTATAAGCCATGATCACTGATACTCCTTATGTAAAAGGATAAATGAATTGTATATCTTAATTCTGGTATTTTAAAATTAAGTTAATGTCAAAAGAGTATTCCTGAATTTGACACTAACCACTAAATATCTAAAATAGCTATAATATCTTCTCCCTGCTAAAAGCATGCAGGTAAAATGGCAAGATAAGCCCTCTGGACTATGTGTACTAAAAAGGTTGCTGTAGCTCTTGCCCTCATCAGAGGATTCCACAATAGAGAATTGAACTGCTTGGAAGTCCAATGGAGGCAAGAAGGAAGAAATACAGAGAAAAAAATCAGAAATTTCTGGAGGTGAGATACTCAAAATACCTTCTAGGATTTTTTTTTTCAGTTAAATTGTACAAAGCCTACCTTCTCCTTCCCTTGTTGATAACTGAAATCCCATCTCTAGCACTTACTGGATATGTGATCTCAGATGAGGTCACATCAGCTTTCTGAGATTACCCTTATTTTTTCAGCCATAAAGTTAAATTTTACAATCCATATCATAGTACTGTGTTTAGTATTAACTCAAACAATGAATGAGAATCGTCTAGTACTGGGTTTGACACATAATACACAAATAACAGATTTTAATTTCTTCCCCACTTCTCCTTTCCCCATTACCATTCCCTTTGACAGAAGAATGATTTCAAAGACTGCAGGGTTTCACCTGTATTGCAAATCTTACAAAACTGAGTTCATACAAGTTGAAAGCAGAATAGTAGTTACCATAAGCCAATGAGTGTAGGGGAGAGGGAGAAATGGAGAGATTAGTTAGCAGTTACGAAATCATAGCCAGATGGGGAAATAAGTTCTGGTGTTCTGTTAAACAAAAGATGGTTTTAGTTAAAAAATATTGTATCATAGAATTCAGAATAGCCAGAAGAGAGGATTTTAAATGTTCTTATCAAAAAGAAATGAGAACTGAGTTGATCAACACCAATGTACAATGTGTAAATGTACAAAACCATCACAGTATGGAACATAGAGGTGTGTGTAACTGTTATCTTTCATTTAAAAAGAAACCTGACCTTTGAAAGCATTTTTCTTTTTCTTGCTTTATAGCCTTGTAACTGCATGAAGGATATAATTTGGCTGGGCACAGTTATTAGTGAAAGAAATACTTCCTACTAGGTTGTAAGTTTCCTGAAGGCAACAGCTGTGACTTGTAAATGTTTATATTCCTCATAGAACTTAAATTTCTAAATAATGAGCAATTAGGATATCTGAACAGAGAGGGTTTTTGAGCCATGTAATTTTGTAATGATTTAATGATTTATTTATCGATCCAAATGACTCATGGTTTTTAAGATGCAATCTTGTCAGCATTTACCATCCATTAAGCATAATGCTGGAGGCCCTATAAAGCAATTGTGAACACGGACAAACCCACATTGTGGATAATAACATGAAGGTGTACCAGAGAAAAAGCCAAATAACTTGTAATATAAGGGCTGTTTACTTTGAACTATTCACTATTCCAAACACCTTCATACATTATCACTATTCCTCTCCACAACACTGCAAAGCAGATGTCTCCAGCCCTTTATAACCAAGAGTCAGAGACTTGACTAGCACTCATAGCAAGTGAGTCTAGTGTTCCTTAGCCAAAGTTTGAATTCAAATCTCTCCTATTCCAGTGTTTGAGCCCTGTGTACTCCATACACTAGAGCCCAGAAGACTGCAGATTAAACATTTCTGGAAAAAGAGTGGGAGGTAGTTAAAGAAATCATCCATCTAGTTCAATAGAAAACTAGTTTTTGGAACTTAATCATCCAAATCCATAATAACAAAATTTTTATTGCTAATAAAATAAACAGTAATAATATTCAATATTACCAAGGCACATGACCTTGTTGAATATTTTATTTTTAATTCTTTTGGCTTTCTTTTTTATGGTACAAGGGATTGAGCCCAGGGGTTCTTAACCACTGAGCTACATTCCCAACCATTTTTATTTTTTTTTAATTTAGAGTCCCCCTAAGTTGCTGAGGCTGGCCATGAACTTGTAGTCCTCCTACCTCAGCCACCCGAGCCACTGGGATTACAGGTGTGCACTCCCATTGTTTAATCTTTACGTTTCTGAAAGGTAGATAATAATACCTCCTCGTATGAATAGATGCTGAAATTCAGAAGGTAAATTATTATTCCAAGAGACCTGATTCCACACTCTGACCCCAGGGTTCCTTCCACCACACCTTCAGCTTCCACTTGCCATGTTATTTTGCCTGAATTTTAACGAGAAAAGGTAACGAACAAAAGGGATGATGGTGTGGACTAATCACCATACTTGGCCTAAGTCACTTTCTGCTGAGCAAGGATTTTTTTCTTTACAGGAAATCTTCAGAGAAGTTATTCTGATAAAGAATGTATTTAATAAAGCAAAGCTTCTCACTGAGCATGCTTGGGCAACAATTAGAGTGATATTCTAAAAGTCTTTAGTTGGTGCTTGGTTTTCAGCGTGTCCTTTTCTTCTCTTTCATGTCTCTTTTCAAATGAGTAGTAAGGGTTGGAATAGCTCGGGGGTATTTAACAGGTGCTGGAACTTATATGTAGGTCACTAGCTCAGATCCACAGATACATGGTTCTCTCCTGCTAACCTGTGATTTCAAGCAGAAAGACCAGACCAGTATCTTTGAGCCAGCATGTCCTACGAAAAAATCATTCTTTGCTACCGTGATTTAAAGGTGCTGGTGAGAAATCAAGTAGGACTGTTACCAGTGGGAAATACGAGGGCAGTAAACATGGTGTCCAACACATAGTGTCTTTTATGCTGTTAGAAGCAGGACAGCTGGATATGGGCAACCAAATGAGGTGGGAGAGCATAATTCCTTAAAAATATATGTTGTTGTTGTTGTTGTTTTTAGCTTGGGAAAGGTGGAATTAGGAAAACAACAAGAACAGCAAAGAAGAGACACAATGATACAAGTCTGGACTAAATTAAGAAGGACAGAATGACTAAATGAGTCAGTAGCAAACATCTGACTGAGTCAAATGCCAAATCATCAACTTTGAAGATTAGAGAACCCTAGATAATAAAAGCAACAGTTCAAGCAGAAAGCGGTTGATGTGGTATTCAGTTATTCTAATAATCTTTTTAATTATCTCTACAAGTTTTTAACCTTGTCTTTTGGTATTATTAAGGCAAGATGACTGAATCAGGTGGCCTCAATAATATCGATAGGTAATACTGTTGGTCCTCTAGTGAACCAAAGATGTACCAGCCTATTGCCTGAAAAGGCTTCTGTTTGTGCCATACATCACATGTTTCTCACTTCATTCCTCATAGAACCTTTATTTACTGTTGGAAATGTCTTATTAGCGAGGGTAAACACTTTTATTCACTCTTCTCTGTAACAAATATTTACTAATGCAATCCACACAATGGACCTCTGAAATGCGATCCGTTCTCCCAAATTTTCAGATGAGAAACAGTGCAGAAAACAGAAAGGTCCAGAAACTTTCCTAAGGTTATGTGGTAATTAGTGAAGTTAGGATTCAAACACGGGCAGTCTTCTCCAAGTTCTTGCTTCTAACTAATACATAGCGGTTCTTGCTTATTAAATGCAATTAAAATATTCCAGGTTTCTAAAAGTAAAACTTTAGAACAAACAAAGCTAAAGTTATGCTTGCAAGTATTTATTGCACCCTTAACTGACCTGAAAAACAAAATTGTTTGACATTATGAAAATATGATTTAATCCCTAATCCATGTAAATATGAAAATTTTATTTTTAGAAATAAAAGATAAAATTACTTTACTAACATCATGATAATAATTATAGAAATATAAAAGTTTCATGAAGAACTGAAAAAATGTAATATGTAAGTGGTTTTGTTCAAAAAGCTAAGCTAGGGCTAAACAGGGCACTTCTTTGAGGTGTGTCGTTTACAAATAATGAAAAACTCCTGTATTCCTACCACCACTCAGACACTGCAAACACTGTTTGTATTAATGAAAATGCTAGTTCAGGTGGTGGCATTTCAAAAAAAGAAGCAGAGGCTGTACTTTGGAGCTGCACATAAACATAATTGGAAAAGGTGATGATGAACTAAACCATATTTACACAAGCATTTGAAATAATGGCTCATGAGTCCTGCAGAATATTTTCTTCCTTTAAATGGAATCATGCACAGTACCCTATTGATTCACTTCTTGGTATCTTATTTATACCATAAATCTCCTTGCTAAATAGGAAATCTAGTCCATATCACAACCAGTTTTCAAATTAAGCTCTCCTCTCTTGTTGGATGTTTGGATGAAATAAAATCTAAGGATTTCTCAATTTGTGTCATTATATTTTAAAATAAAAATTTCAACCAGTGACAATTAGAATGACAAACAACCTCCCCCCCACCCACCCCTGGCCACCCACACACACCTTTTCCTGTCTCGCTCTTGCAGTGCTAGACACTGAATCTTGAATCCAGGGCCTCATGCATGCGAAGCAAACACTTCACCACTGACCTGTATCCTCAGCCCTAGAATGACAGACTTCTAAATATTATGGAAAGATTTACTGGGAACAATGCCTCATACCTATAATCAGCAACTCTGGAGACTGAGACAGGAAGATCTCATGTTTGAGACCAGCCTCAGCAATATAGAGACGTCCTAGGCAACTCAGAGAAACCCTGTCTCAAAATAAAATATAAAAGGAATCGGGAATGTATCTTAGTAGTTAAAGCATCACTGCGTTAAATCCCTAGTATCAAAAGAAAAAAGAAAAGAAAGATGCATATAGGAGCATGGGGCAGGGTGGGGTTATGTGTGAACATGTCTGCCCAGCCCAACCACAGACTATTACAGTGATGACAAAAATTGGGGAATAGAGACTGTTAGTTATGCTCTCTTAGAGGAAAAAAAAAAAAACAAGCAAATTTTTTAAAATAAAGTGGACTTTTATTGTGTGTTCATGTCTCAAGGTCATAGAAAACCTACACTTATTTCTTAAAAAGTAACCCAAAAATGATTTAACATCTCTTATAAAGTGTATGTAAATGACTGGAACGCTGGATATCATAGAAGAGGAAAAAGCAATTTTCTATACTTTCCAGATTAAAAAAACAAAAATTCCAACCGTATTGGTGTATGTGGGCTGCCATAATAAAATATCAGACTGGTTAACTTAAACAACAGAATTTTGTTTTCTTACAGTTATGGAGGTTGGAAGACCATGTTCAAAGTGCCAGATGATTTGGATTGTACTGAGGGCTTTCTTCTGGCATGCAGACTGTCACCTTTTCCTATGTCCTCACATGGCCTTTCCTCAGAGCATGCATTTGGAGGGAGAGATTTTTATTCTTCACCTTACAAGGTCACTAATCCCATCATGAGGCCCCTACCCTCATGATACAGCTACTCCTAATTACCTCTCAAGAACCCACCCCCAAATACAATCTCACTGAAGTCTCAAGCTTTGATGCATAAATTTTGGGAGGGACACAAACATTCAGTCCACATCTTTGACTAAAAATCACACTAGGCAAACCAGTCTGTAAAATGTGAACATATTAACCTGAGGGTTATTTGTAGCTGTAAACCTCAAATTCCATCTTTAGCCTTACTAAAAGCATAAGGTTTCTAGCTATATAGACATACACTAATCAAGAAGAGAAAACAGTAGCATAAAGTACAATGGAAAAGTGATTGTCAAAATGTGATCCAAGAAGTTGGACATAGTAGTGCACACCTGCAATCCCAGCCACTTGGGAGGCTGAAACAGGAAGATCACAAGTTCAGGACCAACCTGGGTAATTTAGTGAGAGCCTTTCTCAGAATAAAAAACAGAAAAAGAGTTTGTTATGTGGCTCAGTGATAGAGGTCCCTGGGTTCAATACTCAGTACTGAAAAGGAAAAGAGGGGGGGAAATAAAGGAGAAAAGAAAAGAAAAATACAATTCAAGAACTCCTGGAGTGCCATGAAAATCCTCTGTGTACCTATGGATGGTTTCAACACAATGTAGTCAATTGTTAGTGGCTGTGTCCATCTTCCCTGTTCTAGCATGAGCTAAAAATATTCTTACAAAATTAGAAATGCATATCCAAAAGAACACTAATTTTGATGAATTACTTTGATGAATGACTTTGATACTTTCCCAAGGGAGGAAGAGTAGGCTGTGGATTCTTTGACTTCATCCAAGTGGCATAAGGGTTGAAGTATTTTACTTTCATGGCTTCCTGACATATCCACACTACTGAAGATGTGATGGTTTACTGATCCTATATTCTGTAAGAAAGAAGGTTGCATATTCTAAAGGAGATAGGTTTCCAATGACTATATAGTGTAAAATTTGCACTGGAACACTTTCTTTTATTCTCAAGCTTTAATCATCCCCATTGCTACGGGGCCTCCTGAAAGTAAACACTGTTGATAAGGTCTAGGTTGCCTTCTGGCCCATTAACATATTCTCTGTAGTCTCAAAACAAGGGCACTTAAAAACAGAAATTATTCTCCCCTCTCTCATTCCTTCCTCCCCTCCCCCTACCCAGTTCCTAGGAATAGGAGTCTGTTCCATAGAAGTCTGTTTGAGGGGCTGGGGCTAGGGCTCAGCAATAGCACACTTGCCTGGCATGTGTGAGGCACTGGGTTCAATTCTCAGCACCACATATAAATAAATAAAAATAAATAAAGGTCTATCAACAACTAAAAAATAATTTAAAAAAGAAGTCTATTTGAACGAATGCATGAAGATATCTAAAATGGATGATATGTTAGACATTGATACTTGGTCACCTATATGTAAGATTATTATCATAAGGAAAGTTTAAAAAAACCATAATCCTATTGCTTTTTAAAAGTGTACAGAGAAGAGAGGCATGGTGGTGTATACTTGTAATCCCAGTGACTTGGGATGCTGAGGCAAGAAGATTGCAAGTTCAAGTATAGCCTCAGCAATTTAGCAAAGCCCTAAGCAACTTAGCAAGACCCACTCTCAAAATACATTTTTAAAAAATTTTAAAAGATCTGGGGACATGTCTCAGTGGTTAAGCAACCCAGAGTTCAATCCCTGGTACCAAAAAAAGTGTATATAATGGCCTCTGCTGAGAGTATCCTGCATAATCATTTGCAAAGGAACACGGACCTCCTCTTTCATATCATCACATCCCTGCCTTGTGTATGTAGTACCATATGAATTGAAAAACCCATTCTCAGCCCCAAAACTTAGACCCACTAACCTTAGGTTTCACTGATGGATTCTATAAAGTATGATAATAGCACCTACATCACAGATCTCAAGTGTCTTACCACGTGCTGTTTCATGAACCCCTGTGTTTTGGAAAAAAGGGACTAGTCTATCATCCTTCAGCTCATTTCCTTTACTGGCACTTTTTTTGGGCCACCAGTGATTTGGTAGAAGAAATAGTATGAAAATATTATTCAAGTGGTCACTAAAGCAATTAAACAGATTAAAATTATATAACTGCGATAACCGGTTGTCCTGATTTTTGAATATTTAAGATACCTCCCAAGCTTAAAATCTCTGGTTTTATATTTTTATACTTCTGCATAATTATTACCTTTAGAACAATGTTCTCCTTGTTTTTTTCCACTACACAAAACTTTGGGGCCATATCCAATGTAGTCTTCTCCATGGCATCTGTCCTAACTTCTTCATTAAAACATGTGATTGTAATTAATTTTCTCTCATGCCTTTCTTCTTGGTCTGATCCTAAGGCCTGTGTCTTATTCATTTACACATTCATAACATCTAATAGAGTGTCTAACTAGTATATATTGGATACACAGAAAGCATACATTAAATGTAAGTAATTCATGAAAGCAACAATTTCTGAGAGATTTCAATTCCTTCTCCTTTTGGTGGAATGTTAACTCCAGTTATCTTAATATTTGGTATTTTTATTGTTGTTGTTACATTATTACTAAAGAAACCACTCGGCAAAGAGAAATGAAAGAAAGAAAAATTTTCCCTTTGGTCTTACCCAAGGAGGTCATGCCCTTGTCCTTTTAGAGAGGACAAAATCAAACATGATATTATTATAGCCAATTTAATTCTCATAGTCCTGTGGCTATTTAACAGTTAATTATCTGCTTGTATCATTAAAAAAGAAAACAAAAATATATGCAAAACTAGACATCTGTCTTGACAAAACCAAGTTCTAAATAGTTCCAAGGTCTTCACTCTTTTCATGATCATTATATCCTGAATGGGTCAACTTTAAAACAGTTTCTAAATTGGGTACTGCTATACACCCCTGTAATCCCAGCTACTCAGGGGCTGAGGCAGGAGGATCACCAGAAGTTCAAGGCCAGCCTCAGAAATTTATCAAAACCCTGTCTCAAAATAAAAAAAAAGGCTGGGGATCTAGCTCAGTGATAGAATGCCCCTGGGTTCAATCTGCAGCACAAAACAAACAAATAAAACAGAAACATGCTCTATACGACTTAGTGAGCCCTGTCTCAAAAAGTAAAAGGGACTGGAATATATGTCAGTAGTAAAGTGACCTTGGGTTCAATTTCCAGTACCTAAATCAAACCAAAGCAAAACCAAAAAGAAGGAGGAGGAGGAGGAGGAGGAGGAGGAGGAGGAGGAGGAGGAGGAGGAAGAGGAGGAGAGGAAGAAGAAGAAGGGGAAGAAAATAAAAGAAAATTAAAACAAACACCACACCTCAACAAAAAACAGATATTAGCCTTATGATGAAACCAAAGAATCTAATAACATTTTCAATGTATAAAAAAGTCTCACTAAAGGTGTTTAATCTTTTATAAATGAATTATTAAATTTGCAATTGATAGCAGCCTCCATTAAAAACTATTTAAAGCTCTCTTAAAAGATAACAGAAAATTAAATAAGCTTTTCTGTGGTTGAAGAGCAAAGGCGTATATGCTGTTGACAGTGTGGACAAAACCTGACAAGTGGCTCTACTTAAGCTGAAGAATGTGACTTCATATTTGATAGGTAGATGAACTAACCAGAAGGCCAGTTCTAGAAATTGAAATGAAAGACAGGAGATGATTGAGTCAGAACCTCTAGAATCAAAGATAAATAATACTTTTTATTTTTTACCAAAAGAATCAATACTTTATATTGCTAACTTCTGTGGCTTTTCCCCCACCAACTAAGGTATGTTTTTTCTCCTTAACATTCAGCTCCCTCCTCTCAAAAATGGTACTATTACAGTACCTTCCACAAATAACCAAGATAGGCAAACCCAAGATAAAAGTCCAGAAAGGGTGAAAACTGAAACAGAACACTAATGAACACTGTAGAAAAACATCTGAATGGGAAGCTGAATACCGGAGTCTATTCCAATTATGGACTGGGGTGATTTGATGTTGATAAATAAGTAAATAGCTCTTTGTGACTGATTCCTCACTGATGAAATAGAGAAGATTTGCAATACACATAAAGCAATTGAAACTTCTAAGCAAGGGCAAAGTCATAAAAATAATTTGTGGGTCACATAAACCAAATTAACTCACTCTGACATGAATTGCTAAAAGGGGCATTGTGGAATCTTCACACACAAATAGTGTTGCTTCTAGTCTACCCCTCTCCCTTGTCAGGGAGATTACAGAGAGATATTTCCAAAGACTGGGCACCTATAATGGAACCCCAAAGAATACGAGGTACACAACATGATGCTACTGGATGAGTGACAATCTTGTGAGTGAATCAAGGGAATGTGAGATGAATTACAGGCCCTTATGAAAATGGCTCATAATCAATCCCCAATTTCAAAAGATTGACATTTCTGCTTCTGCTTAGATATTCTGCATCAGAAGCAGGTCTTCTCATGAATCCTTGGAAGAAAATTGGAGAGGGTACAACAGAGTCACCTCTTTCTGGTGAACTGATGCTCAGATACCTCCCTCCCACAGAGACTATGGTGTGCATGAAATGACATTCCTTGGAATTCTCCAGAGACTGCAATTTCTCAAGGACACTTCAGTTGGGCTCTCAGAATCAGGAATGAAAATGTCAAAGCCAGAAGAGTGAGTCTGAAAATGGGAATCCTCACTATGGAACAGTATTAGTTATCTAGAATATGTGGTGAATTTCTCAGTCCCTTGTTTACAACTCAGGAGTGATTTAGGCATTAAGAGAAGCAGCATAGTTATTTCCCATGTTTAAGCCCTGAACTTTATACTCTATTGATTGCTATTATTTCTTTAGAAAACCCAGTGACACAGATGTGTATTTGTCCCTTTGTTCAAATAAAAGGAACTGAAGCACAGCAAAGATAAAGAATTAGTTTCCAAATGGCTTATATTTTAAAATATATTAAATCAATTTAAAAAAGAACTGGCTTGAATAAAAAATAAATAAATAATTTTTAAAAATATTTATTTTTTAAACGTTTGTTGATACAATATCTTTATTTCATTTTTATGTTGTGCTGAGGATTGAACCCTCATCTGTGATAGGCGAGCACTCTACAACTGAGCCACAACCATAGCCCCCCCCCCATTACAATATTTTTAAGGTCTGAAAGATACATAATTTGGGGCTAGGGTTGTAGCTCAGTGGTAGAGCACTTTCTTAGCATGTGTGAGGCATTAGGTTCAATTCTCAGCATTGCATATAAATAAATAAATAAACAAATGTCCATTAACAACTAATAAAAATACTTTTTAAAAAGATACATAAATTGCCCTTAATTTAAAACTTTGTTTTTCTAGAAGCATTTCAGTTTTGTATTTCAATGAAAGTCTAAAAAGTCTGTTCCCAAATATATATATGGTTAAGAAATTTAATCTGGCCATGTTTTTAAGAATTCAAAACTTGTACATTTAAACCAAATCACATTTTTTATTTATTTAGGTAAACCAGTCCTGAAAGAAGAAAAAAAATCCGACCCTGTTAAGCTTTGAATTTGAAGTTGAGTTTTACATGGTGGGCAATCTTTTCCGTCTCCCTTTTCACTAACTCATGTCCCACAGATCTGGCTTAGTTTTTCTGATATTTACAGTTCTTCTTCAGTAACCTTGTCAAGTCAGTTCTTTTATTATATGGGGATGAAGAAATAAAGTTTTATTGCTTTTCAAGTTCAAACTTAATGTATATTGTTCACAAAGTGATGGGGGAAAGGCCATTTTGAAGGAAATTATTCACACTGTCAAGTAAAGAGGTGAAGGTAGGTGACCTGTAAGCTGCGGTCCTGTCTATAACTTCTTGACCTCTCTGGGCTTCAGATTTCCCATCTGCCCAGTAAAGAGCTGGTTTCCAGCTCCCCAAGTTCTTAGTCCTTCCCATCATGAATTTTACCTTATCATTAACTACAGGCAGTATGTAATGTTTGAACTGTTGTATTCACTAATTTTTACTTAATATTTGTTTTAAACCAATTCTTTTTAATTTTAAACTTAAATAAGTATGTTTTAAAAGAAAGCTTTATATCCCTGCCATTAAAAAAAAGAGTGTCATCCACATAGATGGTAATCTGAAAATTTTTAATTTAATGAAAACCATACAGTATTATTAAATTCTAGTTCTACATAGTTGTCTGCTGAAGACTCTGAGCCTGAGGCTTGTCTTCTATTTCTTAAAAAGGAAGATAAAAGTGTTAGAGAGTTCTTTGTTAGCATCAGACTGAGACTTTCTTCTTGATATAATTAGAAGTCTGAAAAAAAAACCTGAAAAGAAGCTAATTTTCCCATTGCGTCACTCACTGTCCATATGCTTCTTAAAATTATATTGTACACACTAGTGGTACACATCCCTAACCCTGTGGTTGGGGGGCTTGGGGAAGCTGGATTGAATTTTGTCCAAGGTGTCTTCCAGCTACAATTTATTATACTGCAGACCAGTAATTTCACTTTATAGACACACAAGAGATATTAAAGGTGCATTTCTCTTCTGATGCTTCAAAATGCAGAAACACAAACATCTTATAGTAAGAGCTGACTCCTCTCAGTACTCCATGACTCTGGGTAACTTGTTCAGACACGAAAAGGTAATGAGGAAGTGTGAATAAGAGCAGGAATGAGAATCCAACTGGTCAACTTGATTTGGTTGTTGTAAAAGACCTTTATCTAACAATCAGATTGAAAAATTTCATTAAATCAGAAGAAACTATTTTTGTCGGAGCTGAAAGGCAAATGCTGGGATCAGTTTGACAAAGTAGTAGATGTCTTTTGTAAAGAATTGATGCAGTTTGGGAAATATTGCCAAACTTACTCAACCATCTTTAACTTGTTCTGACAGTGACCATTCATATGGTGAAAGTAAATGTTTAAAAGCTTAAATGAATAGCTATTTCTAAAGTACCATCTCACAGTTTTATTTGTATTTTTTTTTTTTTTGCTATAAGCTTGTACAATTAGACACAGAGAAAACCTCCATTGAAAAACTTTGCTTTCTCCTTTGTAGAGAGTTTCTAGAGTTACACAAATGACTAAAGCTTAGAATCTTTTCATTATCCAGCATGAAGTAAAATGAATAATTAGAGCTGCCTCGCACGGAAAATCAGTGAGAAAATTCATTTTTACTTCCACTGCCAACATAAAACACCATAATGGCAATTGAGATATCAATATTTTTTAATAAACCATTTTACTTGACAGGAACTCCAAGGAACTGTATCCATTTGTCTAAGTCATACAGGCAATACCTTCATAAGATTAACTCTGGTGTTAGCTGTTTCAGACCCTTGATTCTAAGAGCAATGGTGATTCACCATCACCAAAAGCAGTCTCAAAAAGACCCCATGGCATTTGTCATTGTGAGACACTAATTTTCAGTTAGTGCAAGCTTCTGTTTCTCCCTTATGCCTTGATCCACTTAATTCCTACTTCATTCTGTCAAGAAAAATAAAATAAAATAAACATAGCCTGGGTACATGAGCTACAAGGCAAATTATCCCTATACCTAAAAAATCAGAAATTGGATTAGGATCTTCAAATTCAAAAACTTGGCATTTTGGAAAACAGTAATGTGGGACTCAGGAGCCTGGCTTCTGAAAGACTAGCTCTATCACTAACAGTGTGACAGCACTTTGCTAATCTTTAGTATCCCTGTCCTAAAAAAAGGGATGAGAAGAAATCTATACAGCTGCTTCTTGCTTGAAAATCCAATCATTCTGTTTACCTGCTATGGTGCTATAGGGATATCTAGTGTTTAAAATAATGTTTAATAATCTCTAAGTAGCAAGCCAGACTGGTAAAAGATTTTTTAAAAGACCAGGCAACATAAACTCTCATCAGTCCTGGACCTTATTAAGGGATTAATAATAGACCCACAATTAGATGTACATTGTGTTTCTGATTTGCTAGTTAACACATTGACTTTCCTATATATTGACTTTTGGGAAGCTAAAAAATGATAGATATGGACCAAACCATTAAGTATATAACCTTCAAATATACCTGCATTAAAATTTTATTTATTGCATTCATTTTAATTGTATTGTGGTTAAAATTTCAAAGGGATAAATACCTCTGTTTATTTGAGAACCTTAGCTTTGAAACATTTATCACTAAAATAAACACAGACTGATACCCAACAATTAAATATAAAAATGTCCATGACTAATATGGGTCCTTGTGTAAAATCAATGACCCACTTTAAGCTTTACAGGAGGAGCATGTGAAATATTTCTATTCTAAAGAAATATTTCTATTCTAAAGGACTAGCTGACAAAATGCACCAAAACTTTTATTCACTTCTAGTCTTCCATTACAGCATCATCCGACAACCTAAAACTTTTGCCAAAGCCTATGTTTTCTAGATATTTTGACAAAACAAAGAAATGCATTTATTTTAAATTTGAACCCAAATGTGATCATTTGCAATTAACATGATTTTAAACTGTAACATTCTGTTTCCCAAGAGCAATTATCTGACTAAGAACTATTGCAGGTAATGGATATTTTGTTCTGCCAATATTTTGTTGAAATCCAGTTTTTCTAAATGGATAACTGGCAAACTTCAATGGGGTTCTGTGACTCAACTTATGATTAAAGTTATTCTGGAGACATAATCTTCAGTTTGATGATCATTCACTCAGCAACCAGGGTTCTGCTATGTGTCAGATACATAGTAATCTCATGTGCATTCCTTAGCAAATCACATTTTCTAATGGAATCAAATAAAAACTATCTAGTGACTCAAGCATTAAATTATATTCCAGAGGCCAAATGTCAACCCATTCATAAAAAGAGAGAGACAGAAAAAAAATAAGGGGGGGGGGCGGGACCTGAGACTAAATACCATGAGAATTAGATCCTGAGATTCCCTTCAGCTCTGACTCACTTTCCTGGATTATATACTTTACACACCTGATTTTCTTCATGGAGAGGAGGCTGCATAGCACAGTGATGATGCTGCCTCTGCAGCCAAATTTGCTTTTGAATCCTCACTTCTCCACTTCCTAGATTCAGAACTTGAGCAAGTTTTTAAAACCTCTTTAAGACTAAGTTTCTGCTTCTCTAAGTTGGAAATATGCTGCAGGGATAAAATGAGATAATGTGGGTAAAGCTCTTAGTACTGCGCCTGGCAAATGATAAGCACTCAGGAAAGTGTAGCTTCAATTTAATCTTGTCATTAGCAGACCATAGAGATGACAGATGAACTAAGATTTATTAAGTTCCTAGTGCTCCTTGGGCAAAATGAGGTTCTAGAAATTACCCTGTCCCCATTTCCTCTCCCCACCCTCACCCCACACGAGTTTCTTCTTTATGGGTTCGAAAACTAATTCTCTAGCTTGTGTATCATCCTTTTTTTTTTTTTTTCATCTCCTGTTTCTAATTCCTGATGATTCATTTTAGAAATATCTATGTACATCAGCAAAATCATCAGCAGAGAAAAATAAAAATGATGAAAATTAAATTATTACCTGAAATTTGTTTATTAGTAGATATTTCTAAGTGCTATAATTTATCATTATTTTATCCTTTTGACTTATGCTTTTTTTATTTTCCAAATTTTTAGATTGACATGCATTATTTTTTGAAAGAAAAATGTATTTAAAAAGTATGCATGGCTGGAGGAAGTTATTTATTAAACTCAATAAAGATGTGATTATGGCGGATTGTGTGAAATAACTGGAGCACGCAATGAGGACTAGAGGAAAATCATTTTAGTGAAAATCCCAGGACTTAGAGTTAGAAGGCATTAGGTTAAATTCTAGTACAGTGATTTGACAGTTGTATGACCTTGGTCATTTAATCTTGCTAATCTTCGTTTCTCTCATCCATAAAATGGGGTAGTAATATTCTCCAGTAATTTTTTGGAATTTAGGTGAGATTGCATGTGAAAAATATATGAATTATGGCACAGAGTGGATGCTCAAATATGTTAATTGACTTGAAACCTAAAGACTAAATGTCTGAAAGAATTAAAAATTATTTTAGACTACCTAAAAGAATTAAGTGAGGCAGATCCAAAATGGTGGGCTAGAGGGAGACTGCATTCCTTGTTCCTCTGTGACCTGGGATTCAAGCAGTGGAGTTATTAGAATCTGTGAATTATTAGAGGACCCCCAACATCTGCTTCTGTGCAGGAATCCTGGCTGCCATGTCCACATAGGTCCCCTGGCCTCAACTTCTGAGCAGGACCCCCAGCCACTGCTCCTGTGTGTACCCCCATCTACCAACATTTAGCTATCTCTGCTAAACCCAAGGCCAATACCATTCTAAATGGAGAAAAATTGAAAACATTCCCTCTAAAAACTGGAACAAGACAGGGATGCCCTCTTTCACCACTTCTATTTAACACAGTTCTTGAAATTCTAGCCAGAGCAATTAAACAGATGAAAGAAATTAAAGGGATACGGATAGGAAAGGAAAAACTCAAACTGTTTATCACTATTTGCCAATGACATGATTCTATACATAGAGGATCCAAAAAATTCCACCAGAAAGTTTCTAGAACTACTACATGAATTCAGCAAAGTAGCAGGATATAAAAATCAACACCCACAAATGAAATGCATTTCTGTATATCAGTGACAAATGCTCTGAAAGAGAAACTAGAAAAACTTCCCCATTCACAATAGCCTCAAATAAATTTAATAAAATAATTGGAAAAAAACTTAATGAATGAGGTGAAAGACCCCTACAATGAAAACTACAGAACAGAAATTAAAGAAGACCTTAGAAGATGGAGAGATCTCTCTTATTCTTGGATAGGCAGAATTAATACTGTCAAAATTACCATACTACTAAAAGCACCATACAGATTTAATGCAATTCCAATTAAAATTCCAATGATATTCCTCATAGAAGTAGAAAAAGGAATCATGAAATTCATCTGGAAAAATAAGAGACCCAGAATAACAAAAGCAATCCTTAGCAAGAAGAGTGAAGCAGGTAGCATCACAATGCCAGACCTTAAACTATACTACAGAGCAATAGTAACAAACGGGGAATGGTATTGGCACCAAAATAGACCTGTAGACCAATGGTACAGAATAGAAGACACATAGACAAACTCATATAAATACAGTTATCTCATATTAGACAAAGGCACCAAAAACATATATTGGAGAAAAGATAGGCTCTTCAACAAATGGTGCTGGGAAAACTAGAAATCTATATGCAGCAAAATGAAATTAAGCCCCTATTTCTCACCTTACACAAAACTCAAAGTGGATCAAGGACCTAGGAATTAGACTAGAGACCTTGTGCCTAGAAGAAAAGGTAGACCCAAATCTTCATCATGTTGTATTAGGCTCTGACTTCCTTAAGACTCCTATAGCTCAAGAAACAAAATCAAGAATCAATAAATGGGATGGATTCAAACTGAAAAGCTTCTTCTCAGCAAAAGAAATAATCAATGAGGTGAAGAGAGCCTACATTTTGGGGGCAAATTTTTGCCACACACACATCAGATAGAGCACTAATCTCCAGAATATATAAGGAACTCAAAAAACTTAACACCAAAAAAAACAAAAAACAAAAAACAAACAAACCCAAATAACCCAATTAATAAATGGGCTAAGGATAATATACAACCAATCAACAAGTATATGGAAAAATTTTCAACATCTCTAGCAATTACAGAAATGCAAATCAAAACTGCTCTAAGATTCCATCTCACTCCAGTAAGAATGGCAATTATTAAGAATGCAAGCAACAATAAGTGTTTGCAAGGATATGGGGGAAAAGGCACACTCATACATTGCTGGTGGAACTACAAATTGGTGCAACCAATATGAAAAGCAGTATGGAGATTCCTTGGAAGACTTGGAATGGAGCCACCATTTGACCCAACTATCCCACTCCTCGATTTATACCCAAAGGACTTAAAAATAGCATACTATAATGGTGCAGCCACATCAATGTTTATAGGAGCACAGTTCACAATAGCTAAATTGTAGAACCAAACTAGATACCCTTCAGTAGATAAATGGATAAAGAAACTGTGGTGTATATATACACAATGAAATATTATTCAGCATTAAAAGAGAATAAAATCATAGCATTTGCAGGTAAATGGATGAAGTTGGAGATTATCATGCTAACTGAAGTTAGCTAATCCCCAAAAAACCAAAGGCTGAATGTTTTATCTGATAAGTGGCTGCTGATCCATAATGGTGGTGGGGAAGAGCATAGGAGGAATGGAGGAACTTTGGATAGGGCAAAGGAGAGGAAGGGGAAGAAAGGGGGCATTGGGGCAAGAAAGATGGTGGAATGAAATGGACATCATTAACCAATGAACATGTATAAAGACACAAATGGTGTGACTCTACTTTGTGTACAACCAGAGAAATGAAAAATTATGCTCCATATGTGTACTATGAATAGAAATGTATTCTGCTGTCATGTATACAAAATTAGAATAAATTAATAAATCTAATAAAAAGAATTAAGTGAAAATGTAGACAAAAATTCCTGCAATAATTGAAATTATCTCATGTATTTTGTTACCCCCTTCACTGTAACATGGTAAAAACTAAACTTAATATTTTCTCTCATACTTCCCACCAAAACCCAGATACTTTCCTTATCTTTATTAGTATTATTGATGAAAATATCCACTTTATAGTTCTGGAAGCTAATGACTTTGATCCTTCCCAACTCTTGACTTTGCAAGTCAATCTGCTCATATTTCCAATTAAGGTTTCCTCTGAAACGTATGTTTTGTTCCACCCTTTTCCTCCATTTCCATTGATAGAGTCCTGACACATGCTGCTCTTCTTCCACTCTTAATGGGGTTTAATTACACTAGTCTCTCCTCTTGACCGTACCCTAGATCTAATGACCCACAAATCTTCAAACTTCATTTTCATCACAACACTTTCTTTCATTAAAATCTTTAATCTAAATTCCTCATGTTGTATTCAAGAATCTCCTCTAAGCTATAATCGATTGCCCTTCCATCTAATATTATATTTCTACTTACATCAGCCCTGACTATCCTAAAGACACTAGTTTGGCACTTGGTTTTTCTATTCAAATTTATTCCATCATTGTTCCTTATACAGAACACCATGCCTTTGAACACTGCTTTCCTTCAGGGTTTCTTAATTTCAGCACTATTGATATTTTGAGTTGCATTATTCTTTTTGTGGGAAACTGTCCTGTGCAGTGAAGGATGTTTGTCAGCATTCCTGACCTCTATTTTGTTCCCAGACATCACCAAGTTTACCCTTTGGGGCAAAACTGCTCCCAGTTGAGGACCTCTGTTCTATGTTTTGCTCATGTGCCACAATAATTTTACTCTTAGGCACATAACAGTAAAAGTAGAAACAGCTTTTAAAACATTTATCCTAAATTTAGTAATTTAATCTATAATTGTTGTAATAAATATCCATGTAATTTCTAGAGTTGTACCAGAGGATGCAGAATACATTGCATTCATATGTCACATATTCTTCTGATAGGATGGTATTTGCCTCATTTAAAAGTATTATGCATTATTAAATAAAAAGGTATTCCCAATTCTAAGCCTTATCAGGAAAGTAAAAGACCTCATTTGTTTATTTTATTTTGCTGTTAATTGCATATATATATATATATACACAAAAATATATATACATATATATATTTTTCTTCTTGGTTATTTATATTAAACAAATATTCATGGCAGTGCAGAAGGAAAATGTAGTTCATGCCTGTTACTGTCTGTAATCCATATAAACATATTCACCAGTGGGTTTGTTAAATGTTAACGAATCTAGTATTAAGTGATTTTCATAATGCAAAATTATGGATTATGTAGACTACTATACAGGGGGTTAATAATATTCTACTGATGTTTAGGGAACAGGTTGAAGTTTTTGCATGCACCCAGAATGTGTTTTTCTTTTTCTCATTTTAAATAATAAAATATTTGCATTTTCTAGACAAGTTTTTCCTTCCTACACATTTTTGGGAGTAGATTAGATTCAGGTAATTAGGAGTACCTGTAGTTCCATTACTTAAATACTAAAAATATTAGGCTATGTGCTAAACACTAATATACACTATTTCTTTAAAACAAACTACCTCAACAAAGATAACTAGAAAGAAAAAATAGAGAATGGGTGTTGAACAGAAGTAGAGAATTTCATTTTACATTTTTTTAGAAAATATGTAGATTATACTGGTTCTTAACCCTGATACAAGATGAAAATATTGCTATTATCATTATAAGGACAGGGCATTCCATTCTTTTACTTTCCAATTCACTCCTCCATGCTCTGAATCCAAACTATTGCTTATTCCATTTCACTAATATTCTATTAGCCATGTTCATCAATAGCCTTTTAAGATGGATGCAATGGGTTTTAGTCCTCATCCTACATGACTTCTTGACTTGAACACCTTTGACCATTCAGTCCTTTTTAAACTACTCCATTCCCAAATACACACCCCATGCCTAGATTTCTCATCTCATCTGCAAATTCTACATTCCACTACACAATAGTTATCACAATTTGGTGTCTTACAGATGAACTTATGGTATAATTATGTGACACTGAATTCACATCTTTCTTACTCAAATCTGTGTTTTCTTTCTCTACTCCCATTTCAATAAATTACTTCAGACTACCTCATTTATGGAAATCCTTACTTATTGCCACTTCCTTCATTCTGAATCTCATGTTTTTTTTTATTTTTAAAACTTGTTCTAATTAGTTATACATGACAGTAAAATGCATTTCAACACATCATACATGAACTGAGTATAACTTCTCATTCATCTGTTGTACATGATGTAGAGTTAAATAGGTCATGGATTCATATATGCACATAGGGTAATAATGTCTGATACATCCTACTATCATTCCTACCCTCATGCTCCCTTACCTCCCTTCACTCCCCTCTGTTTAGTCCAAAATACTACTATTCTCCCACCTCTTGTTGTGAATTAGTATCCACATATCAGAGAAAACATTTGGCCTTTGGTTCTTTGGGATTGGCTTATTTTGCTTAGCATAATATTCTCCAGTTCCATCCATTTACTGGCAAATGCCATAATTTATTCTTCTTTAAGGCTGATTAATATTCCATTGTGTGCATATACAGCAGTTTCTTATCCATTCATCTGTTGAAGGGCAACTAGTTTGGTTCCATAGTTTAACTATTGTGAATTGAGTTGCTATAAACATTGATGTGGCTGTGTCACTGTAGTATGATGATTTTATGTCCTTTGGGTATAACCCTAGGAGTGGGATGACTGGATCAAATGGTAGTTTCATTCCAAGTTTTCTTAGGAATCTTCATACTGCTTTCCATAGTGGCTGCACCAATTTGCCATCCTAGCAACAATGTATGAGTGCACCTTTTTCCCACATCCTCACCAACATGTATTGTTGCTTGTCTGAATCTCATAATATTTGACCACTGTATGTGGCAACTTCCGAATTACTTTTTTAGGTGGTCAACTAAGTATTAAAATAAGTTGCTTATTTTCCTGAATTGACCAATCACATATGCTCAGATAGATGGATAATGACAAAGCTGTCAAACCATGCACAACATGAGACAAAATACAGCAAGATTGCAGGAAGAAGGCAGTGACAGCACAGGTGAAGAACAGGGGTCTTCAGGTCCAGGTGTGCCATGGAAAGTAGCCGAATTTGATCACCAAGAGATACAAAGGTAGTGCCAAATTCAGAGTTAGAAACAAGAACCAAAGATCAACTCCTGAAACCAACCAAGATAACTCAGAAACCAGGAAGCAGCAGTGGAAGGATCTGTAGAATTCTGCAGAATATTCCATTCTTTATCCAGACTGTCTTAATAAATTTGGGGTATATTTGCTAGTTATTATACAATAGCATCTTAAAATATGTCATGAGACATATAGGATACCTCCTTTCAAGAAGTGAGGTAAAATATTTCAAATGAGTGTCACAATAGGATATGGTTGGATTGAGCCAGAAATAGGCCATAGAAAGGGATAACTAAATAAACTATTTGAGAAAAAGGTGAAATTTATGTATAATTATATGTCATATTTAGCTTCTTTATGTCAACGTCATTCTAGGAGATCTTAAGGTGAAGAACTTTACCTTCACTCATACTTAGCTGTCTCTTTTTATATTTACTCAGGCTACATTAGTCTTTCCCATAGTATAATTTTACTCACTTGAAACAGGATCTGATACAATTTGTTCTTGTTGCTTGAAGTGTATTAGAGAAAGTGTTGACAGAGTTGTTCTTTGGCTAAAATAGTAAAGAGCCTGTAAAAATAATTAGTTACAGATAAATAATAGGTATAGCAAAAGATGTAAATTCAGGTAAAGTAAATGCATGGAAATTGAAAAATTCTAAAATACTAATAAGTTTATTTAGAAATAAACTGATACAATGTTTTGTTTTCTAGTCAATATCAACTTGTAAAATAACCCTTAGGTTCTGAAAACCTACTGAGTCTTAATTTTTTTGCAAAACTTTTAGTGAAAGTTGATAAAACTATTTTTGTTGCTCTCAATGTTACAAAGCTGTATAGATAAAAGTTGAGGGTCATCACATTCCTTGGTTCATTGATGAATAAAAGAAATGTACAAAATGGAATTTGTAAATTACTGATTCTTCTTATTTTAAGAAACTTAACTGATATGGACAAAGTAAACAAATAATTTATAAGGTCTGTTTAGATCTTCATTTTAAAAAGCAAAATGCTTTCTTTGTTCTAATTATAGTCCACAATAATTTTGTGGGTTCCATTGTCCTCATGAGTAACTCTGAACTCTATCCTTATAAAGATGAAGAGTTATGGAGAGGATTATGTGAAATGCTATGTAGTTAAGAGTAATTAATAATGATCATAATATCCACTAATTAATAAATCCTTCTAATTGCAGTTACTTATAATAGTGAATTAAAAAGTGACTTCATGTTAATAGATCAATGAGAGAAAAAAAAGAAAGTCTTTATGTTTTGTACAGACTGGGTATATGGAAACTTAATAGATGACAGAACCTGTTAAAGATATAATTTAGGTGGCTTGACCATAGTTTTTTTTTTTTTTTTTTTTTTTTTAACAAATCTTCCAAGGAAAGATCTTTTTTCTCATTAGGCTCTCCATGTCCTCATGGTTCATTGTTAACAACTATCACAACATCTCCTTTGGATTAACATGATAAGATATCATAAATGCAACTCTGCAGAATAATCTGATTTCCTGTAAATCTGATATCTAAAAATACATATCTGCACAAACAAGGTGATCGTTTAAGAAAATGAACCAATCAACCAATATGAATTTAACTGATATTACTATGCCACATCAATGTCTAGTCTTCTATTGTTTCTAGTAAAATTATTTCACTTTTTTTTCAGTTCTCCGGACTAAACCCAGGCATGCTGTAGCACTGAGCTACATCTTCCAGCCTTTTTTATTTTTTATTTTGAGACAGCATCTCACTAAGTTTCTAAGGACAGTCTTAAACTTGAGACCCTCCTACCTCAGCCTTAGCATCTGGAAAAACTATCTTATGTCTTAATTTCACTCATGTAGATCATTATATGGGTCCTAAAAAAAAAAATCCAGTGAGATAGGCAGCACAGATTTTTCTCAATGTATACTGATAAGAAACAGAGACATATAGAATGTGGCCATGAAGTATCATAAAGAATGATGTCATTCATTCTGAATGGAGAAAAATTGAAGGCATTCCCTCTAAAATCTGGAACAAGACAGGGATGCCCTCTCTCACCACTACTGTTCAACATAGTTCTCGAAACACTGGCCAGAGCAATTAGACAGATGAAAGAAATTAAAGGCATCAAAATAGGAAAAGAAGAACTTAAATTATCACTATTTGCAGATGACATGATTCTATACCTAGCAGACCCAAAAGGGTCTACAAAGAAACTATTAGAGCTAATAAATGAATTCAGCAAAGTGGTAGGATATAAAATCAACACGCATAAATCAAAGGCATTCCTGTATATCAGCGACAAATCCTCTGAAATGGAAATGAGGACAACCACTCCATTCACAATATCTTTAAAAAAAATAAAATACTTGGGAATCAACCTAACAAAAGAGGTGAAAGACTTATACAATGAAAACTACAGAACCCTAAAGAGAGAAATAGAAGAAGATCTTAGAAGATGGAAAAATACACCCTGTTCATGGATAGGCAGAACTAACATCATCAAAATGGCGATATTACCAAAAGTTCTCTATAGGTTTAATGCAATGCCAATCAAAATCCCAACGGCATTTCTTGTAGAAATAGAGAAAGCAATCATGAAATTCATATGGAAAAATAAAAGACCCAGAATAGCAAAAACAATGCTAAGCAGGAAGTGTGAATCAGGCGGTATAGCGATACCAGACTTCAAACTATACTACAGAGCAATAGTAACAAAAACAGCATGGTACTGGTACCAAAACAGGCGGGTGGACCAATGGTACAGAATAGAGGACACAGAAACCAATCCACAAAACTACAACTACCTTATATTTGATAAAGGGGCTAAAAGCATGCAATGGAGGAAGGATAGCATCTTCAACAAATGGTGCTGGGAAAACTGGAAATCCATATGCAACAAAATGAAACTGAATCCCTTTCTCTCGCCATGCACAAAAGTGAATTCAAAATGGATCAAGGAGCTTGATATCAAATCAGAGACACGCCGTCTGATAGAAGAAAAAGTTGGCTACGATCTACATACTGTGGGGTCGGGCTCCAAATTCCTCAATAGGACACCCATAGCACAAAAGTTAATAACTAGAATCAACAAATGGGACTTACTCAAACTAAAATGTTTTTTCTCAGCAAAAGAAACAATAAGAGAGGTAAATAGAGAGCCTACATCCTGGGAACAAATCTTTACTCCTCACACTTCAGATAGAGCCCTAATATCCAGAGTATACAAAGAACTCAAAAAATTAGACAATAAGAGAACAAACAACCCAATCAACAAATGGGCCAAGGACCTGAACAGACACTTCTCAGAGGAGGACATACAGTCAATCAACAAGTACATGAAAAAATGCTCACCATCTCTAGCTGTCAGAGAAATGCAAATCAAAACCACCCTAAGATACCATCTCACTCCAGTTAGATTGGCAGCCATTATGAAGTCAAACAACAACAAGTGCTGGCGAGGATGTGGGGAAAAGGGTACACTTGTACATTGCTGGTGGGACTGCAAATTGGTGCAGCCAATTTGGAAAGCAGTATGGAGATTTCTTGGAAAGCTGGGAATGGAGCCACCATTTGACCCAGCTATTCCCCTTCTCGGTCTATTCCCTAAAGACCTAAAAAGAGCATGCTACAGGGACACTGCTACATCGATGTTCATAGCAGCACAATTCACAATAGCAAGACTGTGGAACCAACCTAGATGCCCTTCAATAGATGAATGGATAAAAAAAATGTGGCATTTATACACAATGGAGTATTACTCTGCATTAAAAAATGACAAAATCATAGAATTTGCAGGGAAATGGATGGCATTAGAGCAGATTATGCTAAGTGAAGCTAGCCAATCCCTAAAAAACAAATGCCAAATGTCTTCTTTGATATAAGGAGAGTAACTAAGAACAGAGTAGGGTCGAAGAGCATGAGAAGAAGATTAACATTAAACAGGGATGAGAGGTGGGAGGGAAAGGGAGAGAGAAGGGAAATTGCATGGAAATGGAAGGAGACCCTCAGAGTTATACAAAAATACATACAAGAGGAAGTGAGGGGAATGGGAAAAATAATACAAGGGGGAGAAATGAATGTCAGTAGAGGGGGCAGAGAGAGAAGAGGGGAGGGGAGGGGAGGGGAGGGGGGATAGTAGAGGATAGGAAAGGCAGCAGAACACAACAGACACGAGTATGGCAATATGTAAATCAATGGATGTGTAACTGATGTGATTCTGCAATCTGTATATGGGGTAAAAATGGGAGCTCATAACCCACTTGAATCAAAGTGTGAAATATGATATATCAAGAACTATGTAATGTTTTGAACAGCCAACAATAAAAAATTAAAAAAAAAATAAACTAAGAATAGAAATACCATGTGAAAAAAATAAATAAAAAATAAAGAATGATGTCAATTATGTCTTCTCTAAAATAAGGAGTAGGGGAGGGATGAGCATCTCAACAGCAAGAAGTGACAAATGAACACTAAGATTGTTAGGGTCTGTAAACAAGTCAAGATGGAGCCTGGCATTTTGCCATAGGGAGTGGTTTGTGAAGTAACGGTATCTAGTTTATTTTAATTAAGATAAGCTGTGTGGAATGTATATATACCCCTCCTGTCCTACAATAAATGGCTCCCACTCCTGCTGTATCAATCTACACAAGTTGCTCGTCACTTACCCCCCCCCCCCCGTTAGTTTGTTGCAGCTGGACTGAGGCAGATGGTGACCCCTACTGGGAGCCCGGGGACACTCGGGGGTAAGTGACGAAAAAAAGCTGCCCATCCCTAGATAGGACGGGAGCAAATCTGCTCGTCCCTAGGCAAATAGGGCGAGAGGAAAAATGGCCATTGTGAGAAAATGGAAAAGATTGATACAGTATGTTTGTGTCTTGTTTTGTCTCAGTGTATTGTATTGTCTTTGTGATGAAAATATGGAAGGGGTGAGAAGTAAACTACTAAGGGAAGGAGGCACCCCAGTGGAACCAAGAATAGTTAGGGCTTGTGTTGATGGAAGCCCAGGAACTCCAGTCAGAAAGAAGAAAGTTCAGAGGAGGAAGGAATATCAGGAAAAAAGTTGCAGCAAAAGGCTATTACTGAATACTTTTCGTTACGGGAGGGTGCGTGAATCGACTTGGCGGCTGCCACATGCGCGAGCTGGTCACAGCACAGCAAGGATTTTCCAAGTGGCGGCAGCCGGCTCTTCCCCGCCCCCCCACCAGGGGAGCAGGACACCACTGTGAGAGCCCAAATCCAGACCTGACCCGGAGGCACAGTCTCTCAGGCTCTTGCTCCCTGTGCCCAGTGGCAGTTTGAGTCCGAACACTTCCCGGACTCTCCCTGGGGCCATCTGGGGCTGCCCAGGATGCTGCAGGCAGAAGACAGCCTGCTTCCCTGAAGTTTGATCATTTCCAAGGCCAGTAACTACAATGGTTCTCCCACACCTGGAAGCTAATGAGTAATGAGCACTATTTCAAATGTAAAAAACCTTGAGATAATGTACTAAATTGTTCAGAAGGTTGTTTTCTTAGTGCCTGCTGGAATACTACAGGATTTTCTTTAGCATCATTGCCGGAGTTCCTGCCTTCATTCCAGTGCCGGTGAGGACGAGGGTGGAAGAATTTCCAGTGTTGCTAAGAACCGGACGAGACTTCGGATCAAGCTAGCTGCCTGCAGAATTTACCTGGACTGTGATTTACCTGGACTGTGAGTTAATCTATTGAGACACTGCTTTACCTGGACTGAGACAACAAACTGTAATCTACAACAAATTGTAACTCGGTATCTTTGCTAATGGTGTCATTGCTGGTATAATTTTTCCAAGGGCTTCTTGCATGGAGCCATCAATTGGCTTGGTATTGTGGCATTTTGTATCCTCCCCTTCTGCTTGTAGCAGATTATTTATGGTGTTTGTGTAAAAACCACTATGGTCGTTATTTAAATTAAACAGAAGGGGGAAATGTTAGGGTCTGTAAACAAGTCAAGATGGAGCCTGGCATTTTGCCAGAGGGAGTGGTTTGTGAAGTAACGCCAGTGAGCCATTAAGTGTGGAGATTCCTTATTGGTTGACTGCTGTATCTAGTTTATGTTAATTAAGATAAGCTGTGTGGAATGTATATATACCCCTCCTGTCCTACAATAAACGGCTCCCACTCTAGCTGTATCAATGTACACAAGTTGCTCGTCACCCCCCGGTTATTTTGCTGCAGCCGGACTGCGGCATAAGATTCTACAGAGAGAATAAATTGGCCTTATAGAGATCTTTATTTCAATACCCAAAGGCTCTTTAGAGTTTTTCTAGTTGAAGAGCCTCCAGTTCCAGGAAACTTGCACATGGTGTTCACTTTAAATACTGACTTCCAAAACAGCTTGATTTTAGTCTGAAGGTGAAGGAGGGATATTTATCTGATTAGATTACATGGAAAACCAGAAATCAGGTGGGGGTGGAAGTGGTGGACCTTCTAAAACTCTTAAAGATCTTTTTAATTCCTTTGTTGATAAACTGGTCCTGGTTAAAGCTAAAATCCTGAAAAAAAAAAAAAGAGGTAACAAAAGAAAAACAATCTCATAAGGAGTGTATAAGAGTTGAGCTAATGTTGTATCTGACAAGTTCTTTTTAATCCTAAGCATGTTCAAGAAATGGTGGATGGGTAGCTGTCCAGAATGTAGTTGGGTGGTGGGGCACTAGCCTAGTATGTTCTAGGTCCTCAATTCAATCCCTAGCACAAGAAAAAAAAGGAAGAAATAAAGAAAGTGAGAGAGAAGAAGGAAGGAATTGCATCTTTACAGTTAAGACAATGTCTTTGTCCCTGGCTGACATTAATAATAACAGAAGAAAAAAGATCCTTGGCTAAATAATAAAGGGAAAGAAGTACAGAATGAAGATGTGACAAAGGAAAAACAGCAGACCTTGGCAAAGTATAAAGGAAAAGGAAAAGAAAGTGAACCTCTCCTGTTTCAAAGAGTATCCAAAAAAAAAAAAAAAAGCAAAAAACATAACCATAGCTAGTATAATTTAGTTACATATCAACATACAAATCAGTTAAATTTATATCCAAGGTCAATGGCACATTTTCTTATTGCAAATCTTATATTCAGTACTATATAAGTTACAAGCATCAATCCTGGCCAAAAAGTGGACATTAAAAAATATATATATGTGTGGGCTAAGGCTGTGGCTCAGTGGTAGAGTGCTTGCCTGGCATCTGTGAGGCACTGGGTTCGATTCTCAGTACTGCAAATGAATAAATAAAATAAAAGTCTATCAACAGCTAAAAAAAAATTAAAGAAAAAATATACCTAACTTACTAAATAGAGATGTTTTCATAGATGCATTTTAAATATTAGCTCTCTAAAATCAGAATAATAAATTAAAATCATAATTTAGTGAGATGGAAATTTTTTTTCATTTTAGGTAATGTAAAATACATGTATTTCTGTATCCACAAAAAATTTTAATTTAATTTTACTGATGTATGTTTGATAAACCTAAAATTTTAAACATGTTCTTTTACTAAAATGTCATTTTGCACACATATTTAATTTGCTTCCAGTATTTTTTCGCATATGTTTATTGACTTTTAGCTTAGTCTCTGAGTTCTTAAGAAATAATTCCCCCTCCTTGAGATGAAGAGTGATTTAACTCCGGTGGTGCATCTGAAAACTTAATTGTAAGTAAATAAACACAACACTTAGTATAGAGAAATTATAATAGTAAAAATAACTACCTGAAGTTTTCTCAGTCCTTACTTTGTATCACATAAGGCATTTTGGTAGATAACTCAATTAGTCATCCTCCATTTCAGAATAGAGACTCAATATGGTGTTTCTATACTGTACTATGAATATGAACAATTTTTTTGCTGAAATAAATTAAAATTGATTGGTTAGTGATACCTACCTGAGATAAATACACTTGGGTAAGTTCTGTTCCTTGGCTAACAATATCTCCCAAAGAAACGTTCCCACTCTATTTTTATTGCACATATGGTAAAGAAAAGGAAGTGAATATCTTTGGAAGTGTTAAGACAAAGCACACAATTGTGAGATTGAAATGCTTGGTGGATAGATCCTATTTTCTCTAAAAGAAACTATCTTTCAGTTTATCGCTGCTTCAAACAATCGTTTAGTGGTATTCTGACATCAGTTTAGTCACACATTTTGTAGCACTGCTAAAGATAGAATCTAAAACTTGTGATGCTCACCTCATTCGGGACTGTATAGATTTTTAACAGAAAAGAAATGGAAAGCGGTTTTACATTAAACCAGGAGTCATAAACCTCAGTCAGCAGGTGAAGAGAGCAATCTGAATTCACAAATTCTTTACATTAAACTGTATGTGGCCCCAACTGCTCAGATAATTTCAAAACCTATCTGATTTTTCTGTTATTCATGGCTAGCATCCATTCTGATTGGTTGCTGTATCCATTCTATTTGGTCCCTTTATATTTAACAGCTTTATCAAGGTAAAATTGATATATAACAAACTGCTCAAACTTAACTGTATATTTAAATATTTACCTATGTAAACACCGGTGAAACTATCACTACAACAAAGATATTGAACATATCTATCACACCAAAAGTTTCCTTGTTGTTCTTTGTAATTCCTGCCCTCTGACCCTTCTTACTACTATTCTACTTTCTGTCACTATACATTAGCTGACTGTTACATATATGATTTATACTTTTTTTCTCCTAGCGTCTCTCAGTCAGCATAAGATGATGTTGTAAAATGTATCAGTGGTTTATTCTTTTGTATTACTAAATAATATTCCGTTGTCATAATATACTACGATTTGTTTATCTATTTACCTGTAATGGAATGTTGCCTAAATTTTTAGGGTTATTGGAACTATGCATCATTGGGCTTTAAATGGATATACAATGATAGTCTGCTTGTTTTTCTAAACATAGTAAGTATTTATCATAATGTAACTCTTCAAAGGTATATTTCTGTTTCAAAAATGTCAACACCTCAGAGGTGGCAAGCTGTTGCATTCCTCCCCAAATTTAGTTGGGGTCAGTATATTAAAATAATTGATTATCTCGATCAGTCAACAAATGCTTGAGTGACCTAAGTACTCAAATTAGAAAAAATGGCTGATCTGAGATCTTTGAAAACAAACAGCTTTCCACTGGAGTTCATTTATCCTTTCCTTACTTGCTTTTTTATGTCTATTTGTTTGGAGAAACTACATAAAACTTAGGCATTTTTAATATTTATAAATAAAAATTAGTTATAGACTTATATTTATAGCTAATCTAAGAGGAGACAGCATCTATCTATTTAGCAGGGAAAAATTTTTAAATTTTTCTTCTACCCCCAGCTCCCAGTACTGGGGATTGAACTCAGTGGCTCTCTACCACTGAGCTACCTCCCCAGCCTTTTTGTGTTTTTTATTTTGACACAATTTTTTTCCTGCTAAGTAGCTGAGGAAGCCCTCAAACTTGTGATCCACCTATCTCAGCCTCCCAAGCAGCTGAGATTCTAGGAATGCACCACTGGGCCTGGCTTAATTTTTATTTCTGAATTTTGATAGCTATTTCAAAAACTAAAACTAAATTGTTTATTTTTAAATTGGAAAAAAATCTATTGATGTTGTTCTTTTAATTGAAGGATATAGACCAAGATGAAGCAGATTTCTAATTTTACTGATTGGCACTATAGGAAAATGCTCATATTTCACAGGTATGCCATTATTAATGCCAAATCCTGTGGTCCTTTTTCATGCAGAATTCCCACTGGGAGTACCACATGAGAAAGAAGTGCAGGATGAGACCCGATTATTATAACTCACAAGACTAATTATGACTTTGAGTTTTCCTGGATAAGCTAATTCTTTCTGCACCCTGGGATCAGTAAGTACAAAAGTGGTCTCACAAGGGTTTCACTGCATTTAACATTACATGCATTTACAAATAAATTCAGAGAAATTAAATAGCACTTCAGTTCTCCTCTAGTTTATTTGAGATTTGTTTCTAAAATTATTTGAGAAAAATTTAAAAGACAATGCCACAGGTGTATTTTTACTACATAATAATAAAGAGACACACACTAATCATTTATTTTTTGGCCCCGACTCATTTATTTTAAATAGACTGTTTATTTTTATTGGCATCACTGATGAATAAGACTACAGAGGGACTTGGGAAAGCAAGGATTACAGAGAACTTGAAAGAAAGGACGACAGACAAATAGGAATTGGAAGGAAAAGACAGAGAAGGACTGTTACAAGATGAAAGAGACTGGCAGGAGGGGTGCTGCTGAATTTTTATTTTTATTTGTGGAGACCCTTATGAATGACATAAAATGATTAGATATTCTTGAGTGATTTGAAATCTGTTTGAGTTTTTGGTCTGACAAATCTCACAAACACTGATTCCAGGGTTTTCTATGATGCCACTATCAACAAATCCCTCCGACAGCCTTTTTTATTCAGTAGCCCATTGTACATCCATATGAGAGGGAGATTCTTTGTGTACCAAGTAATTTCCATGTTGTGAGGTTTCTTGTCTTCAGTTACCTCCAGTTTTATGCTTTAGTCAGAAAACTCAAATAGCATTCAAAAAGGAAAAACTCAAAGCAATATAGACTTTTGTGCCTTTTACAAAGAATTAGGGCTGTGTGCCCCTACCAATATGGCAATATATTATATAAGGTCAATACTCCTTTTCACATGCCTCTAATACAGATGCATTTTATGAGGTAGAACAGCAAACACTGAATCACTCTAGTAGAGATACACAAAACAAGTAATTATAGCTAGTTGCAGAAAAATAATTATGCAGTTGTGTGATGAAAACCAGTTTTTAACTGGGAGGGGAAATTCTATCAAAAAAAAAAGTGGAAAAGCTAAATGTTGTGCTCTGGGAAGCAAGGCTATTCTGTAAAACTTCCTAATGCAGCTGTATCATCAAGGAGAGGTACCATACTTTTTATTTTATAATAACCCATTGAATACTGCATGTAATATAGGAGGCTGGTGTGCACTTGCACACATAATTACTGCTATTTTCTGTTTACTTTTCTATCTTAAGTGACCATTTTCTCTATTATCAATTCATCTAATATTTTAGCAAGAATACCCTTTATTGTCACTTAATGCTTACCAGGTAGTCCTTGATTATGATTAAATAGACACCTAGGATCACTAGCAGTTCTATTTGGAGTTAGCTATTACTATCATAAATGTTACTGCATATTCTAAATGTCCAAGATATAGAAAATAGCATTTAATGTAGAAAAAAAGACTAACAAGGCTCTATTTGTAATGCAGCACATATTTTTCTATATGTATAGTAGACATTAATGAAATGTGTACATTTCCACAGAAGATATTTATCTCAAATATCTACAGTGTTCACTTTGCTTTTACATGTTCCTAGTCCCCATTGAAGTCAAGAGGATTTTGTTTCCTTACTGTTAAGCATGGCTGTTCTGGGCCTTTTAACTAAATCTACCACCATGAATGAACTTAGAGCAGAAATAGCAAGTACAGCTACATTTAGGCTTATATCAGCATTTCCATTTAACACATTTTAAAACTACATTTTAAGAATGTGGAGGTTATGACATGAAGTGACAAAACCCAAGCGTATGAGCTGGATGAAACTATCTTTAGCCAGGCTTCCTGGGCCAACACAGTGAAGTATGTGGTCTAAAGAAAGAAGCTCAGCTTTGCCTCTGAATTTTCAGGAGTGTGAAGGCTCTTTTTAAAGTCTTCATATTAAACGTATCTTATCTATATACCATAATGGCATCTGTGGCCAGCAAACAAGGCTGTGAGGCTGAAGGAAGTTTCCATCCTAATCCAGCTTCTTGCTGCTTCCTCCCACTACGGCCATATACTGGTCTCCATACCACTACAAAACGAAAGAACAAACAAATAAGACTTCCTTTGGGACAATTTCCATGGTTAGTTTCAACTGAAATGTAACTTTTCTGAGTGTAGTATTTTGAGTTACTAAACTCTGAAACCGGTTTAGTATTTGGGGGTTGGAAAAGAATTGGTTAAGAGAAAAACTTTAAAAATCCACTTTATTGTATTATGGTCAGTGTAAATAAAGGACAAATGTATCTACATTGAACATGTCAGTATATATGCATCTCTATGTTCTTATAAAATGCAGGGACCTTGGTGCACACACTCAGGGTTCTATATTCGTTTTATCTTAGTTATTATCACTAATATCTTTGGGACACTTATCAATTATGAATGTTTTTTCATTTTACAACTGTGTAAAGCTTGACAATAAATATACATGTTGGTGTGATATACTGCTTTGTCATTTATACTACATTATTGTATACTATATTTTAAATGTTTTAGTAAACATTTTCTAAGTAATTTCGTGATACAGTATAACCCAATATAAATTCTGAAGTTGTATGTATTGTGGTTTTTAATAATATTAAATCTTTGGCTATTTTGCTAGTTAGTTACTTCATTTTTTAAAAGGTAATGTTCTCTTTTAAAACTCAGAAAAATGTTTGTTACTAATCTCAAGTGCTTATTTTGGCTTAGGGTATACTTGTGATTATTCTGGTTATTTAATATTAATAATTACTCTCCTTAAAAAGTAGATCTACTCATTTGGGGGATTGGGATTTTTAATGTAACATTAAGATTAGTGTGATTAAGTACTTTGAATTCTTAAATATTCATTTAAGCACTTCTAACAAATCTAAGTTGAATGCTTTTAAAAGTTCTTCTAAAACCATTGTCAGTTTTATTTTGTAAAATCTGCTTCAAAAATTAGTCTACCACTGTGAAAGAAATGCTTTTAATAGAGAGATGAAGAAAGGGGGGATGGGAGATTCAGAAGGAGAAAAATGTCAAGTGAATCAATATGATTAATTAAATTAAATGTGGATTCATAAAACTCATATTCCAGATTTACACAATATATTCACAGTGACATTTAAAGCATGTTTTTGAAAATCCCTAAATAAAGTCCCATGTACATGAAGACATTTTTCATCTTTAAAAAATAAAAAAGTTACCTATATAATAGAATCATAACTTTACTGCTAACTGATACATGTTTCAATGGTTCTTTGATAGAAAAGCAGGATAAAATTTAATATGTAAAAGTTTTAAGGAAAATATGCCTATTTTTGCTTCTGAGATGTTTATGCTTAAGCCTATAGATAATCTTGACTAAGAATATAACATAAAGGGTTTTGTTTTAAATTCATATAAAGGTCATTTTGGTGTTAACCCATTAAATTTACAACTCTTATGCTGCTCTTCTGCTGGGTCACTAAATTGTTAAAACTTAGTAGATCAAATATTTATAAGACTAAATGTTAATTTTTACAAGTTCTGAAATGAGATATAGAGGGAAGGAACTGGTTCTCAGCTTTCTGAAATACATGGTTTTTTAAAAACTCAGGTGACACAAAGACAAAAGTGATACCTTAAGCCTCCTTGTAGAATTAATATCTATGAATGACAAAAATGACAACAGGGTCTTTAACACACACAACACCTAAAATAAGAGATTTGGAGAGAATGCCCAGGTTCAGACTGTACTAACTAGTATGATTTGTATGTAAGTTAATTTAACTTAAGAAAATTAATAGTCATTAGATACTAACTTTGAGTTGTTTATGATTACTCTCCCACAAAATTCTACTAATGTTAGTGGTTTTCTCCTCCAATCTTATGTATTTTGTGTTAGCATAAAGCCTTTTTTTATTCTTGTTTTCGTGAGGAGTTTATAATATTGCTTTCACAAAAATTCAGTCATAGCTCAAGCTATTTTAACAAATGACAATTTTTTCCCCTGTAAAAAAAAAAAAAAGGTTCCAAGATAAAGGTTTTACATCACAGAGAAAATGGAGGAAAATTGAGAGAATACTTTATTTCCTTTAGGTGACTGCTATTGATGATGAAAAATAAGAAACAAATGTAATTGGTAAAACAAACCCCAAAGGAAGTTTCGTATCTCAAATAGGGGAATATTCTTAGTTGTAAATAGCTCAATTTTATTTCTAGGGCCTAAAATATGTATTCCTGCCCCCCCACCCCAATCTTGCTTCCAATTTCAAAACTTCAGCCTTCTCAGAGTAAACAAGCTATTGTCAGAATAGAAAATCCAGCTAAGGTTTGAGGGCTGCTGCCACTTCCCTCTCTGCCTTGCACAATTCGGTGCCAATAGCTATTGGAAAAGGGAAGAAAGAAAGGTCTGCCACTGTGGCGTGTGGAAGTAAAGGGGCAGAGGGGCATCACTTCAATCTCTTGGCTCTGGTTCTTTCTCACTCTCGCATCTCCAGAGAAAAGAGATGCTCTTCATTCACAAAACAAAACAAGAAAATCTCTATAATTATTTTTGGCTCAGCTCCATTGAAATTCATTCTCCTGGAAGCGTCTCTGTTTTAGATTAAAACAATGCTTAGAATATTCATTCTCTGCTCTCTCTTTCTTTTTTTCTTACTCAGTACCCCTGCATACCACCCACCCCCAGTCCACCCACCCCCACTCCCTACCACCCACTACCCCCATTTTCCTCTTGTTTTCTCTATTTCTCAGTCTTGGTTGCTTTTGCTGTCTGCCCCTGCCTTTGATGATATTTTTTTCTCTACCATACCAAAGTTGGGCCTCAGAGGCTGCTAGCACCAATGCCTTTAAGGGCCTACTCAAGGTCTCCATATTTAGTGTTAGTTGTTCAAGCCTCATTCCTCTTCCAACCAGGAAATTTCCCCCATCCCATGTCCCTTGTCATATTTTAGGATTGTTGAATTGCTAATACTGAGTTTTGAACTAAAAAAATAGATCACTTTTGGTCTTACCCTATCAGTAAAATTAGAAATGCAATTCACTTTCTCTTTCTTTTAGCCCTCCAATCCTCAAAAGATGGATAAAATCATCACTACCCATAGTAGGTAGTGGTTATTAAATTCCAGTAGCAAAGCATTGAAAATTTTTATTTTAAACATCTAAATTTAATGATGTAATCTAATAAAAGGGCATGAAACAAAAATGTAAAAATGGTTTTTCTATTAGTAACTTTTTCATTTTTTTTTCTGTTAAGGTGAAACAATTTCAGCAAAGGGAAAGTAGAATTCCTGTTCCAAATAAAGTTTGTGTGTACATATTGGCAAAAGGTATCTGTTCTATAAAACATGAGATCCTCTTTCTTGAAACAGTGGATTCATTTTGGATCCTAATGCAAAGTAAGAGTTTTATTTATAATGACTTACATTTTGTGGGATACCAATTTCCTGTACCTTTCAATCCTTGGTGTTGAAGGTAAAAGTTGCTGATAAACCTTTCATAAAAAGAGGTGGATCAGATATCCACTTTCATTAGCATTAATGTGCTTTTCTATTTCTCACTTTCTAATTGGAATAATTAATTTGTGTTCATTTCAAATTCTTGGTTGTTAGTAAAAGCATCCAACCTTAGTACCCACCAGCCTGGAGTGTGCATCCTATTTAGGGTCCTTTGAACAAGGACTGTTTTGTATGGATACTACATTCACTTATTAGGATAAGCCCCATCCTTGACAAACAAAACAAAGTCCTGACAGTCGCCCACATGTGAAATATCTCTGGGATTTCCTATCTGTTCAACAACATTAAAGCAACCTTGTAACCATATATTTAAAAGAGTTTGAGATCTATTTCTAAGACTTCATAAGAACCCTGATCATTAGACTGTGTTTGGTTTACCAAATAAAGAGAGGTAAAGAAAAAAAAGGGGGGGATCACACACTGCCACTAATTACACTGTAAACATTTAATATATATTCTTTTTTTCTGTCCTTTGCCCTTTTCAAAAGGAAAGGTGATAATTTACATGTATTCTGCCTCTTTCCTCTCATTGTTTTATTTCTTTTCTTTCTGGCTTTCTTTCACTTCAGTAAAAAAAAATAAATAAAAAGAGGTGGACATGTTTGAGAAGATAGAAATGTTTACCTAGTATGTTTCTTCATATAAAGAAACAGCTTATGCATCTTCTACTTTGTCTTATGACCTTTGTTAGAGCACTAATCTGGAAGCCACATTTTAATTACAAAACATTGTAAGGGGAGTCCAGAAGGTATACATAGCCCTTGATTCTTAGCCAAATAAGAGGAAGTTTAACAGCAATGTATGGTTGCAGCAATGGTTATGTTTGGGATCCATATGCATGTTCAAGTCACACATTCAGGCAGTGCAATAAAGCACGGAAAAAACAGCTGATACACAAAAGGGACCGTCTAGACAGTGCCCCATCAGTCTGGCTAAATTTGGTGCTGGCATTCCCAATGGGATTGTAATATAATTGTTCTGGTGTCTGCGTTCATTCCCCCTGTCAAACACCATTCCAAATATACATCCTTCTCCCCCCCAACCCTTCTTCCACAAATATGAAGCCCAAACTGTGCCATGTAAAAGAGAGTGTTAGGATGGCCTCAGCCCAAGGAAATGTTATAATTTAGCAAAATCGTGTCATTTAATTTCTTTAAAAAAAATCCCCTTGTTACTTCTTAACTTCAAATAGAATTAATTTCATTCAGATTTTAATAATTTAAATTAAGACCATGGAAAAAAATTTAAATGCAAATGTAAACAACCTTAAAAAATTAAGCACCTCAGATGAAAGCAAATAGGCCTTTTTACTCCTTTGTATTTATTAACCTCCGTTGGAAAATTTAACAGAAATCAGAGATGTGAAAGTGTAATGATGGACATGGATCATAAATTCTAATGAAGTAAAGGCTAATGAAAACAATGCTAAGCAAAAGCATTGAAAAATGCAAATTGTGTATTTTTTCTTTCTTGAGTTTGAAGCTCTAATATTTTTTTTCTCTTTGAACATCTTTTGGAAGTCCAATTTCTGTTAATTTATGAATGAATGTTTTCATACTTTTGGCTTTTTATTAGAGAAACCAGCAATATTTATCCATCCATTTTTAATAAGTGTCAATTAATATTTTTAAATATTCTAATTCAAGACATCAAGAAAATGAAAATCATTATTTAAAGAATAAAAGAAAACCAAAAGCACATTCTTAAAATGAATAATGTACAGACTATAGATAAAAAATGCTTATAATCTGATAGCTCCCATAACACTAAAATTAAAGCTGTCAGATTTTTTTAAAGGAAAATTCAGATTTGAAGATCGTCATATAATATGATAACTATATACAAATGTTTTATTTTCTATTTCAGCATGTCACCTGTGGGCGTTGTTTAGGTATTTACATTGACCAGAAAAACCTATTTTTAAATTTTTCCAAGAAAAATTATCTTGGGAAAGAGGCTGGGCTATTTGTTTTAAGTGTGCTTCTCTACTTGTATTTCTGATTTTGGAAGTTTTATCCTCTTTTCCCTGATGCTGTAAACGGAAATTTGTCTCCCACCTCCCAGCAGTTTTGAGATGCTAGCTCAGGATCCCAAGTGAGTGAAGTCTCCCAGCCCCCATCAGGGACCACTCTAGCTAGAGAAAAATCAAAGAAAATACTTCAGGCACTAGATCCTGCCTTTATCCAGCTCCAGGAGACTGAGAGACAAACACACCAACCAAAACGGGGCATAAGCAAGAAATGGCGCAAGACACAGGGCCTCAACTCGCACAAAGACAGAGCACCAGTCACACAAAACATTGCCACTGAAGCCACCAATAAATAGTCAGACATATTTTATAAATGTCCTAAAATTCTTGTTCAGAAAAGAAGGAATAAAAACTAATACTGAGAGATTGTATCTTTCCATTTTTAATTTAAAGAAACATAATTAGTGATTTTCATATTTTTTCTTCATTATATGAATTTGCTATTCTGAATTTGCAGGAGTACTAAAAACATAGTCATTTAAAAAAAGAGAATACAAAAAATATTTTAGCAGAGTGTTTACACAGAACTGGATGTTTTGTGTATGATTAGTTTTTATTTGCTTTGTTTTATTTTTTTAACATATAGTGGCAGAAAGGGAAAGAAAGCCATACTGGTAAGGCTTTTTGAGATGAAACAGTGTAGCAAAATCTGAGTTTTATACTTGGTTTTTAAACTATTGAATAATATCCTATGAGACCTCTTAGGTCTTAACTGGATTAAAATGAATATATTTGTGCTCCACTCTTTTCAGTTAACTAATGTGCATGTGAATTGATAGTGTGTGAGGGAGCAGGTGAGAGAAAGAGTATGTGACACTGGGAGTGGATTGTAAGGGACAGGCTGGGTATAACTGTGTGAAGGAGTGTGCAGGCCGGTGTGGGTTACCCCTAAGAGTGAGAGCAATGAAATTGAGCAGGCCTTGGGGTCTGGCGCGTTTTGTCAGGAGCCACAGGAGCAGCTTAGTGGGACATGATGGGGAAGGGAAAGGGTGGTGGTAAAGGGAGGGTGGAGAAGGGGGTGTGGCATGTGAGAGAGAGTGTGTGTGTGTGTGTGTGTGTGTGAGTGTGCGCGTGTGTATGTGTGTGTATGTGTATGGAGGAAGTGGCTCTGAGGTTTCAGTTATGGCTGAGCCTTGTGTTTTTGTTTTGTTGGTTCCCAGCATAAACAGGCTGGAGTTTCAGGTTCAGGGTGGAGTACAGGCAAAGGGATCCTCATTCGGAGAGTTTCTCTCTCTGGCCTTCCCTGTAGTTGCTGCTCAGAACATTGCTGCTGGGAAGTTAGGAGTGGGGGGAGAAGCAAGGGATGGGGGTCTGTCTGCAGCTGCCCCTCTCACACTTGAATAAAAGAACTTTTTTTTTCAGGGGTAGGGAAGCTGTGAATACCTTTCCCAATAAGAGATGAGGCATATTGAAAACTATATTAAATTACCCTGATTAACAATTTAGCCACGAACAGGGGAGCTTTGGGAGATCTCTATAGGCAGGACTGGGGGCTATTCATGCCAGCAGCTAAGAGGTCGAAAGGTTTCTGAAGTTCACAGGCTCAGAGCCTTTGTTATGCTAACAGACAATCTCAAATCAGCTGCCTAGTGGAGTGTGAAATATAAATGATTCCTTGAGAACTTCCAATAAGTTGTCACTCTTGCTCTCCAAATACCAGGACAGGCTGCTAATTTCTAGCAGGCCCTTTTGCAACATTGCTAGTCCTAAATGAATGCCTTTGTAGTTCAAATAATCTTTTCAAGGGAGCTGTCCTATCATCATAGCCCAAATGCATCTTGGTTTTGACTATTAAATGAAAATCAGGGCTCAGCCGTGCTTGACTTTTCCAAGCAGCCGATGTTTGGGAAGGGTGGTGGCAGCTCTCATGCACAACAAGTTAGCACCCACTGCAGGAGGCCCAGGGCATTAATAACAACCCACAGCCCCAGCTACCCCAACTCTCACCCCCATTCCCTACCAGGAACAAAGCTTCCAGAGAGATTTACGGGGGCTTCCCTCAGGCTGGACTACCTTCCTCTTTCAACCATACCAACATTTCTCAGATTTATGGACCCTCTGTCCAACAGGATGGCCAGCTGACCTGCTAGCATCTGACTGGTCACTTCGAAGAATCAACTTTGGGGATGAACGTATTCATTCTTCAGGGCAGACAAGGCCAAGAAGAAGAGGACAAGGTGTGTGTCCAGGCCATGTCCCTAGTATCAACTGCTTGTAGATATTACCTTATTATTTTCCTCTAAGGATACAAACATGGTTTGTGATCTTGGGTGTGACCTTTGAGCATATACAGATGGATTAAAAAAAAGCCCAGGATCTTTGAATCTGAATACAAATCTTTTAAAATAAGGAACCCCCACCCCCTGCCATTCCAACCTCAGAAGCTGGGGGAAGTGAGAATAAGAATCTATCAAGAAGAGTATGCCCAAAATAAACCTTCTAGTGGGAAGGGACAAGGCCAATTTACACAATGAGAAAACACACCAAATAGAGGCCAGAAACCAAAGGAAATTAAAAAACCATCTGCATCAGTCTACACAAAGGAATAGCAGTAATAACTTAGGTCCTAAAATTTTTAATATTTCTACTTCACATTCTCAACTTTTTGCTGAAAAACAAAAAAGGTCCATAATATTACAGAAGCTTCTGCTTTTTTCAAATAGAACAGGTTTGAATTTTTGAGGCAAGAAATCTAATGGACCACATCTCTTAATACATTCTTGGGGTAAGTTATATAAACACAGAAACAATATTTTTAAATATGTCCTCAAGTAACTTCAGAAAGCTGAAGGATATAGTTATATAGAAAATCAAGGCCCTTGATTTTCATTCTCTTGTTCCTTTAACTAAAACAATTTAAAAATTCTACATCAAAAATATTTTGGGGGACTTTGTTTTGATTGGCATAGAAACTGATTTAAGTAAACACTTTTTTGTTTCCGAGGTATACTAAGATTTATGGCCATATATTCAAACGTGACTTACATATCAGGAAGAATGGTAATGTTTTGAAATCATCTAGCTTACACATTTAATTCTTGGTTTTTTGTTTTTTTTCAAAATCCAGGATACAAACCACAATTCTAAAGGACTCTGGGATTTAGCTCAGAGAATTTGGTTGATAGAGTAGGAGAATGTTTAGGAACCAGGTCATTGTTTGTCTTTCAGATCCTTATTTGCTTCACTCAGTAAAACAAACTGTAAATAATATTGACTAGGAAAATTAGTTTAGATTACTAACATTAAGGAAGTAAAAGTTTATAGTTTCTTCTGCCAAATATCAGAATTAGACAATAATTTGTTATTGATTGGCTCATACTCTTTTCAGAGGGACTTAGCATCCTTGTTCTCCTTATTTTAGAGACAAAATAAGGAGACACTTGGCTTGGCTCAGGACACACTTCTTATAACACAATAAGAAGACAACATTGATAACTGAAAATTTAGTGGATGTGATACAATGAGCTTAAATTTAGCTTTGCATCCTTTTTCAATTTAAAAAAATTTAATCAATATTAAACTATAGAATGTCTACATGTTATTGACACATGCAGGACATTCAAAGAAGAAATACTGTCCCTGTGCTTTCCAAATACTTATTTTACCACTTCGAAGTGTCCTCTCTCTTTCCGTCTTTAACACATCAAAACAGGGAAGAAAGCGCTTTTGTGTTATAACTACAGAGAAAACATTTGAGAATGTGTCAATGCACTGAATACCAGCACCAGTTTGGGGTTGGTTTGTTTTTCCCCCTGCCGTGGTATTTCTTTTCCCTTTGCTTTTTCAGTCTTTAAACTCTGGCCACTTTGAGAAAAGCAATGGTCAAAATGAAAAGTTAGGACAAATTGCATTAAACCTATGTGTTGGCCAGAATATGAGCATGATGAAAGCAGTGTTGGGACATTACAGAGCCATAGCAGCTCTCCACACACTGAAAAATAAAATAAAAATAAAAAGTAAAAGCTGGAAAGCTGGTCTCTTACTTTTTGCTAAATACTTATGATCTAAGAGAAAGGGAATTCCTGTTAAAAAAAAAAAAAAAGTTTCCAGGGTTGCCATTTCTCCATGGTGAGGGGGTCTGACTGTGTGTGTTTGTGTGCGTGCATGTGAGTGTGTGTTTGGGGGAAAAAGACAGAAAGGGGGAGGAGGAAGGGCAGATAACTTTACTGACATATTAATTCTTTAGATAGCAGCAAATGAATGGTCCAAATAGACATTTGTTTCCCTTAATAGGTTTTGTACAGGTCTCTTACAAGCTGTGGCATATGCTTCATTTATATGTATATTTATTTAGAAGGATAGAGAATAATAGGTGCAGTTTGTCTATAGTCGCAGTTATTATTTAAAGTCCAAAGAGGTTACAAGTTTTTTTGTACTCCAAACACAAATACAAAGGTCTCTTGAATATGCCTCTTGCTTTCTGCTGAGGGCCAATTAAAAATAAAGATAATATTCTAACTATTAAGCCTTAGCAAGAGTAAGAATGAGGCTAAAAGGCAAAATGCTTCCAAGATGGCTGCCACTTCCTTTTTCCTCCTCCTTACTCCCTGTTTTCCACACAGAAATTAATGTAATATTTTGTTTAGAAATCACATTGTAGGTCATTTGCAAATGAGACAGCCTCTGAGGCCTCAACATCTGCCTAGAATACCCTCATGATGCTATCGAGGTATGCAGAGAGATTAAAATGCAAACATTCAAATGCAGTTAGGTTTGTACATAGTGACTAGACTCACACACATACACACTTGAACGTGTGAACAACACACACAGCTGCAAATGAAATAAAAGGCCAAAATCCTTCTTAATTCTTAGGACAGAAGGGCAAAGGAGGGCGCCAGGCCGCCACCTACCTCCCCAAAGGTTGGAAAATGCACTGTTCATGGTGTGGATTTGATTTTTTAAAAAAGATATATCTTACTGATGACTCTCTCATTAGGCAGACTTCTGAAGTCTGGGGAGACAAGATTTCCATAAATTATCTCTCTAATTCATCTCATGCTGGTGCAAAATGCAAAGCTAAAAAAAATTTTTTAATTTTTGTATTTTTTAAAAAGAGAGGATATGAAGCTAACCAGTTTCTTTTCAATCTTGTTAAAGGATTTGATCACTAGTAACATTACTATTAATTATGATAAATATGTTTTTAATCATAAAAATCCCACCCATAAAGCTAAATTTGAAATAATGTAGGGAATAAATAAAAGTCTATTTGGCGCTTTCTAACAGATTTATAGCAGCTTACTGTGGAGACTTGAGGGCACTAGGCATAGAACAAAGCAAATGGTTTAGTTCCTATAGGAAATATATTAGAAAGGAAAAAAGGAAAAAAAAAAAAAACCACAACCCTTTATCTAAAAGCCATCAGGGACAAGCACTCAATACAAGTTAACAAGCAGGAACTGATAAGATAACATTTATATGAGGTCAGAAGTCAAATGCCAGTCAAAGGCTTTTAACCTCTTGGGTCATAAACAGGAATAGTTAAAAGTGAGAGGTAGTTATTTATCGGATTTTAAGTGTACCTGATCATCGCCAGAGAATTTCCGATGATGAAACTAATTGGGATTTATAGAAAAAGAACTTTGTAGCTGTTCAAAGAAAATTAACCTACACACCCACAATTCTTCAATTGGTAGGGAGAAAAACAAACAAACAAAAAACCCTTTGTGTGTGTGTGGGGGGGGGACAAATCTGGTAATTTAAACAGTTTTAATAAACAAAGTCTCAGAAGCAATAATTTATGGCTGATGTACATATCAACTAAAATATAGTAAATTATATTTGTACAAATTTAACAACAAAAATAAGCATTCACATAATTTATTTTCATTTTTTTCTTCTTTTTCTTTTACTACCTTTCAGACCTCCTAAATTAGACAGAATACAACTCCAAAATCACAATACTTCTTGCCCTCAGAATGCCATCGTCTATAAATTTAAAATTATATATATTCTAATAGCAATTATTTTAAAACATCAGAATATTGAAACAGCTTAAAATTTTATCTTAATCTATCCAGAGAAACAGATGTCATCTTTTATTTGCTGCAGGAATATTTTTTCTTTGTTTTGATTTTTGTCCTTTTCTTTTTTCTTTCCTTTTTTAGGTTTACATTTCAAACTCCCAAGCATTTCCTGATCCCTGAGTCCATGCAGGTTTATATTTTCAAAGCATACCCACCCTCCTTTTTTTTTCTTTTGCAATAAAAGAAAGCAGATCTAGATATTTCTTTCTAGAAAGAGATAGAGGGATTGTTGTTAGGCCTGCTAAGGCCCACTGTTTCTTTAAACAGAGTCCACAATACACTAGGCGAACATTGTGGATTTAAAATGCTTTTAAATATTTATCACTAGTATTTTATCATCATATTCAAATGACACCTGGCGTGCACTCACCTTTATTGACAATCTCTGTTCTGAAAGTCCATTTGCTTCCTTAAAGCCCCCCAAGCAGAACAAGGACTACCCGTTTTCATTCAGTTAATGTTTAGTAAAAAACCAAGCAACCTTAATCAGCATGCTGATTGCATCGTCAACTAACAAATAATTTACTACTCTGAGCATTGCATTCCATTAAAAGCTCATTAAATTTTCTGTTCTCCAATGGGAGGTTTAGCTTTTGAACTGCATGCTTTTGCTTCGAATGATCATTTATTCAATTTTTGCAAAATGTTGTGGGTTTTTTTTTCCTCCTAAAGTATAGGTAAGCATTTCAATACCTATAGACTGTGAACATATGGAAACACAGCCCAGGGTTTGAGAATGTTCTATTTGATTTATAAACTCTGTTTAACAAAAATTCAACACAATCTCTTATACTTTTAGGACAGCCTGGAAAATTTGAGTATACATGTGATCTAAACATAGCCTCAGAAACATTAATATATAACATAAAATATCAAATCCTTTTTTACGCTTAAATTATTCTTTCCCACATATATTGTTATTTTTATTCTTGTACATAGTTGTTGTCTACTGATTCAAAAGGGGCATGACATCACAAAGCCCTTACCCTATTTGATGCCAAACTTAATACCTCAGGGGGTGGGTGGTGGTGGTGGTGGTGGCGGCTGGTTGCCCAAAGAAATCCACATTTTCTGGGGTTTGCACATTTTTTACAAACCCCTAATCCTCTGAATTATTTTCATGCCCAGACTTGTCTAGGAAAGCATATATTTATTATTTTTAATTTAGGGAAATGTAGAAAAAATATCAGGCCCCAAATTAACATGCATCTTTGGATGGCTAATTGTGCTCATTGCAAATTTGGGTCATTTTGCATGAGTGACTCTAATGTGGGGCTGAGATTGCCACGCAGCTCAGTGGATTCCTGATTCCCCGTGCTAATCCTGAGCTCCGTGATTGTGTCAGGTGCAGTTCTGTATGCTCTAGCAGCTGGCTCATCCTCATCAATGCAAATAAGGCAACTCCTACAATCAGGGCCTCACGAGTGTGAGGCCTGATTGCTGAGGGCAGGCTAAAGCACTACACAGACTCTCACTTTCAAATCACGCTAAGTGACAAGACAACTGCAGTGTCCCTCCAGTTCAAAATCAACCTTTAGAAAACAAAACAAGAAGAAGGGGATGGTTACAAAGAAGAGGAAAACCTCAGTGTTTGGGAAGTGGACTCATTTAGACGGGCTTTATTTAGGTACAGAAATAAAGTGCATTTCAACAAATAATTATTTAGCTCCTATTCTGTGCAAGAGACTTTGTTTTAAGAGCCGTGGGGGATGCAAAGGTAAGGGAGATACAGTCCCTGCCTTCAAGGGACCCTATGATTTGATTGCAGAAAATTGTAAAGATTAAGATAATAACAGAACTATCATTAAGGAGCAGTCACCAAAATCTTAAATGAAAACCATAAAACATACTTTTAACAGAAGTATTTAGAGATAGCATTATGGATAGATTGGAAAGTGATGCTTTAGAAGCTTCGGGTTCAAATCCCAGCTTTGCCACTTACTTCCTTCAAGTTACTTCCCCCTTCTAAACTGTATATCATCATCTGCAAGATCCTGGTAGGACGAGTACCTACTTCATAGGGATCGTAGAAGAATGAAATGAGACTGCATAAATAACACACCACCAGTTTGGCATATAGTAAGTGCTCAGTAATGTCAGCTGTGATTATTATTATTTCCTCCTTAACACACAAAGAAAGGAGAAATTGAGAAATAAAAATTTGCCACAGTTTGAAAGACATTTATTTGATCTTTTCTCTAAATTCTCATTTTACGCGTAGCACTTACTCTGTGGAAGTGAAAATACTGTGAACGCTAAAAGTCCTGTGTCTCCCAGTGGCATCTGGACAACCCTGGCTACTTGGAACACGAAGGAGAGAACAAGAAATCCCTGTGCTTTTCCTTTTCTTCTTTTCCAAACAAGTGTGCAGACTTCCCCTGCATTTCAGCCCCACCCTCTTTATTTTACTGCCTAATCTATAAAGGGGGATTAGCAGCAGCATGCTGCTTTGGCATGGAGCAGATTCTGGGTGAGGACCTGTAGGTAGAGTTTAATGAATACAATTTTCTAGGGCTGTGAGTGCATATTTTTAGCTCCATGCTGGGCTCCAGTGTTGGCTCTTGAGACAGATGAACAGACCCTTTGATCAGACTTACATGTTGCTCCAAGAAGAACCTTTTTCAGAAAGTAGTTGGGGAAAAATGTCTTGTTTCCCTTACTCCTAATTTTCATTCCATAGAATTCAGATTCCAGATAACTGCTTCCCCAAAAGTTGCATTACAACATCGAGATGCACCACTATGGGGATAAAAGGTGCCTTTGGTCAGGAACAGATCCAGTTTCTCAAAAAAGAGGATAGCTGGTGTGCAAGTGTGCAGCCGCCATCCTTTCCCCTTTGAGAGTAGGGTAGAGGTAGTTAACCTTCCTGGGGGAGGTTTGGCCTAGACAACATCATAGACACCATATCCCCCCTGGAGTTAACAAACAATAAAACTGCTTCCTTTGCCAAACACAAAGACTGGTCTGGAGTTGGGTATTAGCAAACAGCAAACTACATAAAGAAGAAAGGAAAGGAAGGTTGTAGAAGGAAGAAAAGAATAATAGAGAGAAGGACAGAAGAAAAGAAAGAAAATTACATTAAGAGAAAAGCATAAAATAAGATTCTTTTTCTTCTTTGGTTTGCCACAGAAAGGACAGCTATCCAGTCTTGTCTTGAGTTCAGCTTGTGCCAGGCAAGGATGGGGAGGTGGAGAAGAAAGAATTTTGATGTCAAGCCAGGCAGGTCAGAGATGACAGGCAGGGTCTTTGGGAAATAGCTGTGGTTTTAGCACCTTGGCATTGGGAGAGTGTGCACAAGATAGAGAAGCATTTGATCTTTTGCATTCCTGCTCAGGACCTTCTCCTTCTCTTTCTAATAGGATTAACAGATATTTTCCTAAGCAGAAATCAAAATGTGTCAAATCATCTGAGACAGTCAATTTGTTCACAATGCCCACATTCTTGCAGTACAGATGCAGCACTATTCAAAAACAGTTTCATTTCAAGAGATACAATGCAGCAGAGAGGTAAACATTTATCTTCATAATCTTACCCTCCTTTCAGACTGCTTAATTTTTCTCAGTTATTTTCCCCTCCTCTTTCACTCCCCCCCCACTCAAGCCCCACCCCAGCTCAGCTTCAAAACATCTAGTACAAAAAGACATGACTTCCCCTGAGGATTCGGATCTCAGTGATCCTGATGATGCAATGTGTGCTCTCCATTATTCCTGAAGCTCCCTGGATGTGCGTCTGTCTCCTGCCTCACAGCTCCAGTTATCCTGATTTTTACCTCACTTACAAATCTTCCTGCGAGGGTTACCTCCACTTCTTCCTCCCACCTCATCCCCTAGTTATCAGAACTCCATCCCCACCCCACCCCTACGCTTCTTTTTTTATTGTTATTATTGCTATTATCATCCTCTCCACAAGCACAGTCCTCTTCTGCTTCTCCTTAGGGAAGCATTAAGTTGCCTTCCTTTGTGCTACCTTAAAACTGCTTGTCCTCCTCCACTCCCTTTGAACACCACAGACCAGTGTCACCTTTGGAACAATGAATGAAAGTAGTTAGAGTAGGATTCCAACTTCACATGTCTGGCATTCCTGAAAAATCACAAGCAGTTTTCCTCCCTCTCCCCACCTGCCTTCCTTTTCATGGAGACTCCATAAGACAGCAGCAATTAGAACCTCTAAAATGAATAGAAACAATAGATACTGGTGTGTTTTATTCTTCATACTTGAATAATAGACGTTTAACAAGCAGAATAAAGACCTGATTTTATTTCTTTTTCTTACCGCTTGTTATAGTATAGACCTGGACTGTCCGCCAAAGGCCCACATGTTGAAGGTTTGGTCCCTAACTTGGCACTATTGGGAAGTGGTGGAACCTTTAAAAGGTAGGGCCTGGTGGGAGGTTTTTGGTAATTGGGGCATGCCCTCAAGGGGAACTGCGGGGGCCCAAGTTTTTCATCTTTCTCTTTTTTCATGTCCTGGCCATGAGGTGACTGGATTGGCTCTGCCATTCCTTCTGCAATCATGTGCTGCCTCACCATAGACCCAAAGCCACAGGGACAATCAATCATAGACTGGAACCTCCCAAACTGTGAGTCAGAATAAACCTTTTCTCTTTATAAGCTGATTTATCTCAGGTGTTTGTTAAAATGATAGATAGCTAACAAATCACTTGAATATTCAACATAGACATACAGCTCTTCAGAAAAGTAGATTCCTCATACTATTTCCATAACAACATATTTTCTATTGATGTATTTTAGATGTTTATTCATCCTTACTGCTCTACATGATGTGATCATGGTGCCAAAATGTAATAAATTTGTCCATTCTTCCTAGAAATCCCTTTCCACCATTGCCTTTCCAACCTGTTAAAAATCTACCCATTGTGCAAGGTCCAGTTACACCGCATCTCCTCTAAGACACTTCTTCAAATCCTCCCATAAGAGTTCTTCTTTCTCCCTCAGGACTTACACCTGCTGTATTTATGCCTCACTCTGTCACCTGTTAGAGTCACTTTAGCAATCTAGATATTGCTGATGTCTATCTGCACAACCAAACCGTGAGTCCTGTAAGACAAAGAACTTATTTCTTCCTTCATGGTTTCTCTGCCACCTTGAAGAGAGGGCCTAGCACAATCAGGTGTGTGAGTGCTGATTGCGGATGATGGCTTGGTCTTTTGAATCAGAGAAAACCCCACAGGTCCCTGTTTTGAGCTTGACTGAATCAGGAAGACATCAAGCCACCCCTGACCCACTTCTTCCACACCATTTCCACTTACATTTGACAGTGATTTTGAGGCTTCACTACATTAGAATTTTTAATATTTTTTCATCTAAATGCTCATCTTTAGTAAATACATAACAAGATGGATTGTGAAGTGAGGGAATTAAAAAGTGCTATCTTATATCTGAATGAATAAATCATTTATATTAGCTCCTCTGTTTCTAGGCTGGCCTGGAATTGGCAACAAATACCTAGGCATCAATACACTTTGATATGGTGTACTCATTTATTATTTTTAAAAAAATTTTTAAGCATCTGACAAGTTGTTTACTGTGTCAACAGCATTGGCTTAAAAAGAAGTTGCTGTGCTACATGTGTTTGTTTGGTTTTTGAGTCATCCTTATTATTTTGGCTTTTATTTGTACGAGGCATTTATCTTCAAAGAATCACTACCACCTCAACAAAGCCCTACCTCATATTTTAACATTTTTCTTAAAATCATACCTTGTTTGCAACCCTATTATTTCAGTATTGAGTTTTTTTCTCCTGATAAGGCAAATGACACTTTAGCCTTAGTTAATGTAAAACAGGAAGGTGTTAATCTCATTTTCAACATGTCAGCTCTTCTAGGTGGGGGTATTAATACGTAAGATACCCTGCTGGCAGACTCACAGAATCTTTCTGGCTGTGAAGTGAAGTCCAAACCTGGTAATTTTTGCTTTCCTTTATTGTATGTGCTCAGGTATTCTTCATTCATTGAAAAAGATATATCAGTAGCTAAATGCATATAAAGAAACAAAGAGATGTTTGCAAACTATTGACTTAACTCTGTACTCAGACATTATGATTTGTTTTAAAATATTCACACACTACAAACATCTGGGTATGTTTGATGATAAATAACAACTAGGGAAGATATATTTAAAAGACCCTCTGAGACTTATAATTTTTGCATCAGAGAACTCCAGTCCAGAGTCATCGTTTGCTTTCTTTAATTTGTTTTCTTTAATGCAATTGTAAAGAACTAAACAAGGACAACTATGAACTGTTTTGCAAGAAGTGTTTCAGAATCCCATATCCAAAGAGAAAATTTACGTTCTTGAAGTAATGTTGTATCAAACATTTTGGTTTTATTTTTTCTTCAATGTGTAGAGATGAAATTTTTTTTATAAAAAGTTTCATGGCATTGAGTGTTATGGATGAAAGAAATATATTTCTTTTTTTCTAAGTTTTTAAAATTTATTCTTCTTAGATATACAGAGAATAGAGTGTATTTTGACATATTATATACACACGGAGTATAATTTATTCTAATTAGGATTCCATTCTTGAGGTTGTACATGATGTGGAGTTTTACTGGTGATATATTCATATAAGAACATAGGAAAGTTAAGTCCAATTAATTCTACTGTTTCTTATAGAAATTTTTAGGAGTTTTCAGGCCTTGTTCTAGTTATCTTACTTACTTCCTATATACACTAAAGGGAATTTTTAAAGGACTACTTCAAAAGAAGTCTGTTAGGAAGGCAAAAAAGAAAGCATTAATTGTAGTGACTATAGACAAACATAAAATTAAGCTTTCTTATCTGTAAATATGATTGGTAGGATTTTTAAGCCTTTTATTTTTACAGAAAGTATTTTTTTATAGTACATGGACACAATACCTTTATTTTACTTATATGTGGTGCTGGGGATTGAACCAAGTGCCTCACACATGCTAGGCAAGCACTCTACCAACTGAGCTACAACCCCAGCCCAGCCTTTTATTTTTTAAAATTTTAACTGATACATAAAAACTGTTCATATTTATGGGATATCATGTGATGTTTCAATAGATGAGTACAATGTTTAATATTCAAATCATAGTAAATATATCTCTTCAGTTATCACTTGTTTAAGGTGGGAACATTCAAAATTCCTTTCTTCTGCCTATTCATATATAGTACATTACATATACATATACAGCATATTATTGTCTTTGATAGACACTCTACTATGCAACTGAACACCAAAACTTCTTTTTTTCATCTAACTGTAACTCAGTACCCATTAATTATCCTTTCCCCATTCCTCTCTTCCCTCTACTTTCCCTAATCTCTGGTATCCACAATTCTACTCTCAACTTCTATGTGATCATCTTTCATATATATATATGATTCTTCATATGAATGAGACCACATGCTACTTGTCTGCCTGTGCCTGGCTGGTTTCACTTAACATAATGATCTCCAGTTACAATCATGTTGTCACAAAAGACAGAATTTCATTCTTTTTATAGCTAAATAGTATTCTATTGTGTATATGGGCCACATTTCCTTTATCCACTCATCAGTGTTGAGCACTGGTTGTTTCCATTTCTGGGCTGTTGTGAATAGTGCTGAAATAAACTTGGGAGTGTAGATGTCTCTTCAGCATGCTGATTTCATTTCCTACGGATACATACCCAGTAGTAGAATGGCTGAATAATGTAGTTCTTTTCTTAATTTTTTGAGTACCTCTAAACTGTTTTCTGTGATTGTTGTACTAATTTACATTCTAACCAATGGTGTTGCAAGAGTTCCCTTTTCTCTACATCTTCACCAGCACTTATTATCTTTTTTTTGTTCACAGCCACTATAAAATGTGGTATCTCATTGTAATTTAGATTTTCATTTTCCTGATGATTAGTGATGTTAAGTTTTGTGTGGATCTTTTGGTCACAGCAATGGAAAAGCTGATTAAAATAGGCAGAAATATTTTGCAAAAAAGTTTAAGAACAAATGACCCTCTTATACCCCTTTCAAATTTCCTTTTCTGTTAAATGTTTTACATTTTAGATTTAAAATAATTATGTTTAAAATAATTTTGTTTACATTTTAGATTTAAAGAAAGAAAGATGATGTCTAGACGTGTTGCCTGTTTTTTAGAGATTACTTATTTTTTAGTTCCTTATACATTCTCATCATTATCCTTTGCCAGATGTATAGTTTGCAAATCTTTTCTCCCACTCTGTAGATTCTCTTAATTTTGTTGATTGTTTCCTTTGCTGTGCAAAAAGCTTTTTAATTTGACAAAATCCCATTTGTTTAATTTGCTTTTGTTTCCTGTGTTTTGGGGCTCTTATTAAAAAAATATTCTTGTCTATTCCAATGACCTGAAACATTTCCACATATATTATCTTTTAGTATTTTTATAGTTTCTGGTCTTACATTTAGGTCCTTAGTATATTTTTATTTGCTTTTTATATATGGTGAGAGAGGTAGGGGTCTAGTTTTGTTCCCTTGCATGTGGATATCCAATTTCTCCAGCAACGTTTATTGAAAAAAACAGTACTTTCCCCAATGCGTGCTCTTAGCAGATGTTGTCAAAGATCAGTTTGCTATAGATTCATGGGTGTACTTCTAGACTCTATTCTGTTACATTGATTTGTATGTCTTTTTAATGTCAATACCATGCTGGTTAAAAAAAAATTGTTATTACAGCTTTGTAGTATATTTTGAAGTTAGGTAGTGTAATACCTCCTGTTTTTTTCCTTTTACTCAAGGCTACCTTGGCTATTCAGGGTTTGTTGTTGTCATTGTGGGTCTATATAAATTTAGGATTCCTTTTCTAGTTCTGTGAAAAATGTCATTGATATTTGATATGGACTGCACTGAATCTGTACGTCACTTTGAGCAGTATGAACATTTTAACCATATTGATTCTTCCAAACCATGAACACAGGATTATTTTCATAAATTTCTTTGTGTCCTCTTCAATTTCTTTCATCAAAGTCTTATCGTTTTCATTGTAGAGATATTTGATCTTCTTGATAAAAAATTTCATGGGTATTTTAATTTTTGGTAGCTATTAGAAATGGGATTGTTATCTTGATTTTTTTTCAGATAATTTGCCAGTTATATAGCAATGTTCCTGATTTTGTATGTTGATTTTTTTTGATCCTGCACACTTGCTGAGTTTGTTTATTGGTTCTAATAATTTTTTGATGGAATCTTTGGGGTTTTCTATGTATAAAATCATGTCATCTGCAAACAGTGAAATTTGACATATTATTTTCTATTTTGGATGCTCCTTATTTCTTTCTCTTGGTTAATTACTCCAACTAGAATCTGTAGTTCTATGTTTGAATAAAAGTGGTGAAAATGAACATCCTTGATTAATAGGGTTTGGGGCAAATTTCACATGGTTCCAATTTAAGGAAGAATTAAGGTAGTTTTTTTTTTTTTAAAATCTCAAGTAGGAATGGGATTTTATGTGGTTTGAAAATCATAGTTAAATATATTGTAGATAGTGGGTAAGTATACATTTATTAGAACTAAAAATAGAGAAACAGAAAGAATAAAATGGGGTGGAAGCATAGGCAAATAGAATAACATTGGAGGAGTGGTAAAATTGAAAGAGTTGTAGCCATGGAAACAGAATGAAAAGTCATGGAGTACTAGAAGCACACTAAAAGGCTTGTACCAAGTTGAGATTTGCAAGGAGAAATAGTGATGTGACACTGGAGAAGTTCACTTTTGCACATGTCTTCCTACTTGCTATTCACACATTTCTGCCTTGTGGCTGGGACAGGTATTATTATGCCCAATTTACAGATGAAAAACACCGATTCAGAGAAATTGGGTTCCTCTGGGTCACACAGAGTTTGTGCAAGCCCCAAGCCTGTAATAATAATAATAATAATAATAATAATAATAATTCTTTTTAAATTTTGGCATGAGGACTTGAAAATGTGAAAAAAAAAAGAGAAGAAAGATGAACTGAACAGATGTGAAGAAAGAAAGAAGAGTCACTGAGGAATTCTGAACTGTCAAATCCATCCAGAAAAGTAAGGTAGGGAAAAAGTAAGATGATAAGATTATTTTTTTTTCCTGTCCAAGTTACTAACAGGCAGAGTGCCTTTTTTTTTTTCATCTCCTGCCTGTACAAATTTTCCCACATACCATTCTACACTTATATAATTCGTTTCCTTGGCTCACTGGGTCAACTCTTTATCACTTTACCAGTTTCTTTTTGTAAAAGCTTTTTATACTCCTTTCCAAGGAAAGTGTACCCCCAGAAGAAGACAAAAGGAAGGAGAAGGTGGGCAGGGAAGGCCTGGGAAGCAGGATCACTGCTGGAACCATATCGTGATTGTTCCACTTCCCCAGTGGGAATTATTATGCGTTTCCCCTTAAGCATGAGGCTGTGTTATTTTCTGCGTTTAGCCTTTACCTGGTACTTGGTTGAGCTCACTGAAAAATATAACAGGATTAAATTCTAGCATTGTTCATTGCAACCACGTAACTGATGTTTTATATATTTCATCTTAAATCTCCTTCTAGAGTATAACAGTCAGAGCCTGTATAATTTGGACCATTGTTGACATTTTGATTTTTCTTTGAAAACAATTTAGTACAACTTTAATCAAAGGACTTAAGTCTCACTGTTTCATAGGTTTGGGGCAAGGTGTGGAAATACTGGGAGAAAACAACTCATTGGAGCAGTTAAATGAGTTACCTGGGAGCACACAATTGGCTAAGCCTAGATCGGAAGGATGAGCTTTTATTCTAGGCTCTGTACTCTACACATGGCCTCCCACTTCAATTCAGTCATTGGTTATTGTTTACTTGCTATTGCTAAGTGCTACCAAGAATTACACTGGAATTCTTCACTTAAGGGTTTATTATTTTATTGGCATATATCCAAAACAATTCTTGAAAGAAAATGTTAAAACTACTTTTGGAGGAAGAGAAATTTCTAAATCAAAACCTTCCTTCCAGGGTCTGGGTTGTGGCTCAGTGGTAGAGCGCTTGCCTAGCATGTGTGAGGCACTGGGTTCAATTCTCAACACTGCATATAAATAAATGAATAAAATAAAGGTTCATCAACATCTTAAAAAAAAAACTTCCCGCCAAAAATTCAGAACCCTAATATAAACTTATTATTATGTAACAACATAGAGAGGGAACTCTTGAGCTGTGAGTAGTAAAAACCAAACATGCAAACAAATAAACAATAATAACAAAAAACCCTGCTGGCCTTATTTTTCAGCTTTCCAAAGTAAGTAAGGATACAGGTAGTAGAAAGAAAACATGGACACCAAGTTGTCTTTCTTAGTCAAAACAGCCATCTCCAAATATCCTCCAATAAATACTGAGCATTGATTTCTTGTCATGTGCTGCATTAGAAGTCTGAGAATGAAGCAGACACAATTCCCACCTTTATTTAAAGAATTAATTTGGAAAATTGTTCAAAATATAAGAAACATACTTACCAGTCATTCATATTTTAATAAGAATTACTTCAGATGAATAATCAATTTTCTTGGAGGATCCTCTTAGAAAGATATCAATTAACAATAGCTTAGCTTTGTTGTTTATGATGAGATTTCATGAAATAAAGGAAGAATAATAAAACATGAGAGATAACTACAGCACAGAGAAATGGGGAAGGGCATCCTGGAATGAAGTACCAGAATGGAACACTTGTGATTATCTTAGGGCTCTTGAATGTTTAGAGAAAACAGATAGAAGAGTGGCTAAGGAAAGTTTTGCCTCTTTTTTTTTTTAGAAATTTGTTTTTTTTCCCTGTGGTACTGGGGATTAAACCCAGGGCCTTGTGCATGCAAAGCAAACATTCTACCAACTGAGCTATACTCTCAGCCCTGTCTCCTTTGTGCTTAAGGCTCTTGGTAATAATTTCTTGACCTAGGAATCTGTGAACTTAGAAACCTTACTTGTGAATTCTGAATTTTATCAACTTGGAGTGATATCTGTAAAATAAAATCTCATAGTCTTCTTTCATGATTGGTATTTCTGGCCCTAGAAAGATTAAAAAGAAAGATTGTCATATGTTCTTATATAAAATATATCATGAGCTAGAAAACTGGTATTTCAGATAGGTTTAGACCAGATTTCTTGATATTTCCTACTACAATGCCTTTAACTGGTAGTAAATAATAAGTTTTCAGTGATGAAATTTCACCAACAGAATGACACTACTGGTGGCAGAAAATGAGACAATTGTTGGGGGTAACTCAAGGCAGTAAGTCTGCAATATACTTAAAATATTATGGTGGTTTTCTTTGAAAATTTAAGCATTCATTATATACTACCCCATAACAGGTTCATGTTTGTTTCACATAAAAACAATGCTTTAAATTGCTTGTTATTGCTGGGTGCAACAGCATATGCCTATAATTCCAGCAGCTCAGGAGGATGAGACAGGAGAATCATGAGTTCAAAGCCAGCCTCAGCAACAGCAAGGCGCTAAAAAACTCAGTAAATAAAATACAAAATAGGTCCAAACAAAATACAAAATAGGACTGGGGATGTGGTTCACACACACACACACACACACACACACACACACACAATAGGCTATTTACATGTTTTAATAAGGGATGAGAAGAAAATGAAAACATTTTAATCTTTTAATGCATGAGTTTGGGCATTAGGCAATGACTAGTTCCCCTTATAGGCGTTTTTAAAATCTGTTTCATTTCCAGGTAGAGAAGAGGCATTGGACTTGGGTTTCACTAATTAGACACAACCATGCCTGAATTTGAGTAAGATGCTAGTGATACAAAAGGAAAGAATGGTGGGGTTTGGTGGTACATGTCTGTAATCCCAGCCACTCAGTGGCTGAGGCAGGAGGATTGCAATTTCCAGGGCATCCTGGGCAACTTAGCGAGATACTCTTAAAATAAAACATAAAAAATAAGAGAGCTGGGGATGTGGCTCAGTGGAAGAGATCCCTGGGTTCAATCCTCAGTACCCCAAAAGGAAAAGATAGTTCAGGCACTTACTTTTCTCCTCCATCCTTTCCCCCTTTCTCTCTCTGTGTCTCCTCTCCCTCTCTTCTATATAATAAGCTGGGGCAACAAGGTAACACATGGCACAAAAGAACTAACTTGTCTTTGGAAGCTAGAGTTATTCTTTCATCAGATCAGATCTGAAATGTCATTTTGGATACTATTTGGGAAGCCTAGCTCAAGCTTATTCTACAGCACCCTCAAGAATTCAGTAAAGCACAAGTATGTTTTTGTTAAACTCTTTCTACCTAACCAATTGAAGTCACCTTTGATTCCTTGCAATGAAGATTCCAATGGAAATGGACAGTAATTTTAAAAAGCTGTGCTTGGACACTGTGGCCAAGGGGTCTTTCTGAGAAGGTGAGAGTTGAACTGGGACAGGAAGATTATGAAGGAGCACATAGTATGAATAGCTAGGGAAAACTCTCAGACTAAAGAAGTATAAGCTACTGTACTGGAGCTGGGGATCCAGGGAGAGCTAGACAAGCAAGACTCTTGCCCTCATGGAATTTACGTTTAGTGGGGGTTATTTAGACAGGTAAAAGTAGACAAAAGATAGGTTACATAATTTCAGGTAGTTATATGTATTATAAAGAAAATAAAAGCATTATAGTCTACAGGAAGTCCATTCTGAAGTCCTTTCTGAAGGCGGTGCTGTTACATAGCAGATGATTTACGTAGAGACTAAAGTCACTCCTGTATACTACTAGGGCACTATGTTCAGGGAAATGAATTCCATAAGGATTCTTCAAACAAATACGAACATTGCAGGGCAATCTTTGCCAACATAGGATTATTGGGAAAACCTAAGAAATGTTTAAAATACCCCTAAAGACACAGGTTTTTAAACAACAGATGTAATCATCCTTTTTATGATGTTCTCAACTTTGAACTTGCCAAATACTTGTAACTACGCTTTTAGGGAGATAATTCTTTATATTATGAACATCTTTAACATCTTCAAATTAGCTTGAATTTTGTCTTGCACAGTTGTTATGTGAACAGTGCTAATAACAAAATAGAAAAAGACAATGTTGGTTCTTCATCACATTGTTAAAGGGTCTTATGGGTTGATGGACTATGCTGTCAACAATAAACAGAGCTAGTGGTAACAGAAAGAAACCTCAGCATCAAGAAACTGTTGCCCAAAAATAATCTATGTGCAAGTGGAAGTTGCTGGTTTTCTGTGAGCATGAAAAATTAATTATCAACAAAAGGCCCTTCCTTCTTTTAGGGTCCATATATTTATAGACAAATAAATGTTCTTAATCTTCTTGAAGGAAAGAACTATTCTCTAAAATTGTTTAATCAATTTACTGACCTGAGTGGAAATCTGTGGTGGGAAAAAAATGAATGTATATTCTCAGATTTTTCATTTGAGGAAAAGTTTTAACTTCATGGATAGAGACCAAAAGAAAACAATAGATAAAAGCAACTTGGAGGAAACACATACCCCATAGAGAAGAAAATTGAAAAGGCAAAATAAAACATCAATCACATCATTAATACCCATAGAAAGGTGTTTTAGAAGATAGAACCACCATGAGATAAGAATAGGATACTATCATAAATGAGAATATTCAGGAAGCAAAATAAACTCTTAGAATTTTAAGAATATATATGTAATAGCAGAAATGAAAAAGAGGTTAGAAGAATTGAAAGATGAAAACATCTCAGTATATTTCCCAGAAGGTAGAACAGAAAAACAGAGTTGTAGAGTAATAAAGAAAAGATTAAAAAAAAATCCATGACTAGCCTAGGAGGTCCAAAATTCAAATAATAGAGTACTCAAAATAGAGAACAGGAAAAAAAAATTTTAAAGTACATGTAGAAGGAAATATATTAGTCTTTTATTGCTGTCTAACAAATTACCACAAACTTAGCACTTAAGAAAATATTCCCACAGTTCCCATGGGCTAGAAGTCCAAGTACACTTAGTTAGATCTTATGCTCAGTCTCTCAATGCTATCATCAGAGAGGTGGCTAGGGCAGAGGTCTCATTAGAGGTTAAAGTTCTGTAAGTTCATGCAGAATTCATTTATTTTCAGCTTTACAACCCATATTAACTACTTTTTTTCAAGAGCAGTAAAACAAAGAGAAAGCACTAAAGGCAGAGGGAGAAGAAGATAGGAAAAGGTAGAGGAGGTTCTATTCCTACCAGGTCAGGCACACTCAGGAGAGTCTTTCTTTTGATTAACTTAAAGTCACTGTTTAGGGACCCATACTGTCTCTACAAAACCCCTTCACCTTTGCCATATTCGAGTGAATAGAAGCAAGTTTAAAGTTCCACTCACCCTCAGAGAGTGGCACTTCTATAAAGGCAAGTACACAGTAGGGAAGGAAATCACAGAGTCGTCTTAGAATGGCCTCATATAAGACAGTTATTCAGACCCCAAACATAAGATTTTGCCAATTGAAAGAACTCAATGAAAGCATTAATGAAAATAGATCCATGCCAGATCTTCAGAAAACTATTGGCCAGAATCTGATAAAGTTCCATAGGGAGCACCAGAGATGAAAATGTGGCATTGGATTTCTAAATAGCAATACTTTAATCTCAAAGGCAAGGGGGCAATGTCTTCAAAATTATGAAGCAAAGTGATTTCTGCATGTGAATTCTGTATTTAGAAAACCCACATTGGCTCAGATTGTATCCTTAATGATTCCCTTCCTCCTCTGTAGGCAGAATTTTAAGATGGCCCATGATTTTCATGCCATTGTACATACTTGCCTTTACAGAGCTCCTGTCTTTGAGGGTGGAATGAACTCTGAACTTGCTTATAACTAACAGAATACGGCAAAGGTGATAAAATAGCACTCCCGTGATATTATACTATTTGCCAAAGGTGAAGGGATTTTGAAGATATACTATAGGTCCTAATCAATTGACTTTAGTTAATCAAAAGAAAAATTATCCTGGGTAGAGCTCACGTGGTCAGATACGCCTTTCAGAATAAATTCTCAATTCAGGATAAGATAAAGATATGTTCAGACATGTAAAATCTCCATTATTGTCCATGTACCTTTTCTTAGAAGAATGCCTAAGGATTTGTTCAATCAAAAATGGGAGAAGTTCATGAAAGAGAATTCAGGAGAATTAGCATAGGAATAAGTCAGAGGGACCAAAGATGATAGTAAAGGAAAACCCCAGACATTGCACAGGGCTGAGAAAGCAACACATCCAGAATGGGGAAAGTGGGAAGGTTTGAAGAAAGATTTCTTCCATAAGATAAAATAGAGAATAGGGGATGAAATTGATAGAACACGTGCTGCCTTTTAACATACTTAAGAGAAATTTAGACAATTGATGAAGAATTTGAGCCTTAATTAGTATGGAAAAAATGAAACATAAAATGATTAGTTCAAAAAATCACAAAATGAAGAGTTTGGTTATGAATTAGTGATAAAATACCAAGAAAACAAACAATATAAATTGATAAGTTCAAAAAGTTGTACAGAACAAGGAAAGAAATCTTGCAAACTGCATGGCATAGCCATGTTTAATATATGGCATAACCATATACATGGCACAGTAATAATATTTACATAGTCAGGATGATATAAACACTAAAATGAGGCATAAATATTTATGGAGAATGAAGGAAAGGGAAGAGTATGCACATGTTGTTGTACATGGGAGAAAAGTGAACTAGATCTTCAACTTCTACTGCAGTAAACCAATAGGTAATACCTAACACTGTCACAAAGGAGAAAAAAGAAGGAGGAGGAAGAGGAGAAGGAGAAGAGACTACACATGCATGTTTTTTGGAGGTAAATATCAAAAGATTAGACAAATAATGGAAATGCCTTTAGGGAAGAAAAAATGAAACAGGGAGAAAAAAGAAAGGAGACTACCCTTTTTCTATAACAAGGCTTATAAATCTACTTTGCATTTTCAAACTGTGCATATATAACTCTGATGCAAAACAGCTGGAAAAACCCAAACAGAAGTAATTGAAGAAAACAATTATCTAGATTACAGCTATATTTCTTATACTGTATGAGACTTTTTAATTCCTTATATAAATTCAATGTTCATTGTGTTGTGTTTTAAAATCAAGTTTACCAGAACATAAACATCAAATGAATATTTTCTTCCAAAGCTTTCTCCTTAAGAAGTTAGACACTTAGTCCAAAGTTGTTGCAACTACCTGAAATATTTTTGGAAATGTCTTTAGAATTTCAAAGCCTGTGGCAAACTTCTTTAAATAACTTCAAAGGTGTCAATTCATGGATTTAATATTTTAAAAGAACCAGAAATTGTTTGGAGCCACATTAGATTTGAGCGGTCACAAGCTAGATAAAACTATTTTGAGTAAAAATCAAGGTATGACTAATACAATTGATTTTTTTGGATGGCTTATAAATTAGCTGTAAAGGAGACTTTATATAGGGAAAGGATTCCCAACATATTTTGCCTCTGAAGTACAATTATTACAGCATATGTATGAATAAAATGTTCCCACAAAACCATTAAGAATATTGTATATGAAGCATACAAACAAAAGCTATATATTATTATATATATTACAAAAAGATATATATTAGATAACTGCAGAAGTGATTTTAGGGGGGAAATGCCAGTTCAGATAATAATGCTTTCTTGTGGTAGGTGTTCCCTCTTCTCTTCCATCCAAGCAGGATTGCTCAACCCACTGAAATTAGCAGAGCATCTCAAATAGCTGTGATTTGCTTTCCTCTCTCTGTAGAAAAGGTATGATTAGAATGAAGCCTCTGCCTTTGATTGGACTTCCACCTGCTCCTAGGCAAGTTATCTAAGAAAAACGGAACAATTGCTGCCTCGTGAACTCTGGCATTGCTACACAAATATATACAAGATATATTTACCTTTCTCCAGCCATAGATGATATAGTTAGTGTGGTATCAAAGTCACCCAATCTTTCTCAGAAATGCTTACTGAAATTCATCAATAGAGTATCTTTGCTGCCTCTTGATTGATCTTGATCATATTCTCAACTATGAGGACATATGGGCATCCCGCTCTGGTCTTTGCTGGGTGAATTTTTCCAGGCTCACCAGAATATGACTTAGCTCTAGGGGAGAATTGCTAGCTGTCCACTATTTCCTCTTCCTCTTGGGCAAAAAGAAAGACTACACATCCTATTATGCAGGTGGAAAACGAGTGAAAGTGATGTGTAGCATTCCCATGTGTGGTCCATGCTTCACCATGAATGTTCTCCTTCTACCAGCTGGATGAAGATGATGGGGAGACACCAGGGAGTGGTAGAACAAGCAGTTGGAAGGAATCAAAGGCCCTGAATATATGTAGTAATTTTGCCTCTGTCAACCTGAGCAGTTACCTCAGACCCCTATATGAAAAGAAATAATCTTATTCTTTAAGCAAATTTGGAAGTCCATTTGTTACTCTAGTCAGTCTACAATAAGTCACTAGCATTTTACCTGAAATAAGGATCCCAATATACCCTGGAGAGTATATAACATAGATACACACTTTGGTCCTCAGCCCACTAAAGTACATTTCTTTTGGCCCCAAATTGTCACTTTCTTACTGTCCCTATCTTAGAACTCAACCATGATAACCTATCTCTACCTTCTTAAAGACAATTACAGATTTTGATTCTAAAAATAATCCATCAGCCTTTTCTTCTTTTCTCCTATTTAGTTATAGGTTTCTTTAGGCTTTTAGACTAAGAAAATAACTGAATGATGTGATTATTGCACATGCTTCAAAACCCAATGTTAAGTTAGATCTTATAATTGGATTTATCTAGTACAGCCACTATGGAGAAGAGTATGGAGTTTTTGCATAAAAACTAGAAATAGAACTATGACATGATCCAGAAATTCCACTACTGGGTAAATATCCAGAGGAAAAGAAATCAGTAAGAGGAAGAGACACCCACTCTCCCATGTTTATTGCAGAACTATTCATGATAGTTAAGGTAGGGAATAAACATAGGTCTTGATTGATGGATGAACAGAAAATAAACTGTTTTATATACATAATAGAATTTTATTCTACCGTAAAAAGGAAGGAAATTCTGTTCTTTGAAGCAATAGGAATGGTGGAGAACAGCATGTTAGGTGAATAATAGGCAAAGAGACAAATATGCCATGTTCTCACTTATACATGGACACTAAAAAGTTGATCTCAAAGAAGAGTAGAATAGTGTACTAGAGCCTGGGAAGGGTATAGGGGTGGGTAGAGAGAATTGGTTAATGTGTACAGGATGCAGTTGGATAGAAGGAATAACTTCTAATGTTCTGTAGCATAGTGAGATAACTGTGGCTAACAACAAATTATTTCAAAATAGCAAGTAGAAATGGTTTTGAAAGTCACCAACCCAAAATAATGATAAATGTTTTATGTGACAAATATGCCAATTAACCTGATCTAATCATCATACATTGTGTATATGTATAAAAATATCACATCATACCCTGTAAATATGTATAATTACTATAAGTTAAAAGTAAAAAAACATATGAACAAATAAACATAATAAAAGTAGATTTTTTTTGTTATTTTTTTTGCCTTAGTCTCACCTGAAATTGTATATTCTTGATTAAAGTTATTTGATTTCAAGTTGTGCAGTTTCCTTACCTAAGACAGTTGACTGTTAAATTTTCTACAAACTGGTTCTTAAACATTGTCATTACTAAAACTAAAATTGTGCAAACTTAGAATTAAACTAATCATATTAAAAACAGGGAAATAAGGTCAAAAACTGTGGCACTCGCCTGGAATCCCAGCAACTCAGGAGGCTGAGGCAGGAGGATTAAAAATTCAAGGCAATTCTCAGCTTTCTGAGCAACTGGGATTATAGGTGTGTGCACCACACCAGGCCATACTTTGTATATTTAAGAAATACTTGTAAATATAAACTTTTTTGAGGGGGATACTGGGGCTTGAACCCAGGGGCACCTAACCACTGAGCCACATCCCCAGCATATTTGTTTAGTTGTAGTTGGACACAATACATTTATTTAATTAATTTATTTATTTGTATATGGTGCTGAGGATTGAACCCAGTGCCTCACACCTGCTAGGCGAGTGCTCTACCGCTGAGCCACAACTTCAGCCCCCCAGCTTTTTTTTTTTAATTTTATTTAGAGACAGGGTCTCATTGAGTTTGCTTAGGGCCTCAGTAAATTGCTGAGGCTGACTTTGTACTCAAGATCCTCCTGCCTCAGCCTCCTAAGCCGCTGGATTACAGGCATGCACCTGCAGGCTCAGCAAATATAAACTTTTAAGTTGGGAAACAGCTTTAGATTTAAGAGAGGGTTACAAAGATAGACAGAGTCCTGGTGTACTCCACAACCAATTTTCCAAGTTACCAACATCTTAAATCAATATGGTATGTTCCATACAATTAATGAACAAGTATTCATACAATATTGTTAACCAAAGTCTGTACCTTATTCAGATTTCTTTAGTTTTTACATAATATCTTCCTTCTGTTTTGGGATCCCATCCAGACACCTCACTTATTCTTGTGGGTCATTAGGCTACTCTTGGCTGTGACCGTTTTGAGACTTTTCTTGTTTTTGATGACATTGACAGTTTTCTGGAGTACTGGTCAAATATTTTGTACAATGAGCTTCAACTGGAATTTGTCTGATATTTTTCTCATGACTAGACCAGGATTACAGATTTAGGAATGGAGAGGAAGATCACAGAGGCAGAGTGTTCAATATCATCATTATGTTAATGGTACATACTATCAATATGAATTATCCCCATTGATTCTAACCAAGATCATCTGGCTGAGGTGATGTTTGTCAGGTTTCTCCACTGTAAAGTTAACTCACTTTCCATACCGCATTGTATGAGGCAGTCACTATATAGAATCCATTCCTAAAAAAAGAAGATGGGAGTTATATCTCCTTGAGAAAAAAAAATTCACATAAGTTATTTGGGATTCTTTTATGTAGATTTATATATTTTCTCCTATTTACTTATTTAATAATTTTTATATCAGTATGAATTCATGGCTACTAATTTAGATTTAAAGTGACAATTCAATAACATATTCTGTTGTTCAAATATTTTCAAGTTTGGCCATTGGGAAATCTTCCAATTAGCTCCTGTGTCCATTTGACATATGCCTGTTATCATTTGTTTGTTTGGTTATTGTTTTTTAAGAACTTTTGTTTGTTTTGTTTTTGGTTTTTGAACTTACATTCTGTTGTTATGAGATGCTCTGGACTTATCCTGTACATTTCCTTCCCTAATCCTAGAATCAGCCATTTCTCTAAAAAGCCTGGTTCCTTTTATTGGAAAATGGTATTAGAAACCAAGATCTGGGTATAGGTGTGCTAGTTTCTTTTGAGGTGCCCTTGCTTCTCGGCTTTCTCACTGATGAAGCAAGGAAGTATATGTGTGTATACTAGCCCATGTATGTAAACATACATGTAAATCTCTCTATATATCCATCTGTCTCTATATTAAGTTAAACATGATTTCCTATTGAACTCTCCAACTCTAATCCATTAAAATATGGATATTCTAGTCTTTGTCGTGTACTGATCTCTAGTCTCCCACAATAGCAGTGAAGAACATCTGTGGTCCCCATCATCCATCATCTATTTATTTAATTGTTCAATTCTGTTATACATGTATACTGGTTTAGGAATTAATTCATACCTCCATGATCTGTGGGAAACTGATCAAGAATCCTTATTTTTATGTATAGTTGCCTTTGTCTTTAGTCTTAGGGATCTCACTCATTTCCAAAGTTATTTAGATGAGTAATTTATTCTCCAACAAACTTTAGAGAGATTATTTTATACATTTGCTGTTCAATCAGATTCTTTTTGCAGGGGAGGGGAGGTACTGGGGATTTAACCCAGGGTTGCTTTACCACTGAACTACATGCACCATATATATATATATATATATATATATATATATATGTATATATATATATATATATATGTATATATATATATATATATATAATAGAGAGAAGGAGAGAGAGAATTTTTTAATATTTATTTTTCAGTTTTCGGTGGACACAACATCTTTATTTTATTTTTATGTGGTGCTGAGGATCGAACCCAGCGCCCTGCGCATGCCAGGCGAGCGCGTTACCGCTTGAGCCACATCCCCAGCCCAACTATATATATATATATTTAAGACAGGTCTTGCAAAGTTGCTGAGGCTGATGATATATTTGAGATCCTCCTGCCTCAGCCTCCAGAGTCATTGGGATTACAGCTTCTATGATATTCTTAAGCCACACTGTGCGTTTTCTGGGATTCTCTGACCTCCTAAAAAGTATGTGAAGAATTGCATACATGAAAGTTTATTCATTGGGCTATGAAGTTAGTTCTGTGAGTTTTGACAAATGCATGGTTCATATAGCCAACATTAAAGCAGTATACAAAAGAATTTCAGCAACTTCAAACTTCTCTCACCACCACCACTACCAACACCAATAACCCCTGGAAACCAGTGAACTTTTTTTTTTCATTTTCTCTATAGTTTTACCTTTTCCAGAATGTTATGGTAAATAAAATCCTACATTTTAGGATAGCTTTTCACTTAGAAATATGCAATTAAGGATAATTTTTGTCTTTGCGTTACATGATGGCATCCTTTTTTTTGCTAAATAGTATTCCCTGGATGCACAACTGCTTGGTTTTCCATTTGTCTACTGAATGGCCCTCTTAATAGCAATTAACTTGTTGCAATTATAAACATTCATATATAGGTTTTTGTGTGGACAAGTTTCAAAACTATTGAATAAAGATGTAAAAATATGATTGCTAGATTGTATGATAAGATTATATTTAACTTGTAAGAAATTATCAAACTGTTTTTCAAAGTAACTGTACCATTTTTTAGTTCTACAGCAATTACTGCGTTACTGTTCATTGTTCCACATTCTTGATGGAATTATTATTGAATGTTCTTGTGTATGTGTGTGTGTGTGCGCGCGTGTGTATTTTGGACATTCAAATAGGTGTATAGTGGTATCTCGTTACTATTTTAATTAGCATTTCCATAATGAAAAATGATGTTGAACATTTATATGAATATCTAGATATCTTCTTTAGTCCATGCTTCCTTATAACACAGTATTTTCTTAGGAAGAGTGAAATATGGCTGACTAGATTTCATGCTTTTTCATACTCACATTCTGGCCCTAATTTATCCTGATTGATATTTTCATAATGCTCCAAATTTCTGTCTCGCATTTATATATAATACCTTGGATTGCTTCTAAGGGCCTAATCATTCTCTAACTATAAATTTTTGTTAGTTTAAAATCTCAGAGGATAATCTTATTTCTAAATTTTTAATGTGAGAAAAAAAGGCAACTTCATTGTTGCTTCATAAAAGTCATATACTAGGTAGTTTTTTTCTTTCTTTAAAAATATTATTCTATTTAGCTCTAGCCATACTTCAAATATTTTAGAACTGCTTGACCTACTTCATAGGTCTCCATTTATTATCCTGATATTTTCTTTTAAGTTTTTGTTTAGTTCAGTGGTTCCCAAACTTTGGTGTATATCAGAATCTCAGCCAAAAAAGAACACAGTGGCCCAGGCTCATTAAATTAGGATAGAGCTTGGGTCTTTGTGTTTTTTTCAAGATCCCCAGGCGTTTTTGATACCAACCAAAGTTTGAGAACCACCAGGTTGGTGTTTGGAGAAAAGGTGAGAGTGAGGCAGTTCTTTCCAGCTGAGGGCCAATCTAACCCTGAATAGAAAACACAATCTGCCTGTCTAGACACTCACAATAGCTTCATAGGCTGTGCTGCGGTCTTGCTAAGTTCCCAACCTAATACTTTGCTGTGGTTTGTGTGCAAGATTTTTGTCTAGAGCTGAAACTGAACATCAGTAGAATATTTTTACAGTGCAAGATCTATTTAAAAATTGGTTTATTCTGTAGAGTTCACCAAAGGAACAATTTTTAAACCATTTGGACATGTCATGCCAGGTGAAAGTAAAATTGTTAAAAGATATGCCCCAGAATTAGCATTTTAAGAAATACACTATTACATACAGGCCACATAGTCCAAACATTCTTGCATGTTATTGGTTCACTATTCTTCTATACAATAAAAACCAAAAGGCAGTTATTTATGTATTTTTTCATAACAACAAAACATTAACCTAAATTGAGAAGACTGGATTTAATAGTACAATATTCTTCAAAACCAAAAAGCTATTATTTTTTTCTTTCTTTCTTTCTTTTTTGTGTGTGAATGGTTGTGTCAATTTTTTCTCTTCTCTCATTTTTCTACTGGTGCACTTTAATTGTACACAATGATGGGATTTTTTGTTACATATATATACATGCATGCAATGTAACAATATAATTTGGCCACTATCACTCCCCAGCATTTATCCCCTCTATCCCTACTTCCAACCCCTGGTCCCTTTCCTCTACTGATCTCCTTTAGATTTTTTTTTAAAGAGAGAGAATTTTAATATTTATTTTTAGTTTTCGGCAGACACAACATCTTTGTTTGTATGTGGTGCTGAGGATCGAACCTGGGTGCACGCATGCCAGGCGAGTGCGCTACCACTTGAGCCACATCCCCAGCCCTCCCTTAGATTTTCCTGAGATTCCCTAGCCCCATCCCCCAGCACCTTTCTTTTCCTTTTTCTTCTCTAGCTTCTCCATATGAGAGAAAACATGACTATTGACCTTCTGAGTTTGGCTTATTTCAACAGCAACTATTTCTTAGATAGCTTTTCTTTAAAAACTCAAGTCTTTATTTGCTTTTGTCTTAAGCTGTAGCTAATGTTCAAAATAACTTAAGAGGACACAGTTTTATTCCAAAGAAAACCTTTATCACATCAAATCTTTGCATATTCATAAGATTCCACCTCCAGGTTAAGTCATGAGATCTTTTTCTTGCAAACTATTACATCAATAGAAATGTATAAACACACATCAAGAAAAATGTGAATAAGGATATCAAATAAAAAAGTGTTCACCCACCAGTGCATAGTTTAATATCAGGTAGAGAGTATGCTTGCTTGATTGCAAAGTAAATTTTAAAGGGAAATAATTGTGCTCATTGTTAATGTAACTATTTAATCACCATTATTACCAACAATTGCTAATACTGATGAGTGTACTTCTGAGCAATTGTTTGAATTTGCTAGAAAATACAACTTTTTCTTGGAAATATATTTGAATTTTACCTGAGGGTCTATTTTTTTAAATCAAAATAACACACCAAGACATGGGTGAAAGCCTGTTTTCAAATGTCTCTCCAAACTCAGTTGTAATCCAGAAATAAGTATTTTCCTGTGAAAATACAAAATATCAAATGTTTGCGCCACCTGTGTCAGAAACTAGATAATGCTATTCATTTTACCACTAATAAATGGCCATCTTATAAGATAGTTCTTTATAGTTTTGCTGTGAGAATAATTTTATAACACTATCAGGCAAACAAAATTTTTCATCCTTTTAAGAATTTTAAATTCCTCCTTTTCATCTTATTTTCAGCATATTTAGATATAATTATACTTTGTCCTCAATCTATATCAGATCACTTTAGTCCTTCCTTCAAGTTAAAAGGGTTCTTATTCTTTGTATTTAACACTGATCTTGGAAAGCAAGAAATACATGAAAATCACCAAAAAAATCTTTAATGGCTTTAGTTTGTTAATCACTGAAAAATATTTTTATTTGCCCCCCACCCCTCACTGAAGCACTAACTTTTACATATGGCAGGAGTAAATCATTTTGAACATCTGTAGAACACAAATTCTAATGAGGGAAAACCATGTTAATCACTTTTGTTTTCAAATTTGCATCATAAATTTTATTCCTGATGAGGGAAAAATTCCTTCTATCCCCCAAATGAATTACATGCTGCCCTGGTGAGACTAAGGAAACTCTCCCACTATGTCCAGGGAAGGAGGGAGAAAGACAGGTGCTGGGGACAGGGAAGGCTTTGAAATTCCCCAACCTCTTTCCCTTCTCAACAGAGGATAGCTGCTCTTTGCTATTATTCCTCTCATCCACTAAATCCCTTTCGGAAAAAAAGCCATCACTTTTTTAAAAAAACAAAACACCTCAAGTATTGGGGGTCATAAGGTTATGGGGAACCAATAGAAAAGGGAGGGAAAAGGAACAGTGGTAATCACTGCTTCTGCTGTAGGGCTTCCTTCCTTGCTGCATCCTGTAGGAACTGTGTGTTCACTTCCTCAGCTGGCAACTGCATAAAATGGACCGCTGAGTCAAGGATGAAGCAGTTCTTCACTGATAACATGTGAGGATATTTCTCAGGGTCTGTAACACTGATGTCAGTTAGTTTGATGTTGAGATACTGATCCACAGAATGGAGGGTTCCACAGATGCTCAGGTCATTCTTGAGTTACATGACCACATCCTTGCCCCCAAAGAACTTAAAAAAGGAGTAGAAGAGCATGGTGCTGGCGCTGCATACTACTAGCTATACTAAAAAGGGAAGGTAAATCACTTTTTATGTATAATACCTATAATTATTAACTTACTGATTAGGAACAAAAGATGTACCCCATAGTTATGTAAAAAAGTTGATTTTCTTAAACAATCATGCTATTTCATTCAGACAGTTTGAGATGAGGCTATCACAGTTTCCAGGAACTAAGCCTGCCTGAAATTGTAGCTGGTTTAAGAAAATAGACAGCCTACTGCAGTTTGCAAAAATCCTGACTTTTGAAGCCCAGGTCATTATTTTTTGGTGTCTAGACTTAGAGCTTCTTTAACCTCACAATTTAACCTCAGGGCTCCTACACCCAAAGAAACCAGTTTCAGGGTAAGCAAAGTATTTTGGTTGTGTTTTCATCAGAATTGAGCATTGGTAGGTGGGAATGCCATGCCTCAGCCTTGGAATATATTGGAGTGGGCAGAGAGCACTTCTGCACAGCTTTGGAAGGCAACTGCCATCCAGTTGTTAACTCACTCCCTAGTCTTCTAACACACTACATTAACTTCATTCTTTACACAGGTTTCTTGTGAAACAATGGAATGATTTTCAATTTTTGTTTCTGACCTAGAAGACCCTTGGTGTTCCTGTTCCTAGGTCCCACATAAGCTACTTTTCCCCATTCATGCACAGCAGGTACAAGTTCATTGTTCACATCTATCAACTAGTCATATTGAAAAGGACTTTACATTTTCTTTAGTTCACATCTAGAACACTCCTGTCAATTTTAAGTTCTCATATTCATGCTAAGACTTTAATACATACAGGCCATGAGTGAGAAAATAGACTACATTTAACTTAATTAAATTCTTATTGTCATCTCAAATACCAATTTTAAAGGATTTGAATGTACCTGAACTGTAAATATTTTTAAATAAAATAACCAATTCAAGTGATATATGAAGAAGAAAATATCCAAGCCTCTCATGTGTATTTCAAAAGAAATAAAATCCTCTAATGAGAGTTATTGTTGAAATTGTATTAATGTTTAGTAGTTAAGCTAAGTCATAACACACTGCAGGTCTTTCTTGTACGTCCTACATTTCTCAGCAAGAATCCACTTTTTGCTCAACAACTTTATTCTTCATTCACAAAAGAAAAATAGTTTCACTATTGATAAGTAAATTAAAAGTTAGCTTTAGAGGAACAGTAACCATTTCACAAGTGAAATGAAGAGAGTAATTTTCTTACCTAGGTGTCAAAATAGGAGTCCCAAATCTGTCATTTACTTGCTGAAAATGCATAAAGTTACTTTATGAATATTCATATGTAAGATTATTACAACTCTAAAAACTCAGTTCTTTACCTCCAAAATTTGAAAAATGCTTATTTGGGCCTAGCACCATATATAAGAGATTTTTTTGGTATTTTAGTGCCAGAAGAATGACTAGTTGAAGATGGAAAATGATTCCTACAAAGGGTGTGTGTGTGTGTGTGTGTGTGTGTGTGTAAACTTGTTACATTTAAAGAAAATGCTATTGACATTGATTATTATCCTCACCTGCAAGTACAACTGAAAAGGCTATATCATTTTTTATTGGTTCTTTTTAGTTAACATAACATTAGGATTCATTTTGACATAATTATAAAAGCATAGAATATAATTTGCTCTAATTTAATCCCCTTTCCTCACCTTCTCCTTCCCTCTGTTTTCTTCCCTCTACTCTTCTGCTTTTTACTTATAGAATTTGTTAAGTTAGTGTCTTGTAGATATACATGATGGTGAAATTCACTGTGATATATTCATTTATGTACATAGGAAAGTTATGTCAGATTCATTCCACTGTTCTTCCTTTATCCCATAGTCTCTCCCTCCCCTTCAATCCCCTTCATCTAGTCCATCAGTCTTTCTCCTACTTTGATGAAATCCATTCCCTGTCATTTCTCTTTCTCCCCCACCCTCTATCAACCCTCTTATTGCTTTCACATATCAAAGAAAACATTTAAACTAGGACTTTTGTGGTCTGATTTATTTCACTTAGCATGATAGTCTCCAGTTCCATCCATTTACCAGCAAATGCCATAACTTCATTCTTCTTATTTGCCAAGTAGTATTCAGCCATAAAGAAGAATGAAGTTATGGCATTTGCTGGTATATGGATGGAACTGAGACTATCATGCTAAGTGAAATAAATATTACATATATAAATGTGATATATATGTATATATCTCATTTTCTTTATACATTCATCTGTTAAAGTCACCTAGGTTGGTTCCATAGCTTGGCTATTGTGAATTGTGCTGCTATAAACACTGATGTAACTGTATCCCTATAGTGTACTGATTTTAGATTTTTTTGAATATGTACCAAGGAGTGTGACTGCTGGTGATATGGTAGTTCCATTTCTACTTTACAGAATGGTTGCACTAATTTGCAGTCCCACCAGCAATGTATGAGTGAACCTTTTGCCCTACATACTCTCCAATACTTATTATTGATTGTATTATTAATAATTGCCATTCTGATGGGACTGAAACTAAATCTCAATGTGGTTCTGATTTGTATTCCCCTAATTGCTAGAGATGTTGAAATTTTTTCATGTATTTGTTGGACATTTGTATTTCTTCCATTGAAAAGCTTCTGTTTAGTTCCTTTGTCCATTTATTAGTTGGGCTATTTGCTTATTTTGATGTTAAACTTTTGAGTTTTTTATATATTCTGGCTATTGATGCCCTATCTAAGGAGTAGGTAGGAAAGATCGCTCATTCTGTAGGCTGTCTTCAAGTCTTAATTGTTTCTTATGCTGTGCAGAAGCCTTTTTAATTTATTGATTTTTGGTTTTATTTCTTATGCTTTAGGAATCTTGCTAAGAAAGTTGGTTCCTCCAACATGTTGGAGTGTTGAGCCTACATTTTTTCTAGCAGGTGCAGAATTTTGGTCTAATTCCTATGTCTCTGATCTAGTTTGAGTTGACTTTTGTGTAGGGTGAGAGACACATTCTTCTATATATGATTTCCAGTTTTCCCAGAACCATTTGTTAAAAGGCTATCAAAAAGACTATATCATAATCAATAGCCTATATAGAAAAAGGGATGCCTGAAGTTTGGTTGTGGCTACAGCTCTTTTATAAATCCTGTTGGTGTTTGTATTGGTCTCTCTTCTTTGTCTTGTACATCATCATCATCTTCATCCTAAAGTTGGTTTCTCTTGACCTGGCAAAATGACCAAGAGAGAGGGGGCTGACTTTTAGAAAATTGAGAAACCTTTTTTCCGAATGTCCCTCAAAATATTAGTGTTGCATTGGTTTGAATTAATAAAAAACAAAAGTCCTTATAATACTTTACTTCTTCCAAAATTCTCTTCAAACTGCTGTTTTAATTGTGTGTTAGCTGGAAATAGTTCCTTTTCTTCATTTACATAACACTGAAACTTGTCTATAAAAAGTATACTCAGTATATATTAATATTGGTTCATCAATTGTAATAAATGTACCATGCCAAATAAAGATGTTAATAACAGAAAAACAGTGTGAGGAGGGGAAGCATCATATTTCCTGTGCAATGCTTCTACAAACATTAAATTTCTCCTAAAAATGAAGTCTACTCATAATCCTTTGGCCAGTTGCCCTTTTATTCTGAACACAGTGCCATTCCAGAATTGTGTTTTCCATGTCTCTTTTGGAATTAATTTATTCATAGCTGACTTTTCCACCCCTCTTTTTGACAGCAGTATATGTATCATGACACTTCCTATGTAATGGTACCAAATATCTTCCCAAGACATGCAATACAGAGTAAAACTGTATAACTTCCTCATACTCATGACCAATATTATATAGGTGTATTTCTCAATAAAACTGACAAACACACAATTGAATAATGAATGTGTTCAAGTTATCCCATTTCTGACATCTTGATTATAATGATTGGTCAAAAATTAAATACCTTTGAAAATAATGGAATAAGAATATATCCAAAATGTTTGTAAGTAATTATTTATTATTTGTTTTGGCTTTGCATACTCAAAAGAATGTGGCTTTTATATTTATTTTTAGTTGTAATGCTTCTGATTAAATAAAAGAATATCAATATCCTGGTATATAAATATCAGTAGCTGAGAGCAAACAAAGGCTTCTGGGTGCTAGGTAGTGCAGAGCCAATACAGTTATCATAAATTTCACTTCTAACAAAAGACATCAGGGTTAACAAAATTGTTTAATTTGCTTAGGCAGGATGAACCCTGTGCCTCTGCAAATTATTTCATGAGCTTTACACTGAATAATGCTCTAGAGAGATACTTTTTTCTCCATTTATACCCAAGTAGGAGTTAGCGTCTAGTTTATTTCAAGTACATAATATATGTGAAAAAGTGCTTGCAAATTAGAGGAATTATTGTAACACAAGTCTGCCTTAAGACATACAGGCTCTCAAGTTAAACAGGAATTACATTCTTTAGCTAACAGATTTATGGAATGTAATGAAATTTTGCTACTGGGTAGTAAGAATAGACTGCACAGTCTGTTTCAATGGAGAATCAGAAAAAAGTAAGTAGGAGAGAGTGTTGAGAAAGAACAATGAAGGAGGAGTTAAAAACCCTGTATGACCTTGAACCGCTTGACTTCTCTGAAACTTTAGTTCTTTTATTTGTCAAATAGTATTTCTAGGCCCTATTATTATTGGGATCAAATTATATAATAGATGTGAAGGTGTTTTATGCTTTTCAAAGAACTAATTAATCTGAAATATTATTTTATAAGATGCATGGGGGCTGTCCTATCAAGGCACATGAAATAGAGTAAGAGGAATATTCTGGGATATATAATATAAATGGTGTTAATGAAGAAAACCTTTGCTAAAGGTCTCTATATACTCAACCAGTTCTGGGAACTGGTTAGGGGAAAGTATATATAGTTCAGTTTCTCTACTCACTGCAGTTCACATGTGAATTACCCAAATCTGGCAAAAATATCATTGCTAGAATGCCATCCAATATTTGTATTTAAATGACAAATGAAGTCTACAGTTTAAGGCATACCTTCATTTAGGAATCACTGTACAAGAGCAGGAATAAGTAAAAATTTTCTGTAATAAGTAGCTTGTAAGTATTTTTGATTTTGAAGGCCACATAATATATCTGCCTTATCTTATTAGTTGTTTTTTCACAATCCTTTAAAAAAATGCAAAGAACATGGTTAGCTCCTCAGTTGTACAAAAACAAACCAGAGACAGATGCAAATCTAGATAGTAAAAAGGGCTCACATCATTGTTTGTAAATTAGTACATGGTACATATACAATATATTGTAACTCTTTGTATAGATGATTGTTGTTTTCATTACTATGAAATCTTTGAATATAGAATCTTGCTTACTCATTTTATATTCCTGGAACCCCCAACACACCTGGTAAATCACAGTTGCATAACTGTTGGATGAAAAAGTCTACAATCTAGATGTTGTTTTCCCCATCAAAATTTATGTTGAAATTTGGTTGCCAATGTAGTTGTGCTGGAAGATCAGTCCTTTAAGAGGGATTAACGTTTTTCTCTAGAGACTACAATAATTACTGAGACAGTGGTTTGTTATAAAGCAAGATTACCCATTGTGTCCCTTTTTTCACACAAGCATCCTCTTCTAGTTTTCCCTTACCAGAAGCCAACCAGGTGCCGACGCCATGCTCTTGAACTTCCATGAGTCAAGATAAACTTCTTTCCATCAAAATTACCCAGTCTCCAGTATTCTGTTATAGCAACAAAAAAATGGACTAAGACAAAAGTTCTGTTAAATAAGATGAATATCAAAGATGAATATCAATATTTTAGTTTATCCAGTGGTAAGAGAAGTGATTATTCCCTAATTAATTTTACCAATGCAAGCAGTAAAAAATAAAAAGCAAAAAATAACCAAACAAGAAAACCTTATTAGTTTAAGACTCATATTTGTTGACATTATCAATATTAAACAGATATTGGCCAAAATCCATTTTATTTTGTTATTTGGAAGAACGTAGCCTTGTTTTTTGTGACATCTCTAGGAAGACATAGGCTCACTTCTTGGGTACAATATTTAGGGAAATCTTTCTGGAGCATATGGCTGGGAATGGGAATATGAGTATACCTTTGAGAAAATTACAAGGTATATCTAAAAGAGAAATTTATTGGGGAAATATTTGATCTCTATAATGACTGATGTATTCTGGCTTAGTTCTGGATATAGAGTCAGTTAAGTCTTTAAATGTGACTTGTTATATGAACAATTGCTTAATCCAAAGCTACTGATACTAACAATGTGAACATTATAATAAAATACAACATTGTGGTAGGTTTATAATCAGCCTATTTTAGTTGGCTTAAAATAGGCTGGTTTTAGGCTGCATCTTGGCCTTCTGAATATAAAGATCTGATGTCTTCTCTCAGATAAAACAGAGTGCCTATCCTCTTTGATTTGATTACTTCTTCCACTTCTTAGCTGAGGTGCATTTTCTTTTTTTTTTAAGCAAACTTCTTCAGTAATATTATATCTTATATCACCTGGATTTTCCTTTATAATAACTTTATTCTGTCTCACAACACAACATTTATCTGTTTTTTGACTACCACTTCTTCCTTCAAGTAGACATCTTTTTCTGAATTGCTAGATTAGCCTTCTAATGGTCTCCTATTTCTATGTTCAATTGCACTAATTTCTCATGTTTTTTAATTTCCCATGTTTATCTTACTTAGTGGCTGTTTCTCTGTCTCAAATCTCCCCCTTGATTTGTTTAATAGTATCATTTTAGATATTGATAACATTGAACTGTCACTGAGTCCTGTGCTCCTGGAAAATAACTACAAATAATAATTACCACCCCTCACCTCCACATACACACATACCCATATATTGTTTTGTGTACCAGAAAAAGACTTAGTAGAAAGAACCACTTCCTGTGACCTAGATAAGATTCACTGGGACCTTTCTTATTAACCTATGACACAGCCAGACACAAACCCTCTAATTTGTACTTTCTGCTCCATTGATCATATGGACAAAATACAGAACTTGACCAATCTTCAGGCTTCTCTCCCTGAACTTTGCCCCACACTTGGGTGTTTGAAGGCAGAATTGTCTTCTTCATCATTATTTTCTCCTCCTCTTCCTTTTCTTCTTCTTTGTCTTCTGAGGATTGAACCCAGAGCATTTTGACAATGAGCTACATCCCAGTCTTTTTCTGTTTTTAAATGGTCTAGCTAAGTTGCTAAGGCTGGTCTGGGAATTGTGATCCTCCTGCCTTGGCCTCCTGAGTTGCTGAGATAACAGGTGTGTATCCCTGTGCCCAACCAGAACAGTTTCCCAGATAAACTGCAGACCACATACAAAGAAGTTTACTGTACCATCATGCTGCTTAAACATCCCACTCCCCATAGCTGACTTCTAGCCTTTTTGTTCCTTCCTATCAAAAGAATATTCATTCTTCCCTGAACTTTCAGGTGTTTACAATTTTATGTTGAAGTATTTTTCCTACTGCAATTCTCCCCTTCCCCTTATTTCAGTAAGCTGTTTAAATAAAATCTCTCCTTATTTTAGCTTAGATTTGTTTTTCTATCTCATTATCATAATTTCACTCCAACAAACTTTCCTAACTGTCTGTCAAGTTTCATCTAGATTCTCCCCTGAGGATTCTATGGTGTCATGTGGTTATCCTAATCAGAGGACTAGTTAGACTGGAAAATAAGACTATGTTTTTGCCTCAGTTTTTCCCTAAAATAGGAGCTTCTGAGGCAGGTTCTGGGTCCTCTTTACCTTATAGCCCTGGGTCTTCATAGAGTTCTAGGATAGTCCAATGCAAGTTTAACTACTTTTAAAATGTAGCTACCTAATTATTTAAATTAACAGCCTGTAATGAGGGATAGCCCAGCTGAGAACCATTTCTGATCAGTCACTTTCATGACTAAATCAATTGGGGTGAGGTAGAGGAGGGAGGTCATTTGGGGATTATTTCTCTCCTTCTGCATAGGAATGACATTTGAGCCCAGAAGGAACAATTTTGATTAGATGAAGGCCTGACAGCAAGCACTGCTACCCTTCACTATCCCTTATAAAACTATGTGGGAAAGCAATTTTGATTATTGTTGTAGAGACCATCAGTTCTAGAAAAATATCCCAGAAGAAAATGAGGGTTTTTATTCCTTTTGGCTCAAAATAGTGGCTCATACACTTCTGGAGATGGCAGGAATACCAGCTTCAATTTATCAAACACATAAAATGTTAACTGTGTCATTTTATTGACACTTTATGACTTACATCACCAAGATCTGATTTATACTACATCAGAGTACTCTAGTCAAGGGATCCAACCTAGCCACAAGGACTCCAACAATGCCTCAAGGTAGATAACACAGGAAGACAGTTCCTATGTTTAGAAATAGTCCCCAGTCTAAGTCAAAAGGTCTTTATTCATATTTTGTCTTGTTTGCTTATTTTCCTCAAGGGTACTCAATTCCTGTAATTCAAATTCCTTGCTTAACTTCCAAATCCATTATTAATCTTTTTGCCTCATCAGATCTTTGACTTTCTGATGCGCAAACCCTTTGCCTACGAACTGTCTCATCTACCTCAGAGCTCTGTGGCTTCGATTCTTGCTGTCTGGGCTCTTAAACTACTTCTCTATGTCCAACATACTTATGCACTTCCAATTCATAGCTGCTTCTTAGCCTTATAATGATTTTGCTCCATTTCATATTGACATACAACAAGTGGTTCCACTTTACCCTGGGTATATGACCTACCATGTTCACTATGGCTCTTGATTGGCTTCTTATCTGGTACTTTTGCAGGTGGCTGCCTAAAATTCTAGAAATATACCACATACATCAGAAATGAAACATCTAGAAACCCCCAAAATATTTTCATTGGCTCCAAATTTAATCAAATTAATATATGCATTACTTAACAATAGAGAAATGTGTCATTAAGCAATTTTATCATTCTGTGAATAGCACAGAGTGTGTTTACACAAGCTTATATAGTATAGTCTACTATGCAGCTATGCAATATGGTACAGTTTATTGTACCTAGGCTTCAAACTTGGATATGTTACTATACTGAATATGATAGACAACTGTTAACACAAGATTAACTATATGTATAGCTAAACATAAAAGAGCTACTGTAAAACTGTGGTAAACATATAAAATATGGTACACTTGTGTAGGATATTTACCATGAATGGAGTTTGCAGGACTCAGAGTGGCTTTGGTGAGTCAGTGAGTGAGTGGAATAAATGTGAAGGCCTAAGACATTACTGCATGCTACTGTAGACTTTATAAGCACTGTGCACTTAAGCAACACTAAATTAATTTCTTAAATTTCCTTTCTTCAATAATAAATTAACCTTAGCTTACTGCAATGTTTTATTTTATAAACTTTTAAAACCTTTTTGTCTTTTGTAATAAAACTTACCTTAGACTATAAACACATTTTACAGGTATACCAAAAATATTTTATATACATATAAATATGCATTATACATACATATTTGTTTACCCTATAAGTCTTTGAAAAATTTACCTTCAAAACATTTTTGTTAAAAACTAAAACACGAACACACAGGACTTATAAGAGTTGGGATTTTCAATATCACTAACTTCCACCTTCACATTTTTTCTCATTGGAAAGTCTTCAGGGGCAATAACACAGAGAGATATTAGCTCCTATGATAACAATGACTTCCTCTAGAATATCTTCAAAGGATCTGCCTGAGGATAACTTATTGTTAAACTTTTACTTTTTGTAGTTAGAAGGAATATGCCCTAAGTTAAGGATTAAAAAAAAGTATAGTATAGTAGGCAGGCATAGTGGCATATACCCTGTAATTCCAAATACTGGGAATGCTGAGGTAGGGGGTGGAAAGTTTGAGGTCAGTTTGGGCAACTTAATGAGATTCTGCCTCAAAATAAAAAACAAAAGGGTTCTCAGGATGTAGCTCAGTAGTAGCTTCCCTGAGTTCAATCCCCAGTACTGATAAGGAAAAGCAAACAAGTAAGAAAGAAGTATAGTAAATATATAAATCAGCAACATAGTTGTTTATTATCACAATCAATTATTAAATACTATACACAACTGTATGTGCTTCACCTTTATACAACTGGCAGTATAGTAGGTTTGTCTAAACAAGCATCATAATGGACATGTGAATAATGTTTTGCACTTGGATACTACTACAGTTATGATGTCATCATGCAACAGGAATTTTTCAGCTCTGTTATAATTTTTTTGGGACCACTGTTGTATAGGCAGTCAATTACTAGGAGAGACATTGTTATGCAGCATACAACTGTAGTTTTAAAAGTGAATAAAAAGGGCAGTCAGAAAGGGGCAGGGTAAAGAAACATCATAGAAAAGAAAGTCAAATACTACCACAGATAGATTATTAAGTTCAATATCTAGTATTTTATTTCTTCCTTTCCATTTTATTTTTTAAAAGATCTTATTTTTATCAATATTATACATGTACCTAATTTGAAAATAAAAATAGTTTTATAGATATATTAGGAAAAATCACAATCTCCTTGCTTGGGATCCCTAGAAAACTGGGTCCAAGGCAAGAGATTATGTTCTACATATTTTCCTTTAGTATAATCCCAGGACCATAGTAGTGAAGGAAAAATAAAGTAAGACAGGGAACAAATGACAGAATTTGCATTACCTAGCTAGTATTAGCTTTTTGGTAAGTGCAGCAGATTTTTTGGTTTTGATAGAATGTTTATAGAGAGGTCATAAGAAAGAAAAAATATCTAACAGTTCATGTCTCCTCTGGGTCAAAGTTTACTCCCCTGAATATCAACTCCTAAATATTTCCAAATCATACTATCTAGCCTGTTCAAGCAACTTCTGGGAAAACGTGAGCCTAGGCGTGCAGCAGTACATATAAGGTTTAAGCCACAATACAAACAGTGAGACAGCAAGTGTGTCTGTACTAATGGTGATCTCTACCTGCCTTTTGACAAGCTGAACGTTTGTGAACCCTGCCAACCAATAAGATTTTTGGGATGCATGTGTGCTGATTGCATCCAGTGGAACTCATGTTCTTTGACCCTGAAGGTCATGAGTGCTAACTGGATCTGATGGCAACAGAGATAGCTAAAAGGAAAGGGAAGGAGATGAGAGGCTGCTTCCCAAAGACTTGAGTCAAGGAACTTATGTTCCCATGAGCAATATAAGTAGTCAGGAATAGGTACTTCCTTCGTCTTAACAAGCATGGTAGTCAGAACACCACAATGACCTAATCCTTACCATAGAGCTCAATAAATCTTTCTTCCATGAGCAAGGTGGCTTTTTCTCTGTGGCCTATAAGAATGTAACTTGTAACAGGTGATACAAGTACAGATGATAGTGGTCCCATAAGCTTATAACAGAGTTAAAAAATTCCTATTGCTTGGTGAGGTCATACCCATCATGATGTACTGCAATAAATTACATATTTGAAGTGATTCTGATTAAGAAAACCTCTATGCTGCTAGTTGTATAAAAATATAGTGCATACAATGATCTAAGCATGTAATCCTCAATAATGGTAACAAATGACTATGTTAGTGGTTTATGTATTTAATATAATATACTTTTTAATAGTTATTTTAGAATGTACTCCTACTTATATATGTATATTAAAAAGTCCACAGTAAAAATATATTTTGGGGTATGCCAGAAGCAGCCTTGTATGTCTGGTGTTTACAATGAGATTGATTACCTGAAGAGTCCATGTCAAGTATTGAACAACACTGATCCAGGGGCAATGGAGATGAGCTAAAGGGAAGGATGAGGTAAAGGGAACATGTATTACCTAGATTTGTGGAAGCATGTTCCATGATGTTCACATAATGACAAAATGGCCTAATGATGCATTTTCCCGAACATATCCCCATAATTAAGCAATGAACAACTATATGCTGAAGAAATCTCAAGTGAAATCTTATAGTATTTAGAACTAAATGAAAATACAACTTAACAAAGATTATGTGCTGTAGTGAAAATAGTGCTTAAAAGGGTATTTGTAGCATCAAAGGCATATATTAGAAAAGAAAAATCTAAAATCAATAATCTAACCCTCCACTTCAGGAAAATAAGATAAAATTAAATCCTAAAGTATGCCAAAGAAAATAAATAATCATAAACAAAACCAGCTCTGTGTGTGTGTGTGCGTTTTCCAGTTATGTTTCTTTAGAAAATTCTGAATAACACACATCCAAACAGGAGTCAAAAAGAAAGCAGGAGTAACTATATCAATTCCAGAAATAACTGACTTCAGAGCAAGGAAAATTATCAGGAATAAAGAAGGGCATCACATAGTGATAAATGGGTCAACTCTTCAAGAAGACATAACAAAGATCTTTAATGTGCTTGTGCCTAAAAACAGAACATCAAGATATATTAGGGAAAAAAAAGATAGACTCAAAAGATAAATAGATGAATCCATATTATTATTGGACTCTTAAATATTCCTTCATCAAAAATGGACAGTCCTAGCCAGGTGTGGCTGGGCTCACCTGTAATTCCAGCAGCTCTGGAGGCTGAGGCAGGAGGATCGTGAGTTCAAATCCAGCCTCAGCAAAAGTGAGGTGCTAAGACAGTGAAACCCTATCTGTAAATAAAATACAAAATAGGGCTGGGGATGTGGCTCAGTGGTCGAGTGCCCCTGAGTTCAATCCCTTGTTCCCCTCCCCACAAATGAACAGACCCAGTAGGCAGAAAATCAGTAAGGATATAATTGATCCTAACAACGACATCAATCAGCTATATATAATGGATATCTATAGACTTCTTCATTCAATAACAGCAGAGTTCACATTCTTCTCAAGTTTATGTGGATCATTCACTAAGAGCAAATTCTATGCCATAAAACACACCTTAACAAATTTAAAAGAATAGAAATCATACAATGTCTGAAACCACAATATAATTAAGTTAGAAATCAATAACAGAAAGATTGCTGGACAAGCACAAACTATTTGGAGATTAAAAACATGCTTCTAAATAACACATGGGTCAAAGAAGTAATCTCAAGTGAAATTTTTAAATATTTGGAAGTAAATCAAAATACAACTCATCAAATGTTGTATGGAATAATAAAAATAGTGCTTAGAAAATAGTTTTGAACGCATATGTTAGAAAAGAAGAAGAATCAAAAATCAATAATCTAAATTTCCACTTAGGAATAAGAAAAATAAATAAATCTAAAATCAGTCAAAGAAAAGAAATAATCAAAATTAGAACAGAAATCAATGAAACTTCAAGTCAGAAAATTGATAGATAAAAATCAATGAAATTAAAAGCTGATTCTTTGAAAATATTGATAAAATTGATAAACCTAAACAGGCTAACCTGTTTAGGAAAAAAAGAAGAGAGACCACAAATTACTAATATTAGAAGTGGGGACATTGCTATAGATCCCACAGACATTAAAAGCATACTAAAGGAACACTATACACAGCTCTTTGCCTACAAATTTGATTAACGAGATAGATGAACGAAGGATATGTCCTTGAAAGATAGTCTTCCAAAACTCATACAAGAAGAAATGAGCAAACTTAATAGCTCTCAATTAAAGAAAATGAATTGATAATTAATTACCTTACAAGACAGAAAATACCAAGCCCAGATGTATTCACTGGCAAATTCTTCCAAACACTTAAAGGATAGGTTATACTAATTCTCTACAATCTTTTTCAGAAGAGAAAAGCAGAAGAACTTCCTAACTCATTCTATATAGCCAGCATTACTCTCATACCCAAACCAGATCAATACCTCTCAAAAAAAATAAATAAATAAACAGCAAATACAAAAATACTCAGCAAAATATTGGCATACTGAATCCAATGAAGTATAAAAAGACATATATTTTGACCAAGTGTTGTTTATCCCTTGTATTCAAAGATGGCTCAACACTCAAAATTCAACCCATAATCACAGTATATTTATATATGTGTCCTGTTATAGAACCCTTTAAATCCTTGGGATTTCCTGAGTGATAGAGATGTATTTTGTTATTCATAGGAAGTCTATTTGGAACACCTGAGTTTATGTTAATAAAGTAGCTTAGGGAAGCATGCCCAGATAGTCTCTTGGTAGGACTGTCCACCAGAAAGACCAATTCTGAGAAGAGGACATAGGAAAAAGTCTACATGATCTTGGGTTTGGTGATGGCTTTTTAGATATACCATAAAAGGCAGAAAAAAAGAAAGAATTGATAAACTAGACTTTTTTTGAAAGACAGATCATTTTCAATGTTCACTTTGTTAAATCTTTTGTTTCACTTACAGACTTAGCTAAGAAAAATAAGGAATAATCAAAAATATAAAAATCAGTAAAGGCATGTTTTAGAAAGTACTTTTAGCTTTATGACTTCCATTGAAGTATGGGATAAACTAGAGTTTTAAAATTATTATTATTATTATTATTATTATTATTATTATTATTTTAATTTCAGTACTGGGGATTACATGTTATGAAGGTTTTCTAAGTGTTCTATCACTGAGCTACAGCCCTAGCCCTTTTAGTTTTTACTTTGAGATAGGGTGTCACTACATTATCCAGGTTGGCCTGAAACTTGTGATCCTTCTGTCTTAGCCTCACAAATAGCTGGAATTACAGGCATGTGCCACCACGGATAAAATAGACTCCATTAAAATTTAAAATTCCTGATTTGAAAAAGACACTGTCCAGAGAATGAAAAAAAACAAGCCAAAGACTGAGAGAAAATTTTAGCATAAGACATTGATAAAGGACTGGTCTTCCAAATAAATATACAAAGAACTCCACAATAAGAAAACAATCTGATATAAAGGTAAGCCAATGACCTCAATAGGCATCTCACCAAAGGAGATACACAGATGGCAAATAAGCATATAAAAAGATATTCTATGCCATATAGCTTAAGGTATATGTAAATTAAAACAACAGTAAGAGGTAGGTTTGGTGGCACCCACCTGTAATCCCTGTAGCTTGGGAAACTGAGGCAGGAGGATGTGTCAAAGCCAGCTTCAGCAACTTAGTGAGACCCTGTCTCAAAATAACAACTTAAAAAAGTGGAGATTGGGGATTTGGCTCAGTGGTTAAGCACCCCTGAGTTCAATTCCTGGTACAAAAACAAACAAACAAACAAACCAGTAAGATAACATTTACACACCTATTAGAATATCCAAACTCTAGGACACTGATGGTACCAAATGCTAATGAGGATGTAAAACAACAGGAATTCTCATTCATAGCTAGTAGGAATGTAAAATGATAGATACTTTGAATCTATATTATTCATATGATCCAGCAGTTGTACTGCCTGGTTATTTATCTAAAGGAAATGAAAACTTATGTCCACACAAAAACCTGTGCATGTATATTTATAGCAAGTTTATACATAATTGTCAAATCTTGAAAGTAACCAAGATGTCCTTCAGTAGGCGAATGGATAAAATAACTGTGGTATATACAGAAAATGGAATATTACTCAGTGCTAAAAATAAATGAGCTATTAAAGAAATGAAGGGAATGTAAATGCATAGTTATGTGAAAGCAATCAATATGAAAAAAAATCTGACAAATAAGTAGTCCTCCTTAATCTGAAGTTTCGCTTTCTGTGGTTTCATTTACCTGTAGTTTGAAAATATTAAATGGAAAATTCCAGAAATAAATAATTCATACATTTTAAATTTTGAATAGTATCGTGAAGGCCACCTAGCTTTTTCTTGTCTTATATATGAATCATTCCTTTGTCTAGTATAATCCCACTGTACACAGTACCCTCTGTTAGTCATTTAGTATCCATCTCTATCATCAGATAGACTGTTGTGGCATATCATAGTGCTTGTGTTCAAATAACCCTTATTTTACATAATAAAAGCCCCATAGTATGAAAAGTAGTAAACTAGCAATTTTATTATGGTGTATTATTATAATTATTATATTTCATTATTGATTATTGTTGTTACTCTCTAAATGTGCCTGATTTATAGATTCAATCTTATTGTAGGAATACATAGGAAAAAATAGTATATATAATGCTATATGTGGTTTTAGGCATCCACTGGGAGTCTTAGAATACATTCCTTATAGATAAGGGAGGAATTACATATATTATATAATTCTTATTATTTGACATTCTGGAAAAGGCAAAGCTATGGAGACCTTAAAAAAAAATCACTGGATGCCAGGGGATAGGGGAGAGAGATGTATATGAATAGGGCAGAAAAGAGAGAATTGGGTGTGTGGCACAGTGAAAGTACTCTGCATGCTACTATAATGGTTGATATATGTGTTAGCAAGTTTTCCATTGCTATGACCAAAATACCTGACAAGAACAACTTAGAATAGAAAACATTTATTTTGGTTCACAGTTTCACAGATTCAAATCTCTGACTGGCTGGCTCCGAGGCAAAAACATCATGGTAGAAGAGTGAGTTAGAGGAAAGCAGCTTAGCACATGTAGCAGGAAGCAGAAGGAGGTGGAAAGTGTGAGGGAAAAGATAAACCCTTCCAGAGCATGACCCCAGTGACCTCCTTTTTCCTACTGGGTCCAAATTCCCAGTAGTTCATTCAGCTATCAATGGATTAATCTACTGATGAGGTCAGAGACTTCATGATATAATCACTTTTAAAGTCCTACCTCTGAGCATGTAAGACTTTCAAAGACATTCCTGACCCAAACCATAATAATACTTGTCATTACAGACTGCTCCAAATCTATAGAATGTACAGTACCAATAATGAGCCCTAATGTAAACTGTGGACTTTGACTGGCAATGATGTGTCGATGTAGGTATGTACCACTCTGGTGATGTGTGTTGATGATGGAGGAGCTTATACATGTTATTCATGAATGCAGTAGTATATGAGAAGCATTTTTACTTTCTACTAAAAGTTGATGTGAACCTAAAATTGTTACAAAAAATAGTATATTAAAAAATTCATGGGGTGTAGTGGCACATGCCTGTAATCCCAGAGGCTCGGGAGGCTGAGGCAGGAGGTTGGCAAGTTCAAGCCAAAGTGAGGCACTAAGCAACTCAGTGAGACCCTGTATCTAAATAAAATACAAAATAGGGCTGGTGATGTGGCTCAGAGATCAAGTGCTCCTGAGGTCAATCCCCTGTACCCACCCCCCAAATTTCATTCCCAGAGAATTGTCATTATTTAATGTGTCTGGAAATTCCTGAAAAATCTTTATTTACAGAGCTTATCATTATTTAACCTGATTCAGAGCTTGTTTATGTGATAAGCCCTATCCCCAAGGTGTTGGTCAAAAACAACCAGAGAAAACTGTTTAGCATTATAGCTGCCTCAGTTTAGATGGAAAAAAACAGAATGTCCAAAAGTCTTAGAATGACTATGTGGGAAATGACATATCCATAGACAAATTAGTTCTACATACTTCTGGGAATCTGAAAGGGTATATATACGTATAGGCAGGGCAATTTCTATGCCCAGAAAAAAAAAAACTGAGCATACTTATTTCTCAGTTCTGGCTGACCCTGAGGCTCTGTTCAATCAGGAAGGGATAGTTAAGGGAGAGTTCTAAACTGCCGGAACCCTAATATATACTTAGATACTGTAGGCAAAAGGTATAAGATATTAGTTCAAATAACATTTATTGGAGTGTATTGCCATAACTATTCTGTTATCAGTTATTGTTGTTTAATTTAATTTTTAAGTTGAACTTTATTGAAGGAATGTATGTATAGGAAAATAAAACACAGTGTTTGTGTGTGTGTGTGTGTGTGTATATATATATATAAATATTACAATGTTTGGTAGTATTTGTGGTTTCAGAGTAGGGGTCTTGGGATATTAACCATAGATAAGGCAGGACTACTGTCCATCAGATATTTCATCAAGCTTATTTTCCTAATGGAGTTTTTCATAGAGCCTTCTGCCATGTTCCAGTATATAGGACTACATTTCTGAGGTACTGGGGATTGAACCCAGGGACACTATACTCTCCACCACTAAGCCACATTCAGAGCATTTTTTAATTTTTTTTTTTGAGACAGGGTCTCATTAAGTTGCTGAGGCTGGCCTCAAATTTGCTATCCTCCTAGTATGGCTGCATTTTCATTCTGGGATCTTCCCTCATAATGGTAAGTACCTTCATCTCTCTCTTGGTTTAGAAATACTATTTCTGGTTTGTTAGGTCCTCCTCCTCCTTAGTTTATTTCTTCAATTTGGTAGAACTCAACCTCTAGGAGCTTCCTGTGAGATGGGAACTAGCAAAACTTATTTTTTAGAAATTTCCAGATTGAAAGGTATTGATTCTACTCTGAAACTTTATTAAAATTTGGTTTGGCATAGAATATTAGGTTTGAAGCTATTTTCCTTTAAAATCTTGCAGATGAGTCTACAATGACCTTAAACTTTCTCTAGTCCAGTGACAAGTATATAACAATTTTGGTTTTTTATTCTTTTTATGTGATCTTTTTTTTCTCACTCTAGAATATCATTTCCAGTGTACTAAAATTTTACACCGATATGCCTTAGTATGAAACTATTTCATCTGTTTTTTGGGGGCCCTCTGTGTGCTCTTTTTACTTCCCTATGGATAAAAATTTAGCTTGCATGTAAAATCTGGGCAAGGAATACAAAAATAAAACGCAATTAACAGAAGTTGAAGGGCTCTTACTGAACTAGAAACACTGTAACATAACACCATAACAGGTGAGTCCTGGTGAGTCCAAATGAATAAATTATGTGTTTTAACCCAATTGAAGTGACTAAGACAAAGAAACAGAGATTGGCTAGTGAAATTTTTGTATGTAAAAATGGTAGTTATGGGTCATTTTCTTCTTATTAAAATGTAATAAGGAATTTACAAAAATATAATAGACATTAAAATCTAATAGACATTTTAGCCTTCAGAGTTCTTATGTGAGGTATTCTTTCAGACCCTGAATGCCTTTCATTTTTCTCATGTCTACAAATTTCTATCATTTTAACCTAAAACATATATTTTATGAGATTTAAGTCTTTTATAAAATATGTTAAAACAGGGCGGAATAAAACTTAAGGAAATGTGTTCTATTATCAAAATTTTATTGCTTAATTTTTTCTTTTCTTTTTTTCCTCAAGATGAAATCAAAGATGTTGTATTGTACTAAGACATACTAGCATGAACGCATAAAAACAATGACTATTTTTAAAGAGATTATACTATAATAGCAAAAGGGATATTATGGAGGATGGGAAGGGAATGGACTACAAAAAGTGGTAAATATTTTGATTGGTTATTTTTTTATTTGTGGTATCTTATTTCTTTTTAAATCCTTTCACATAAAGATAAATACATATGTGTTTTGTAAAATATTTAATGTCATCTTTTATAAAGTTCACTTTCTCCTTTTCCAATCCAAGGAAACTGAAAAAAGGAACATAACAAAGTTTTTTTTTTCTTTCTTATCTCATTTTGGTAGATGAACGCAGTCAACACAATGATATTTTTTCTATTCCCAAATTATTTTAATTATTAGTATAGAATTTTTTCATTCCTAGAGGCAGTAATACTTCAACAGTTTTTTGGACTTTACCAGAGGGAAAACATTTCTAAGGATACGCTTCATTAGGTCTGTGCTGTCAACCACTGAATTTAGACATTTATCTAAAAACTAGATAAATGACGCACACACAAACTTATAAGTCAAAAATGTGACATGTCCCTGATTAACTTTCATTATCCTGATGTTATTAGTGAAAGTAATGACTAATAAAAGCTGAATAAATGTCTAAACTGAATTTTTGAAACCACACACTCTTTGAGTAAATTTTTGGTTGCAAGATTTAAGTTGATCATATTTCTAGATTCTGAAAAGATGTTCTTGACCTCTCTCTATTCAACCACTTAAAAGATGTTAGCCTTTTAACTGTGTAATGAGGTCACTTGGTAAAAATAGAAAGGAAAAGAAAAGCAGGGTGAAAAGAAAGAAATGAAGTGGTATCTGCTACAAAAATTTGGGGAAAAGCAGGCAGACTATCAAAGATTTGGGAACTACATTTTAACACTGACCAAATCAATAAAAAGATAAGAGGCTGGAAGTTCAGCTGGAAAATATTTATTGAACCATCACTAGTGATAACAGTATACCATTTTGAATTGAGAGGGTGCTCAACTCAATATTGGTCTGAAGCTTTACCATTTATTCCCCAACAAAACATTTTTTTTTTAAAGTCAAGTTGTCCTTATCTTTTGGATTTAGCATTTAAATCCCGTATTGCCACTAAAGGATACACGTTCTTCTAAACAGAGCAGTCCTAAAGATTTAAGATTTTAATTCTATCTAAAAGTCGATCTCTGACACTTTTTTTTCCATTTACCCCTGATGACAGTGTATAAACTGCAGTTTGTAATGACAGACTGAATGATGAATTGGACAGAACCTAAATTAACTCCCCCAGTCTTTTTAATGTTGACTTCTGACTCAGAAAAGTACACTATCATATGAGAGGATTACACCACCAGGCTTCAAATAACCACATGAATAACTCCTATTATGGGGATTGTATTAAAGTGTGTAAGTGGCTTGAATGGCCACATGCTCTTGAAGCCCAGACTTTGTGAGCGTAGATTAGTTAAAAATAAATCTCCAAGGTGCTGCCAAGAGTGATTCTCCAAACTATTTCAAAGTACACAATTCTCCCAGTTAATATTCTCCATGGAATTTGTTCCCATCATGAGAAATGCTGAAGTTGTCTATGAAACTTTCGTCTTCCCTTCACAAGTGCAGACAGAATGAAAGAGTACTTAAACTTGTGAAGTTCTTACATTTCAGTTTTCAAAACCTTTTGTTAAGAAAGTCTTCAAATCTACAAAAAAGTCAAACAATAGTATATTCAAATTTGTTTAAAAAAATACTTTGTAATTACATTTTTGATATCCTTTTAATCCAACAATTATTAATAAAATTTCATATATGAAATTTTTTTTGAGTATTTTTGTTTAATTCTATTATTAATTTTATATTTTTTTGTAGTGAAAGAATGAAGTTTCTATAAGTTTTACTTTTTTAAGATTATCAGAGTTTTCTTTGTAATATAATATTTGATCAATTTGTCCATAGATTCTTGAAATAAAATTTATCCTCTGTTTTCGGAGTACAAAATTTAACTGTATATGATGTTTATACTTAAAATTAAGAGTTATGTTGTTCAGATACCATGAAAATTATTAATGCTTTATTGATTAAACATATTAATTTCTCATAGAATTATTATTATCTATTATTTTCATAGATTTATTTTTAAATTTTGACAAGTTGGTTATGTGTAATTTATATCTGCTATGGAGTTGTCCTTTATAAAAAAATAAAATCATCAAAAAATTTAGGTCCTGTTAATGTTCTTTCTTTGTCTTGGGTTCTGTCCTGATTGGCATTTACAATGCACCATCTACTATTTTTCCCCTTCCCTTGATTTTTTTAAGTTTTGTCTGAAATATTTCAATTCTTTTACTTTAAAATATTCTTATTTTCTTTGACAATAATTCTTTGTAAAGAGCATATTGAATGTATTTTATCTGATCTGAGAATATTTTTTTAATTAAAAAATTTAACCCATTGCTAATTATTGTCATAACTGACATCTTTGCACATGTCAAGAGTATCATTTTGATCTTGTTTTTAATGCTTCTTTCACATTTCTATTGATTTCTACTTTTGCCTTATAAAAACTAAAAATTATTTACTTATAAATTGTTTGTTTTAATACTGGGGATTGAACCAGAGGCCCCTTTTCACTGAGCCATATCCCAAGCCCTTTTCATATTTTGAATAGGGTCTCCCTAAATATTTGAGACTGGCCTCAAACTTGCAATCCTCCTGACTCAGCCTCCCAAGTTACTGGGATTAAAAGTGGTTTTAGTCATCTTTTTCACTGCTGTGATCAAAACACCTGAAAAGATAAATTTTTGAGGAGGAAAATTTATTTGGGCTTACAGTTTCAGAAGTCTCAGTCCATAGATGGCTGACACTGTTGCTCTGGGCCAATGAGACAGAACACCATGGTGGAAGGGTGTGGAGAAGAAAAGCAGCTCAGGACAAATTAATCAGAAATCAGAGAAACTAAGTTCAGCTCACCAGATACAAAATATGTACCTCAAAGACATGTCCCCAGTGACCCACCTCCTCTAGCCACATACTACCTGCCTACAGTTATTACCTAGTAATCCATTCAAGTGGATTAGGTCAGAACACTTATAACCCAATCATTTTAACTCTAAACTTTCTTGCATTGTCTCTCATGTGAACTTTTTGAAGATACCTCATATCTAAACCATAATAACAGATATATGCCACCATGCACTACTGTGTATTTATAATTTTGGTAGTACATTCTTTCTTGCCAAACATTTGTATATACCTGTGATTCACTACTTAGGATCCGGTTTTCAATTCTACAGATGTGTTTTTGAAAATTTATCTCTCATCTTTCTTTAAATCACTCAGTTTACCTTGTTCCTAGCCAACTCCTTTTGTATCCTACTCTATTGTCTTATCTTTTAGTTCCAGATTCACAAAATCTAATTTTTCCTGAATTTTTGGCAATACAGAGAAAAACTATAAATTTTTCTGAGGTAAGTGTTCTTCAAAATTGTGCTATTTATTCATTTGTATCATAAAATGCTACTGAATATATCACTGCAGATATTTTCATAGATCTCTGTAATGGTTAATTTCAATGTATCAATTTAACTCAGCAGAGGAATACCCAGATTGCTGGTAAAATATTATTTCTGGGCATGCTTGTGGGGGTGTTTCTGGAAAAGACTAGACTTTAAATTAATAGACAAAGTAAAGATGATTCAGTCATCAGTCACACTGGTGTGTAAGCAGGCATTATCTAATCCTTTGAGGATGAGAATGGAATGAAAAGGAATGGAAGGGTAAATTCTCTCTCTCTCTCCAGTATCTGGAATGCACATCTGCCATTGGTCATCAGTGTTCCTGGTTCTCAGGCCTTCAGACTCCGGGACTTAGAACAGCAGCAGCAGGGTTCTCACGTTTTTAGTCTGGAACTGGGAGTTACACTGCTGGTTTCCTTGGTTTTCAGGCCTTTGGACTTGGACTAAATTATACTACTGCTTTCCTGATTCTTCAGACACATACTGTGGAACTTTGTCTCCAAAATTTCAAGTAGATGCCAACACCAAGACAACAGAAAAGTTAAAATTTTCTAACAAAGATTTTTTAAAATACAATGAATGAAAATGAAATTATAACAAATCCAATGTGTGGGACATAGCTAAAGCAGTGCTGAGAGGTAAATTTATAGCAGTAAATGCATGACAGAAAAGAGAAAAAGTGAAAAATCATTCACATAATCTCCCACATTACAAACCCAGGAAAACAAGAGCAAAATAATCTCAAAGCAGTCAGACAAAAGGATATAATAAAGATAAGAGCAGAAATCAATGGAACCGATAACAGAAAAACAGTAGAAAAAATCAAAACAAATTGCTGGCACTGTGAGAAGATCAGTGAAAATTACAAACCGCTAGCAGAACTGATGAAGGAAAAAAGAGAAAAGATTCAAATTACAACATCAGGGAAGAAACAGGGGATACAAGTACCCTGCAAACATCAAAATATAGTTAGGGAATGCTATTAACTTATGTGTTCTACAGACATATAACTTCCACAGTTTCTCAAAAAACACAAACTATCGCAACTTATCTAATTTTAAATAAGTAATAGTAATGACCTATAATTATTAAGGAAATTGAATTTTTAATTTAAAATTCCTACAAATGAAAGCCTGAGGCCCAAATGGTTTCATTACGAGATCTTCAAAATATTTAAAGAAGAATTAACAGAAATCCTGTACAGTTTCTTCCGGAAAATAGAAGAGATATTTCCCAATTTATTTTATGAAGTTAGTACTGTCCTGATACCCAAACTAGAAAAATGATGGTACCAAGAACAACCAATAAGAACAAAAACCCTATACATCAAAACCCCTGATTTTTTATTAAAAAAAAAAAAACTTAGTAAAACAGTAGCAAACAGAATTTAGCAATATCTTAAAAAAATACACCATGACCTTGAAGATTTTATTTATGGGTGAAATGGTATTCATTGTTTTTAAGATACCAATCGATATAATCTACTCTGTAAACAAGGTTAAACACAAGTTCATATCAATTGGTACAGAAAAGGGAGCTGGCAAAATTTAATACCAATTAATGATAAAAAACTGTCAGAAAAGTATGAACAGAAGGTTATTGTCTCAATTTTATGATAAAAAACTTACAGCTAACACACTAATTGGTGAAAAAACAACAACAACAACAACAAAAACAAACACGAATGCTTCCCCCCCAAGATTGGGCACAAGACAAGGATGACTACTCTTACCATTCCTGTTCAACATAGTGCTAAAAGTTCTAGCCAATACAATATGAAAGAAAAAGAAATAAAAATTATACAGATAGGAAATAAATAAATCAACTGTCTCTATTTATAGTTGATAGGATGGTCTACATAAGAAACACAAAGATTCTGTATAAAACTTCTAGAACTAATAGTGAATTCAGCAAGGTTTCAGGATGTACAGTAAATATAAAAAACATATTTTTGTGCACTAACAATAAACATATGGCAAAAAAATTAAAAATATAATATCCCTTATAATTGCTCATAAAATAAGACATTGAAGTGAAAAATCTAAAAACATACACAAGACATACATGTAGGGAGAAAAAAATAAAACACTAATGAAAAAATAAAATATTACCAAAATAAATGAAAATGTATTGTATGCTTGCAGATTGGAGGACTTAACTAAGTAAAGGTATCAGTTCTCTCCAATTGATATATGGGTTTAATGCAATTCTTATCAAAATCACAGCAAGATATTTGTGATTGTAAACAATATTATTATAAAATGTTGTCTTAGTCTCTTCTCTTCTACTAAAATAGAATACCAAAAATTGAGTGATTTGTAAATAATACAAATTTATTTGGCTTACAGTTCTGGAGAATGGGAAGTCCAAAAGCATGGTAAGGACTTTTGTGCTCCATGTAACTTGGTGGAAGGGCACATGAGAACACAGAGACATAGAGAGAAATGAGGACAAAACTTTTTCTTTTATCAAGAACCTACTTCTAAGACTATTAACCCACTCCCAAGATAAATGCATTAATCCATTCATAACAGTGAAGGCTTTATTATGATTTGAAATGTCCCTCAAAAGTTCATCTGTTGAAGGTTTGGCCCCCAGGGCAGCATTGTTTAGAGGTGGGGCCTTTAGAAGTTGATTAGATTGTGAAGACTCTTACCTCATCAATGAATTAATTCACTGATGGATTCATAACCTAATGGCCATTGGGAGGTGATGAAAATTTTAAGAGGTAGGGCATAGTTGGAGGAAATGGGTCAATAGAGTTTGTCCCTTGAAGTTTATATTTTGTCTCTGGTCCCTTCCCCCACTCCCTTTTTTCCAGCCATCATGAGTTAAGCAGCTTTACTTTACTGGTACTCCCTTCCATGATATTCTGCCTCACCACAGGCCTAGAAATAATAATAGACTGAAACATCAGAGTCCACGAGCCAATATATAACTTTGCTCCCTCTTAGTTTTTTTTCCCCCTCAGGTATATTGTCATAGCATCAGAAAGTTAACTAACACATCCTTTATGGTTTAATCTCCTCTTAAACGTCCCACTTCTTAAAACTGTTAGAGTGACAATTAAATTTCAATGAGTTTTAGAGGGTACTTTCAAACAATGGAAAATGTATTTAGAAACCAGAACTGTTAAAATAATTAAAAAATAAACTGGAAAGAATCAGTCCATATGATTTTCAGACTTCTAATATAGACATGGTAATCAAGATCATGTGGTATTGGTAAAAAGATAATCACATAAACTGATGGACCAAAACACAGAACCCAGAAATAGACCTGCACAAATATGTTCCACTGATTTTTGTCAAAGACACAAAAGAAATTCAATGTGGAAATACAGTTTTTTAATCAAATGGTGCTGAAGAAATTGGAAACCCATAGGGAAAAAAATAAACTTCAATCGATCTCACATCTCATACAAAAATTAATTCAAAATGGATCACAAATCAGATTAGATGGAAAATATAAAATTACAAAGGTTTAAGAAAAATTCATAGGAGAAAGTCCCTGGGATATAAGAAGTAGACATAGACTTAATATCAAAGGAATGATCTATAAAAGAAAATTAACCTGATAAATTGATTTGATGAACATTAGAAACTTTTGGTTAGGAAAAGATCCTGTTCAGAAAATAAGAGAAGCTACAGAATGGGAGATAATAGTTGAAACACATTATCTAACAAGAGACTTATATCCAGAATAAATAAAGAACCTTAAAACTCAACAGTGAGGAAAGCAAAGAATCCAACTTAGAACATGAGATGGGCAAAAAACATGAGGAAACTTTCCACTGGAGAATATATACAGATGTCAGATGAAAACATGCTCAACATAATTAGCCATTGAGGAAATAGAAAACAAACACACAAGAATGTCTTCAAAGAAAGTAGTAGGGCTGGTGATATAGCTCAACGGTTGCCTAGCTTATGAGAGGCTGTGGGTTTGATCACTAGCACTTAATAAATAAAGAAGAAGAGAGGGAAAGAAAGAGAGAAAGAGGAAGGAAGGCAGGGAGTGAAGCAGGGAAAGACGAGAATGAGAAAGAAGATAGGAAGGAAGAAAATAGTAACAATACCAAATAATGACAGCAAGAATGAGGGGAATCCAATCCCTTGTACATACCTGGTATGTAAAATGTCCTAGAAAATCATTTGTTTCTTTAAAAACTAAACATACAAATATTTTCCAGCTCAATAATCACATTCTCAGGCACTTATTCCAGAGAAATGAAGACATAAATCCACACAAAAACCTTGCCCATGAAAAGCTTTATGATAGATAGCTATATTTGTGATAGCTAAAAACCAGAAACAACACAGATGTCCTTCAACATGTTTATGGTAAAACAAACTACTATATGCATACGATGGAATACTATTTTCGCAACAAAAAAAGAACTCCTGATACAACAACCTGTACTAATCATCAGAGAATTATGTTGACTGAAAAATGCCAATGCCAAAATTTTACATAGTGCATGATTTCATTTATATTACATTCTTGAAATTTCAAAGTTATGAAAACAGAAAACAGATTAGTAATTGCCAGGATTCAAGGTGGGTGGGGGAAAAGTGAGAGTGGTTATAAAAGTGCAACATAAGGGATCTTTGTAGTTTCACAACTATTCTATGTCTGAATTATATCAATGCCAATATTCTGGTTGTGATACTGTGCTGTACTATACTATATTGTACTAATAAGATGTTATCAGTGGGGGAAACTGAGTGGGTAAAGAGTTTACTGAGTGTCTATATTATTTTTTTAATTGCATGTACATCTACAGATATGTCAACATAAAAGATTTAATTTTAAAATAGGATGTTAAAAATCAAACAGAAGTTGGGCATAGTGGCTCACACCTGTAATCCCAGCAACGTGAGAGGCTGAGGCAGGAAGATTTCAAGTTCATAGCCAGCTAAACAATTTAATAAGGCACTAAGCAACTCAGTGAGACTCTGTCTCAAAATAAAAAAATAAAAGGACTGGAAAGTAGCTCAGTGGTGAATGGTCCATGGGTTTATTATTTGGCAGAGGTGGGCCAGGAGAAAATAGAAGATGGAGAGAAAAGTGAACCTCCCCAAAGTAAAGAAACTCCCACAGGAAATATTCATGTTTAAATTCACATACAAGTCAAGTCCTAGCTTGGGTAAAATTAACTGGCAGATCCTCTGGTTGTGACAAAAAAAAAAACAACATTTTTCTACCTACTACAGCATGAGGCCTTTATAATAAGACCCCATCTAAATCTGTTAGAATTTAACTTGACTGCAACATCATGCAGTTTTCTAAGAAGTCATGTATTTTGCAATTTAAACTGAAAATTGGTGGTAGTTTGGAATTCTGCCTCTTTACCCTCTTACCTGGGTGGTGATAAACAACTGTAACAAAGTAGAATTTTCTGCAGTTTTTTAATAAAGTTTAAATGAACAAATCAATAGCTTTTTCTCTAGCCACTAGAGCCGCCTCTCTACATTTCATATTATCTAATGACCATTTGACCATTAAATTGCTACAGCCTAATATAATACTAGTGGTTAATCCTTACTAAATTCTTATTATATGCTATGTACTATTTAAACAATTTATATATAAATAATTATACATTTATTAACTCTTTTATAGATACTATTTAATATTTGTTAACATTTAGTAAATGTTAACACATTAACACTTATTAACTTTCTAATAATCCTATGGGTTAGATTCTGTTATTAATTTATCCTAGGTAACATGTGTGCTACTAAACAGTGAAGCCAGGAAGAAATCTAAGTGATTTTAACTTTGGAGCATATGCTCTCAATGGTTGTTTTGTGGTCATTCACAAAACTGTACTGCATTAAGTACATGAAAGTCCTCTAAAAATTGTGATAGGACTGGGAGGGGTATAGCTCAGTGGTATAATAATTAATCAGCATGCCAGAGGCCCTATGTTTCATCCTCAGCAATACACACACACACACACACACACACACACACACCAAACAAAAACTGTGTGATATAAAATTAAAATGTAGCCGCCAGTTTCAACTAGCTGTGTCTTGGATTTTGGTAGAGTCATATGTCTGAGTTGTGGCTAACAGTAAATGGACAAAAGTCATACATGTCAATTCTAGGGGTAACTCATAAAACATTGCCACTGTGATCTTCTGTTTGCTTTTCAATTCTTTGGCTGAATGGAAAGAAGGTCTAGAACCTACAGGAAAGCCAGTGGAAGAAGTCTAAATCCCTGGTTAGCTGCTGACAGGAGAGCTAAGTAGGAACATTCATGTCACATGAAATTTGGTATTATTTATTATTGACCAACCTTGAATAAATACAAGATGTTAGTAATATTACTACTCTGCAAGCTCTATTCTGTCTTTACCTTTTTCTTTTCTCATATCAAGGCATGTCCTTAGTTCTCCAAGATTTTGTCTTCAGCATCAATATCTTTATTCTCTTTACTCATCAATCTTCTCAGCAATTTTTTCCATGTGAATAAGTCCCAACATTCTCTCTTCCTCTATTTCTCTCTCTTTTAGAAGGATAATATTTTCCTCTGCCTTTTGATTGCATCTCTCTGGATGTCCTCTTCCTCATCCTTCAGACTAGTTATGGCCAAAACCTACCTGTCTTCATCACCAATCTGGGTGCTGATGTCCCTGCTTCTGTATACTCAGTCTGGGAACACAGGTTGAATTTATCTTTGACTTTTCTGTTTTCCCTCCTCACATTTCAATCGATCATTCTTATATTCTTTCTCCACAGCTCCTCTTTCTCTCTTTTATCTTTGAAGTCTATCGTCATTGTTCTTTTCTAGATTGCATAGCCTCTCTTCTGTAATATCCTCCCAACTAGAATTTAATTTGGATCTGCTTCACTTCAGTCTCTTTCCACCTAATCAAAGCTCTAATCAAGTCAAGCTGAAATTATCAATATCTATTAACTGCTGTAATTTAACATTCAAAATTGTCAGAACAATATAATTTTAAATATAATTTTTGAGTTTTATCTCTTTATCCTTTACCTCAATATATACTTTATTCTCAAACTAAGCAGTAAAACTTTAAATCTGAACTGAATAGGACATTTTCAACTACATTTCAGGATCTTTCTGTTGTGATACTGTGCTGTACTATACTCTTTTGCCAAGTTCTATCCCATTTGCCACTTCTTTCATGAAGTCCTTTAAAAAAACACTATTATAAAAAGATTAAATGTATACAAAGTGGATAAAATAGCATAATAAACCTGTGCATTCATTATACAGTTTCAGTAATTATCAATTCAACCCTATTCTTTTTAAATTTATTATTGACCAACCTTGAGTAAATAAATCTACCTGTCTTCATCACCAATCTGGGTGATGATGTCCCTGCTTCTGTATACCCAGTCTGGGAAGAACACAGCCTTGAATTTATCTTTGACTTTTCTGTTTTCCCTCCTTATATTTCAATTGATCATTCTCATATTCTTCAAATTTTTTTTGGTTGTTTATGGACCTTTATTTTATTTATTTATATATAGTGTTGAGAATCGAACCCAGTGTCTCACACATGCCAGGCAAGCATTCTACCACTGAATTACAATCCCAGCCCCCATCAAGCCTATTCTTGATTCAGCTATACTACTATCCTCTACCTTCTCTTTCATCAGGTTCCAAGTAGAATGTAATCACTATTTTCTTTTTGTACATCTTATAACACTAATATTGCTATGATCATTTTATAGCCATTGACAATTAATTTATACTTTCCTCAGATTTAAAGTACCTTGAAGGTAATTTCTCTGTTTTGCTCTCCTTTAGCACCTATACAGTACAGCACAGAGCCCTGAGTCTAACAGGAAAAAACAAAATATTTTAAAATTTTGAATTAAGATATCTAATGCTATTTTAAAAGGTGTTAATTTCCTTAGAGTTAATAATAATATCTTTTGCAAAACTAGTTCTATACAAAACTAACATGAGTGTCAACCCTATTTTTAAATTTTCTGTGTAGACTATCCATGGGCTTCTTTAGTAATCCAATACCCTGTTTGGATTATCTCAATAATCACTCAATTCTATGCTGAGCCTTAGTTCAAGGTGACATTGGACAAATCATGTGGAATTAGCATAGAGAATATATTCTTTTTTGTTAGTTTCCTTATTAGCAAATTGCATGTCCCCATTCTAGCTCAAGGAGAATTATGAGATTAAATAAAGTAATCAACTATTGGTTACACAGGTTATGGCCATTCAGAATTTCTTTTTTGTATTTTCTAGACATGTTGTACAATTTTTTTTTAGTTTTATTTTTTGGTATCTGCTAACTCTCCTCTCAAAGGATGATACAAAAAAGCAAGGACATAAAGCTTAAATAATTTAGCAGTGGGGGGTCAGTTAAAAATTTGGCAGGACATAAAATTAAAACCATTAACTAAAATGAAGATAATCTGTCCTTCATTATAATGAATATAAAGAATCATATGTGTGAAGTATTTAAATTCCATAAAGTCTTTGTGATTTCTAGTTTTCTATAAATGAGTGTGTGTGTGTTATCTTGGGCAGCTTTAACTTCCTCAAATTTAGTATTTTATTGATTCAAGCATTTCATCATACCTTAAGAGGATATACAACTGAAAACATAAACTTCACAATATCATTCACTATGTCTCTATGATAATTTTCATGTTGAAAATAAATTGTGGGCTGTGTTTAATTTCCATTATTATGCATACTTTGGAGTGAAATACTAAATCCAACACTAAACCAAAATGGGATTATAGAAAACACTAAGCCTTGATATCACCTACTAATCTATGACAAAGGCTTCAAGAATACAGAATGGGGAAAGCATAGTCTCTACAATAATCCAATAAAAAATATTGGGAAAACTGGATATCCTTGTGCAAAAGAGAAAAAAGAGAGAAAGAAGGCAATTGGATTTTATTATCTTATATACAAAAAAAATCAACTCAAATTGGATTAAAAACTTAAAACATAAGACCTGAAACACAAAACATCTAGAAAAAATGAGAAAGTCTCATGGTGTTAGTCTTAGCAATGATTTCTTGGAGATGACACCAAAAGCACAGGTGTCAAAAGCAAAAATAAACATGGAGTTTCTGCATAGCAAAGGAAACAACAAAATAAAAAGGCAACCTCTATGATGGGGGAAAACATTCACAAACTATACATCTGACTTGAGGTTAATGTCCAGAACATATTAATATATTAAGGATATTAAGGAACCCAAACAACTGAATAGCAAAAAAAAAAAAAAAAAAAAAAGTCTGACTAAAAACTGGCCAAAAGACCTTAATAAACATTCCCAAAAGAAGATAAACAGGGGCTGACATTGGAGTCAGTGGTAAAGCACTTCCCTAGCAATGCACAAAGCTCTAGGTTCGACTCCCAGCAACACACACACTCAAAGATGACATACAAATGGCAAAAGGTATTTTTTAAAAAGCTTAATGCTACTAATCATCAGGGAAATGCAAATCAAAACTAAAAGATATGACCTTACTCAAACTAAAAAGGCTATTTATATATAAAAAAATTTTTAAAGATGGACCATAAACAGTGTCATAGGCATGGGATCCCAGGTGCTTGGGAGGCTGAGCCAGGAAGTTTGCAAATTTGAGGACAGCCCAGGCAATATAGCAAGACCTTGTCTAAAAAAAAAAAAAAGAGGCTGGGGATTTTGCTCAGTAATTGCTAGCATATATGAAACCCTGGGTTCCTCCCCAGTACCACAAAAATTTTTTTAAAAATGAAAAAGATTACAAATGCTGGCTAGGATATGGAGAAAAAGAAATTCATATTCTGTTGGTAGGAATGTAAATTAGTATACCTGTTATGAAGAATAGTATAGTTTCCTCAAAACAGATCTACATGATCCAGCAACTCTACTCCTAGGTATACATCCAATGAAAATTAAATCACTATTTAAAGAGTTATCTGTACTAGCATATTCATTGCAGCATTATTCACAGTAGCAAAGATAATAAAATCAATCTATTGACTGAAGAATGGATAAAGAAAATGCTGTAGATACACAATTATTTAACCTTAAAAAGAATGAAATCTTGTCATTTGTGACAAGATGATAAACTTGAAGGACTCTATGCCAAATTAAATAAGTCATGCACAGCAAAACAAATGCTACATAATCTCACATGCACAGTCAAAAAAGTCTATTTCTTATTGAAATAGAAGGGTGGTTACCTAGCAGGTACAAGAATGGGACGATGTTGCCCAAAGGGGAAAAACTTTCAGATATAAGATGAATAAATCCTGGAGACTACTGTATAGCATGGTGACTATGATTAATAATAATTTATGGTGTACTTAAAATTTACCAAGTAGACTTGAGGAATCCTAACCACACACAAAAAGGTAACTATATTAATTGATGGATATGGTAATGATTTCATTATAAATACATATAACAAAACATTTTGTGTATACATAAAAATGTACAGCTTTTATTCATCATGTATACCTTAATAAAGCGGGAAACCCATTTATTAAACAAAGAAATCCATGCATGTCTTATAAAAGACTATATGAATAGTTACATTATTATGGAAGTTTCATATGGGGTAAAAAGCCTTGATGGCAAAAAGTGAGTCTAGGATGTACAGTCACTTAATGTATGTACAGTCATTCATAAAATCATAATATGCTGAAAAATTACACAATATTGGAGTTGGGGAGAATTATATGCTTTGAGGGTATATAATTATATGCTTTGGTATTATACTTTGACTAATCTGAAGACTTGCCATGATCAAAGGACATATCTTTCTAAGGTCAATATGGCTTATCATTAATAACAAAATGAAAGACCTGGTGAAGTCTTCTAGTTCTGCCATTTGAATTGTGTCAGACAGTGTCCTAAAACTTTTCAGGGAAGATTTGGTGCCATACTGAGACCTGGTAGATGTTCCCATCACTATGAGCAGTTACGCTTTTATTGGTCTAAATGAGATGCCATGCACGGTTGTTTATTTATTATTATTATTTAATTATTATGTTGGTACTGGGATTTAACCTAAGGGTACCTTATTACTGAGTTATGCCCCAGCCCTTTTAATTTTTTTTTTAATTTTTTTTATTGGTTGTTCAAAACATTACATAGCTCTTGACATATCATATTTCATACTTTAGATTCAAGTGTGTTATGAACTCCCATTTTTACCCCGTATACAGATTGCAGAATCACATTGGTTACACATCCACATTTTTACATAATGCCATATTAGTAACTGTTGTATTCTGCTACCTTTCCTATCCCCTACTATCCCCCACCCTCCCCTCCCATCTTCTCTCTCTATCCCATCTGCTATAATTTAATTCTCTCCCTTGTTTTTTTTTTCCCTTTCCCCTCACAACCTCTTATGTAATTTTGTATAACAATGAGGGTCTCCTTCCATTTCCATGCAATTTCCCTTTTCTCTCCCTTTCCATCCCACCTCGTGTCTGTGTTTAATGTTAATCTTTTCCTCTTGCTCTTCCTCCCTGCTCTGTTCTTAGTTGCTCTCATTATATCAAAGAAGACATTTGGCATTTGTTTTTTAGGGATTGGCTAGCTTCACTTAGCATAATCTGCTCTAATGCCATCCATTTCCCAGCAAATTCCATGATTTTGTCATTTTTTAGTGCTGCATAATACTCTATTGTGTATAAATGCCACATTTTTTTTTATCCATTCATCTATTGAAGGGCATCTGGGTTGGTTCCACAGTCTAGCTATTGTGAATTGTGCTGCTATGAACATCGATGTGGCAGTATCTCTGTAGTACGATCTTTTAAGGTCTTCAGGGAATAGTCCGAGAAGGGCAATGGCTAGGTCAAATGGTGGTTCCATTCCCAGCTTTCCCAGGAATCTCCATACTGCTTTCCAAATTGGCCGCACCAATTTGCAGTCCCACCAGCAATGTACAAGAGTACCCCTTTCCCCACATTCTCGCCAGCACTTGTTGTTGTTTGACTTCATAATGGCTGCTAATCTTACTGGAGTGAGATGGTATCTTAGGGTGGTTTTGATTTGCATTTCTCTGACTGCTAGAAATGGTGAGCATTTTTTCATGTACTTGTTGATTGATTGTATGTCCTCCTCTGAGAAGTGTCTGTTCAGGTCTTTGGCCCATTTGTTGATTGGGTTATTTGTTATCTTATTGTTTAATTTTTTGAGTTCTTTGTATACTCTGGATATTAGGGCTCTATCTGAAGTGTGAGGAGTAAAAATTTGTTCCCAGGATGTAGGCTCCTTATTTACCTCTCTTATTGTTTCACTTGCTGAGAAAAAACTTTTTAGTTTGAGTAAGTCCCATTTGTTGATTCTAGTTATTAACTCTTGTGCTATGGGTGTCCTATTAAGGAATTTGGAGCCCGACCCCACAATATGTAGATCAGAGCCAACTTTTTCTTCTATCAGGCGCAGAGTCTCTGATTTGATATCAAGCTCCTTGATCCATTTTGAGTTAACTTTTGTGCATGGCGAGAGAAAGGGATTCAGTTTCATTTTGTTGCATATGGCTTTCCAGTTTTCCCAGCACCATTTGTTGAAGATGCTATCCTTCCTCCATTGCATGCTTTTAGCCCCTTTATCAAATATAAGAAAGTTGTAGTTTTGTGGATTGGTCTCTGTGTCCTCTATTCTGTACCATTGGTCCACCCGCCTGTTTTGGTACCAGTACCATGCTGTTTTTGTTACTATTGCTCTGTAGTATAGTTTGAAGTCTGGTATCGCTATACCGCCTGATTCACACTTCCTGCTTAGAGTTGTTTTTGCTATTCTGGGTCTTTTATTTTTCCATATGAATTTCATGATTGCTTTCTCTATTTCTACAAGAAATGCCGTTGGGATTTTGATTGGCATTGCATTAAACCTACAGAGAACTTTTGGTAATATCGCCATTTTGATGATGTTAGTTCTTCCTATCCATGAACAGGGTATATTTTTCCATCTTCTAAGGTCTTCTTCTATTTCTCTCTTTAGGGTTCTGTAGTTTTCATTATATAAATCTTTCACCTCTTTTGTTAGGTTGATTCCCAAGTATTTTATTTTTTGTGAGGATATTGTGAATGGGATGATTGTCCTCATTTCCATTTCAGAAGATTTGTCACTGATATACAGGAATGCCTTTGATTTATGCATGTTGATTTTATATCCTGCCACTTTGCTGAATTCATTTATTAGCTCTAGTAGTTTCTTTGTAGACCCTTTTGGGTCTCTTAGATACAGTATCATATCATCCGCAAATAGTGATAATTTAAGTTCTTCTTTTCCTATTTTTATGCCTTTAATTTCTTTTGTCTGTCTAATTGCTCTGGCTAGTATTTCGAGAACTAAATTGAATAGAAGTGGTGAGAGAGGGAATCCCTGTCTTGTTCCAGTTTTTAGAGGGAATGCCTTCAGTTTTTCTCCATTCAGGATGATGCTAGCCTGAGGCTTAGCATATATAGCTTTTACAATGTTGAGGTAAGTTCCTGTTATCCCTAGTTTTTCTAGCGTTTTGAACATAAAGGGATGCTGTACTTTGTCGAATGCTTTTTCTGCATCTATCGAGATCATCATGTGGTTCTTATCTTTAATTCTATTGATGTGGTGACTAACATTTATTGATTTCCGTATATTGAACCAACCTTGCATCCCAGGAATGAATCCTACTTGATCATGGTGTACAATTTTTTTGATATGCTTTTGTATTTGATTTGCCAGGATTTTATTGAGGATTTTTGCATCTAAGTTCATTAGAGATATTGGTCTGTAGTTTTCTTTCTTTGAAGTGTCTTTATCTGGTTTCAGGATCAGGGTGATGTTGGCCTCATAGAATGAATTTGGAAGTGCTCCTTCTTTTTCTATTTCTTGAAATAACTTGAAAAGTATTGGTATTAATTCTTCTTTGAAGGTTTTGTAAAACTCCGCTGTATATCCACCCTGTCCAGGGCTTTTCTTGGTTGGTAGTCTTTTGATGGCTTCTTCTATTTCCTCCTTTGTTATTGGTCTGTTTAAATTGTGTGTATCTTCCTGACTCAATCTGAGCAAATCATATGACTTAAGAAATTTATCAATATCTTCACTATCTTCTATTTTATTGGAATATAGGGTTTCAAAATAATTCCTAATTATCTTCTGTATTTCTGTAGTGTCCGTTGTGATATTCCCTTTTTCATCCCGTATGTTAGTAATTTGAGTTCTCTCTCTTCTTCTCTTCGTTAGCATGGCTAAGGGTCTGTTGATCTTATTTATTTTTTCAAAGAACCAACTTTTAGGGCCTGGCCTGCGCCATGCCCCCGCTGTCCAGGAGGTCCTCTGGGTACTGCGCCTTGGGCCTTAAAGATGGGGGAATGAGCCGGTCTAGGGTATTTTTGTGTGTGTGTCACTCCGCGTTTCTGGAGTTTTATACCTTCCAATATGGCGCCTCAGCCAGCCGCACCGCGGACTCCGGGGAGGGGAAAGAAACATCTATCTGGACTGGGTGCAGCTTTGCCTGAAGGGCCCTAGGAAACACAGCAGGAGTAAAGTGAACTTTGGTGTTCAGACAGGCAGCAGAATTCATCAGTTGTCTGGTCTAGAGAACTTGGTGCTGACCTACATCAACACTATCAACAGTAGGGATTTGCCATTCATGGAGAACAAAGTCCTGGCACTGCCCAGACAGAGAATGCAGCTGCAATAAAAAAGGTCCTTGCCCACTATGAAAAGCTGATGGGCCAGAAGGTGCAGCTGCCCAAAGAGACCCTCCAAGAGCTGCTGGACCTGCACAGGACCAGTGAGAGAGAGGCCATAGAAATCTTCACAAAGAACTGTTTCAAGGATGAGGACCAAAGTTTCCAGAAGCAATTATAGGAGGCCATAACCTCTACCTTCAGAAGACAGAGAAGCTGAAGACAAAGTACCACAAGCAATTCAGGAAAGGAATACAGGCTGAGGAAGCTCTGCAAAAGTATTTAAAGTCCAAAGAGTCTGTGAATAAAGCTGTTCTACAGACAGACCAGGCTCACAGCCAAGGAAAAGGAGATGGAAGAGGCACATGCAAAAGCAGAGGCTGCCAAGGCTGAAGCAGAAAGTGTGGAGGAGATTCACAGGCATATGCGGCAAATGATGGAAGAGAAGGAGAGACTCCATCAGCAGCAACTAAGACAAATAGAGATAGAAAGAGCAAAGTGTCTGGCACAGCAACAGTTGGAGCAGGAATGTCATCTGGGGGAAGAAGCTGAAAAGCTCAAGTTGATGCATCAAGCTGAAATGGCAAGGTTTCAAGATCAGATCCAGCATATCCACAGAACAATGTCTGAGCCACAAGCTGCTCGATGTATCATACTCTAAAGTACATCAAAGCTTCCTTATTTCTTTTCTCTAAAGACACAAAGAAACAAGAAACTAAAGAACTTGGAACAATCAACATTTAAATAATCCCGAAGCTTTCTGCCTAGTCTTCTAATTTGTCTCTAGATATTGCAAGTCACCCAGGCGTCTAGGTGTTGCAAATTATCACATGGGCTCAGTCAAATGGAATGGTACCCTGTTCAGCATCACTACTGCTTATGGTCATGTGCTGGATGCCATCACAGGGAGGCACCAATGGTACCATGGAACAATCCACAGTTTTTACCTGGTTGGAGACTGCTATGCTATGTGCAGTGGTGAAAATTATCAGCACTCTCAGTTGGCCTTCTGCATAGAGAAATTCCAAATTCAAAGGAAACAATGTTAACATGAAATGGAAATCTTCAGAGGATGAAAGGAAATACTGCTATGGAAATTGTGTCATAAGCTTAAGGACTAAACAAAAAGCTTTTTCCTTTTCTCTAATCCTCACTAATTCATAACTTATAATAGGTAACAACTTACATGTGACTTAATATTTTTGCATTACATATTTATAATCCTTTAGAGCTTGTAAATAGGAATCATAAGTAATAATGTGTAATGAGCCCAAGTACTGATGGTGCTCATAGAATGAGTTTGGAAGGGTTCCTTCCTTTTCTATTTCATGTAATACTTTGAGGAGTATTGGCTTTAATTTTTCTTTGAATGTCTCATGGAACTCGGCTGAGAATCTGTCTGGTCCTGGGCTTTCTTGGTTGGCTTTTGATGGTGTTTTCTATTTCATTACTTAAAATTGATCTGTTTAAATCATGTGTGACCTCCTAATTCAGTTTGAGTAGGTCATATGCCACTGCAAATTTGTCAATGTCTTTGATATTTTCTATTTTATTGGAGTATAAATTTTCAAAATAGTTTCTAAATATCTTCTGTATTTTAGATGTGACATTGTGATATTTCCTTTTTCATCACATATTTTAGTAATTTGAATTTCTCTTTTTCTTTTTGTTAGCATGGCTTATCTATTTTGTTTATTTTTTCAAAGAACCAACTTTTGGTTTGGTCAATTTTTTCAGCTGTTCCTTTGTTTCAATAACATTGATTTCAGCTCTGATTTTAATTATTTCTTTTCTTCTACTGATTTTGGTGTTGATTTGTTCTTTTTCTAGGACTTTGAGATGTGATGTTAAATCATTTATTTGTTGATTTTTTATTCTGTTAATGAATGAGCTCAATGCAATAAACTTTCCTCTTAGTAGTGCCAAAAAAAAAAAAAAAAAAGAACCAACTTTTAGTTTTATCAATTTTTTCAATGGCTTTTTTTGTTTCAATTTCATTGATTGCCACTCTGATTTTAATTATTTCTTGCCTTCTACTACATTTGCTGTTGTTTTTCTCTTCTTCTTCTAGGGTTTTGAGATGAAGTGTGAGTTCATTTATTTGTTGTTTTTTTCTTTTTTTGAGGAATGAACTCCAGGCAATGAATTTCCCTCTTAAAACTGCTTCCATTGTGTCCCATAGATTCCGATAAGTTGTGTCTGTATTTTCATTTATCTCTAAGAATTTTTTTATTTCCTCCTTTATGTCTTCTGTAACCCATTGATCATTTAGTAACATATTGTTCATTTTCCAGGTGATGCAGGATTTTTCCTTCCTTCTTTTATAATTGATTTCCAGTTTCATTCCATTATGATCAGATAAGATGCATGGTATTATCTCCACACCTTTATATTTACTAAGAGTTGCCCTATGGCATAATATATGGTACATCTTTGAGAAGGATCCATGTGCTGCTGAGAAGAACGTGTATCCACTTGATGATGGTTGATATATTCTATATATGTCAGTTAAGTCTAGGTTATTGATTGTGTTATTGAGTTCTATAGTTTCTTTATTCAGCTTTTGTCTGGAGGATCTGTCCAATGGAGAGAGTGGTGTGTTGAAGTCACCCATAATTATTGTGTTGTGGTCTATTTGACTGTTGAACTTGAGGAGAGTTTGTTTTATGAACGTTGCAGCACCATTGTTTGGTGCATACATATTGATAATTGTTATGTCTTGTTGGTGGATGGTTCTTTTTAACAGTATATAGTGTCCTTCTTTATCCCTTTTGATTAACTTAGGTTTGAAGTTGATTTTTTTCGATATGAGTATGGCCACTCCTGCTTGCTTCTGAGGACCATGTGAGTGGTATGATTTTTCCCAACCTTTCACCTTCAGTCTGTGTATGTCTTTTCCTATCATATGAGTCTCCTGAAGGCAGCATATTGTTGGATTTGTTTTTTTAATCCAGGTTACTAGCCTATGTCTCTTGATTGGTGAATTTAAGCCATTAACGTTTAAGGTTACTATTGATATATGGTTTGTACTTCCAGTCATGCTTATTTATTTATTTATTTATTTTAATTTGGCTAGTTTTTCCTTTTTGGTTATTTTTTCTTCCCTTTACTGAGTTACCTCCTACTGTTAGTTTTGGGTGCTGTTTTTCATTCCTCTTCTTGTAGTGTTTTGCTCCAAATGCCTTTTCTGGCTGCGAATTCTTTTAACTTTTGTTTATCGTAAAATATTTTAATTTCATTGTCAAATCTGAAGCTTAATTTTGCTGGATACAGTATTCTTGGTTGGAATCCATTATTTTTCAGTGTTTGAAATACGTTGTTCCAGGATCTTCTCGCTTTCAACGTCTGTCATGAAAAAATCAGCCGTTAACCTGATTCTTTACCCCTGAACGTAATCTGCCTCCTTTCTCTCGTAGCTTTTAATATTCTCTCCTTGTTCTGTATGTTGGATATCTTCATAATTATGTGTCTTGGAGTTGGTCTATTACGGTTTTGTATGTTTGGGGTCTTGTAGGCTTCTAGGATTTGGCAATCCATTCCATCTTTCATATCTGGGAAGTTTTCTAAGATTATTTCATTCAATAGATCGTTCATTCCTTTGGTTTGAACCTCTACTCCTTCTTCTATCCCAGTGACTCTCAAGTTTGGTTTTTTTATGACATCCCATATCTCTTGGATGGATTGTTCATGATTTCTTAGGATCCTTTCTGTGTTGACTATATTCTTTTCAAATTGATAAACTTTGTCTTCATTATCTGATGTTCTAACTTCTATTTGATCTAGTCTATTTGTAATATTCTCGTTTGAGTTTTTAATTTGGTTTATGGTTTCCTGCATTTCTAGGATTACTGTTTGATTTTTTAAAAAAAATCTCTATCTCCTGGTAGAGCTCATTCTTTGCCATTTGAATTTGCTTATGTAATTCATTTTCCAAGTATACTTTTATTGTTTGGACTTGCTGTTTAAAGTCTTCTCTAAGATTCCATTCCACCTGAGTTAGGTATGCCTTGAGTTCTTTCTCTGTCCATTTTTCTGATGCCTCTAGGTTCTCCTGTGAATTTAAGTTGTCCTGCATTGTTTGTAATCCTTTTTTCCCTTGTTTTTTCTTGGTGCTCACGTTACTTTCCAACTCCGTTTGTCTGTTGTGTTTCTGTTTTCTTCTTTAAATTTGTTTTGGTTTTTATAGTTCCAATATCTCTCCTTTGTGTTGGGAGACAATGTTTAGAGATGTTGGATTTAATTGTGATTTAAGGTAAATTCATTAGTTTCATTAAAGGCCTACAGATTTTGATGGCATATATAGAGTTGAGGTTTGAATTTAGGATTTTTTGTTGAGGTCGGGCGATTTGATGGTATGGAGGTTAGTATATGTTAGCTTCTTTGGGGGGTTGCTCAAATGCAGGCGGATATTAACAAGAGAATAGACAGGAGTACTTGGGGGTAGTTAAGGGCTTAGGCGGACTATAGACCGATTCGTAGTATTCATCTATTTGCATTTAGTAAGTTGTAGGTAATCTGGGTGGTGATGCTGTTCTATCGCTGAATGAGCTGCAATCTGTTGAAAACTGGCGATGGTGACGTCAGCTCTCCAAGATGGTGGCCGCTGGCTTCCTCGGTGGGCTGTCCGGTGTGGAGGACAGAACTGGACCTCTTCCTTCCCCTGTCTCAAACCCAGAACTCAGCCTGGAGCACAGTGAGGGCACAGCCGGCAGGAGCCCACAGAATCTGCAGCAGTGTTTCTCTGTGTTGCTAGCACGCTGTTTCCCGGCACGCCGCAGTCACTAGCAGCGGGCAGGGCCGCCGATAACTCAGCCTGAATCTCCGAGCGCACGGTTCAATCGCGGTTGAGCCCCAGTAACCGATCCTCGGGCGATGGAAATCCTTCCTCTAGGTTTTGGTGCACCCCAATTTTGCTGGAAATTCCTAACAAGATAGCTTTTGGCTGTTCTAACTCGTTATTCACCTGCTCAGTGACGAGGTACATGGGGGTGATGCACTCTATTCGCCGCCATCTTCCACTCTCATCAAGCCACCTGAGATAACTCACATGGCTGGGGTCATCTGATAGCTCCTCTGAGGCTGGATGGTCAAGATGGCTTCACTCAAAGATGTGTAAGTTGGTGTTATCTTTCTTGTGCTGTGGTCACCTCCTACCTCTTCCTCTCGCTGTGCTCTCTTCTACAGTCTTCAGGGTGACAGGTGCTCTTTCCAGACTTCTGATCAAGGTGTTCTGAGCTTTTCTCCTTCCCTGCACTCCACGCGCGCTTCCCGGGAACTCTCTCACCCTCCACCGGGCTCCACGGGAACTCAACTTTAATTTTTATTTTGAAACAGATTCTCACTAAGTTTCTTAGGCTTCACTAAGTTGCTGAGGCTGGCCTCCAACTTGCAATCCAAATGCTTCTGCCTCCCAAGTCCTTATTGTTATTTTTTAATTTAAGTACTCACTATTAAAAGAAAAATATTTGAAACCTACCATCCAGTGTAAACTGCCTCAACTTACCTCTGCATAAGATTTCACTTGAACCTGAAGAATCTGTGACCAAACAGAATCAGATTTGTGAAGTCCAATTATAGATGGTTATTAGAATGCGTGAAGTTAGACATGGTCTTTTGAAATCTTTATTTTAAATTTCTTTAGTTACAAATTCTTTATATTAGGTAAATTACTGAGTTCCTTTGCCTAGCACTTTTTTCCCTAAGCATATCCTCTCTTTTTCCTTTAATCTTCAATAGTTCTTCATTGTTCATCAAATTACGGGCAGTCTATATGATTTGATCAAGTGTCACCAGAGTATCTACCACTTCATGTCTTCAGGCAATAGAATTGAGGGGCCAGGACAATGTATCACACATGCTGTGTTGAATTAAATTCTATAGCAACAATATTCAACAACCCAATCTCTTTTATTGTTTCAGTTCTGCTTACCATTATTAGCCCTAAGAATAATTTTTTTTATTTGCGACTAAGGGAGAAAAATATTTGATTTCTCTAAAAGTGCTGCTTAAATTTTATATCAAGTATACATGAATATTTTTTAGTTTTGTATATCTTCTGTCTTTTAAGAAATAACCTATTTCCTTTCTATTTAAAAGATAGTTTTTGTGTATTCAAGTCACACAAACAATATTTTTAACATTAAGTTTGGAGCATGATAATAAGGTTAATAAAATGCTTTATAAACTTACAAGTTTACTTATTTTCTGAAAGCACATATAAAAATTAAAACAGGATTGCTTTTCGTTGTAAATTTAGTACTTCTGAAAGATGCCAAATGAAGGACTGCAAATAAAATAAAGGAATGAAAGACTGAAGTCTTTCACAGTTGTTTATGCAGTTAAAAACTCCATTTTATTTTAGGAATACTTTAGAGAAGGCAGTCCACATTTAAAACCAAGAAATTTCTTTAACACTTTAAATCAAAAGTTTAAAAGCCATATGGTACATTTTAATTTAATATTACCTTTAACTATACAAATAATTAAGCTTAATTGTTTTCTATTTACTTCTATTCCTGGAAGCTTTCTATTATAGTCTTATGACCAATTTTCTAGAGATAGCTTGGAGCTTAATAGCTTACTTCCATTCAGTAATCATCAGGGCATTTGGATGCACAAAACAGAAACATGACATTTGACAGATTTTGATAGTACTCTATGTAATTTACCTTAAATACTTTCTGGTGATTGGTTACTATACTAATGCATATTATATTATTATATATAAATTCATGTATATTCTGGGGGGAAAGAGCAGTAGTAGGTATTAAACCCAGGGACACTCTATCACTGAGCTATACAATCAGCACTTCTTCTTCTTCTTCTTCTTCTTCTTCTTCTTCTTATTATTATTATTATTATTTGATTTTGAGACAGAGTCTCACTAAGTTGCCCAAGCTGGCTTCAAACTTGCATTCCTTCTGTTTTAGCCTCCCAAGTCACTGGGATTACATGTGTGCATCACTGTGCCTGGCACATATATATTCTTTAGATATACTATTATGGATTGGATGAATGATATTGGGTTGTTTGGTTTTTTTGGTCTTAAGTTTTTTGAGTTCTTTATATATCCTGGAGATTAATGCTCTATCTGAGGTGCAGATGGCAAAGATTTTCTCCCATTCTGTCGGCTCTGTTTTCACATTCTTGTTTCCTTTGCTGTGAAAAAGCTTTTTAGTGATACCATCCCATTTATTGACTCTTGATTTTACATCTTGCACTTTAGGAGTCTTGTTGAGGAATTCGGTTCCTAAGCCTACATGACAGAAAGTATTCTTCTAGTAGGCGCAGGGTCTCTGATATAATGCCTAGGTCCTTGATCCACTTTGAGTTGAGCTTTGTGCAGGGTGAGAAGTAGGTGTTCAAATTCATTCTGCTACATATAGATTTCCAGTTTCCCCAGCACATTTGTTGAAGAGGCTATCTTTTCTTCAATGTATGTTTATGGTGCCTTTGTCTAGCATAAGATAATTATGTCTGTGTGGGTTTGTCTCTGTGCTTCTATTCTGTTCCATTGGGTTTTTTGTCTGTTTTGGTGTCAATACCGTGCTTTTTTGTTCCAATAGCTCTGTAGTATAACTTAAGGTCTGGTATTGTGATGACTCATGCTTTCCTTTTCACAATAAGGATTGCTTTTACTATTCTGGGCATCTTATTTTTCCAAATGAATTTCATAATTCTTTTTCTATTTCTATGAAGAATTTTATTAGAATTTTAATGGGAATTGAATTAAATCTGTATAATGATTTTGATAGCATGACCATTTTGACAATATTAATTCTGCCTATCCAAGAACATGAAAGTAAAAGCTACATACTTCCTAAACAGTGAAAAATTGAAAGCATTCCCTCTAAACAGTGGAACAAGACAGGGATGCACTCTTTTACCACTTCTATTCAACATAGTCCTTGAAATTCTAGCCAGAGCAATTAGGGAAAGAAAGAAAGAAAGAAAGAAAGAAAGAAAGAAAGAAAGAAAGAAAGAAAGAGAGAGAGAGAGAGAGAGAGAGAGAGAGAGGGAGGGAGGGAGAGAGAGAGGGAGGGAGGGAGGGAGGGAGGGAGGGAAGAAAGAGAGAAAGAAAGAGAGAGAGAGAGAAAGAGAGAAAAGAGAGAGAGAAAGAGAAAGAAAAGAGAGAGAAAGAAAGAGAGAGAGAGAAAGAGAGAAAGAAAAAGAGAGAGAAAGAAAGAAAGAGAGAGAGAAAGAAAAAGAGAGAAAAAGAAAGAGTTAGTTAAAGGGTTATTAATATGAAAAGAGGAACTCAAGCTATCCCTATTTGCTGAAAACATGATTCTCTATATAGAAGACCCCCCCAAAATTAGAAAATTTCTAGAACTCATAGACAAATACTGCAAAATAACAGGATATAAAGTTCATACACATAAATTAATTATGTTCCTATACACCAATAAACAATCAACTGAAAGAGAAATAGGAAAACTATCCCATTAACAAAAGCCTCAAAAAATAGAATAAAATACTTAGGAATCAATCTAACAAAGGATTGATGAAACTACAGAACACTAAAGAAAGAAATTGAAGATGACTTAAGAACATTGATTTTTTTTACATTTGTCTTATTTTGTATTAGAAAAGTAGTGAATTTCTGCCCCCCCCCAAACACCTGCTAACATTTCTCTGTTAAATGTTCAGTTCTAGTTGCAAGGGAGTCTTCAGAAGTATTTTTAGGTAGGCATGATATTATTACTTTGAGTAATGTTGGGATTTTGTTAGGAAGAAGTGAGAACAAAATAGATATGAAAAAAAATTGCAGTATATGCCACATAGGTTCATAATTATCTCATTTTTATTGAAGAAAATGCTCCATGTGTATATCTAATATATTGTACATGGAAAATCTGATGTTGGTCTTTTCTTTAAGAGCTATAATTCTAGAGTCTCTGGATAAGTTTTTTCATTTGCTCTTGTTATTTCTTCTCTTACATAATTGTGACTGTCATCAAATAATGAAGGAGTCCCACTTGAGAATTTCTGTAGTTGAGATTCCCTGGTATTAATGAGATACCTCTCTGTGCTGCTGCTTCACTTGTATCTTTTACCATGAAAGCTCCTTTAGTGCTTTTCCACTTTCTCCTGTGCTTCTCATGGCCTCCAACTTCTTCCTGGGTGATGTCCTCTATGCAATTTTCCATTTGCATTTTGTCAGAATTTCTCATAGTTTCTGGGTCTCTTATAGTTCTCTTTGATTTTTTTTCAATTAAGATAATGCATATACATTTATTTTTATGTATTTGATATAAGAAGGTGAAGTCAGTAGCTTGTGCTTTTTCCATTAACTTGAAAATTAATATTCTAACTAATTCACAAATGGAATGTGTGGGGTTTACAACAGTGCTAGAGTAGGTCTCTTGGAAGAAGTCATAGATAACAAACAGCTTATAGTCTTTACAAACTAAATTATCTACTGTGAAAGGTAGACCTTGCCAAGAACAATTGCTTTCAGCCACCCTAAGTTTCTCACAGTGATTGCAGATCATGTTTGCTGATGCCCATAGTAAGTTAATGGATGATACACTCACTTGACTAGGAGTATCTGCTTCAAATAGGGCAACAATATCTAATGTAACAATGATCAGGGAAGAGAAAAATATTAGTCCTTTGTATCATAGGTTTGATATGCCTATGGAATAGATATTAATAGGCAGAGTACAGTTCTTCAGTTTCTATTTTTAGAACTATTTTATTTTAATTATTACATATAAAAAGCCTGATGAACCTGAGAGATAGAAGACAGAACATCATATGCCTAGCATATTCTCAGCTAATAATGCCATACTTACAAACCTTGCCATCTTTTCAAGTTCACAACCTAAGATGCTTGCTTTTGCAGATCTCAGGATATTTTTTAATTAATTAATTAATTTTATTTAGGTATGTATGACAGCAGAATGCATTTTAATTCATTGTACACAATTGCAGCACAATTTTTCATTTCTCTGGTTGTACACAATGTAGTGCCACATCATATGTGCAGTCACACATGTATCTTGGGTAATGATGTCCATCTCATTCCACAATCTTTCCTGCTCCCAAGCACCTTCTCTATCACTCTCTCCCCTTTGAATAATCTAAGTTCCTCCATTTTTCCCATCCCCTCCCTCCAATCATGGATCAGTATCTACTTATCAGAGAGAACATTCAATGATTGTTTTTAGGGGATTGGCTTACTTTGCTTAGCATGATATTCTCCAACTCCATCCATTTACCTGCAAATGCCCTAATTTTATTCTCTTATAATGTTGAATAATATTCCATTGTGTATATATACCACAGTTTATTTATCCATTCATCTATTGAAGGGCAGTTAGGTTGCTTCCACAGTTAAGCTATTGTGAATTGAGCTGCTGTAAACATTGATGTGTGTTACTGTAGTATACTAACTTTAAGTCCTTTGGGTATAGATAGAGGAATGGGATAACTGGGCCAAATGGTGGTTTAATTCCAAGTTTTCTCAGGAATCTCCATACTGCTTTCCAGATTGGTTGCACCGATTTGTAGTCCCACCAGCAATGTATGTGTGTACCTTTTCCCCTACATTCTTGCCAACATTTATTGTTGTATGTATTCTTGATAACTGCCATTCTGACTGGCATGAAATGAAATCTTAAGAGTAATTTTGATTTGCATTTCTCTAATTACATAGTTGTTGAACATTTTTTCATATATTTGTTGATTGATTGTATAACTTCTTCTGAGAAGTGTCTGTTTATTTCCTTAGCCCATTTGTTGATTGAGTTCTTTGTTTTTTCAGTGTTAAGTTTTTTGAGTTCTTTATATATCCTGGAGATTAGTGCTCTATCTGACATGCTTGTGGCAAAAATTTGTTCTCAAAATGTAAGCTCTCTCTTTGCCTCATTGATTGTTTCTTTTGCTGAGAAGAAGCTTTTTAGTTTGAATCCATTCCATTTATTAATTCTTGATTTTATTTCTTGTGCTTTAGGAGTTTTGTTAAGGAAGTTGGGGCCTAATCCAATGTGATGAAGATTTGGGCCTACTTTTTCCTCTATTAGGTGCAGGGTCTCTGGTCTAATTCCTGGTTCCTTGATCCACTTTGAGTTGAGTTTTGTGCATGGTGAGAGATAGGGGTTTGGCTTAATTTTGCTGCATATGGATTTTCAGTTCTACCAGCACCATTTGTTGAAGAGGCTATCTTTTCTCCAATGTATGTGTTTGGCTCCCTTGTCTAGTAACCATATTTTTGTGGGTTTGTCTCTGTGTCTTCTATTCTGTACCACTGGTCTACATGTCTATTTTGGTGCCAATATCATGCTGTTTTTGTTACTATAGCTTTGTAGTATAGTTTAAGGTCTGGTATTGTGATACTTCTTGCTTCACTCTTCTTGCTAAGGATTGCTTTGGCTATTTTAGGTCTCTTATTTTTCCAAATAAATTTCATGATTGCTTTTTCTATTTCTATAAGGAATGATATTGGAGTTTAATTAAAATCACATTGAATCTGTATAGTGCTTTGGGTAGTATGGCCATTTTGACAATATTAATTTTGCCTTTCCAAGCGCATGGGAGATCTTTCCATCTTCCAAGGTCTTCTTCAATTTCTTTCTTTAGTGTTCTGTGGTTTTCATTGTAGAGATTTTTCACCTCTTTTTTTAAGTTGACTTCCAAGTATTTTATTTTTTTGAGGCTATCGTGAATGGGGTAGTTTTCCTAACTTCTCTATCAGAGGATATAGACATGCATTTTATTTATGGGTATTGATTTTATACCATGCTACTTTACTGAATTCATTAATTAATTCTATAAGTTTTCTGGTGGAGTTTTTTGGATCCTCTAAGTATAAAATCATGTCATCAGCAAATAATTATAGTTTGAGTTCTTCTTTTCTAGTTTGTATCCCTTTAATTTCTTTCATCTGTCTAATTACTCTGGCTAGAGTTTCAAGGATTATGTTGAATAGAAATGGTGAAAGAGGGCATCCCTGTCTTGATTCAGTTTTAGAGGGAATGCTTCCAAGTTTTCTCCATTTAGAATGATATTGGCCTTGGGTTTAACATAGATAGCTTTTATGATGCTGAGCTATGTTCCTACTATCTCTAGTTTTTCTAGTGTTTTTAATATGAAAGGGTGCTGTATTTTGTCAAATGTTTTCTCTGCATCAACTGATATAATCATATGATTATTATCTTTAAGTCTATTGATGTGATGAATTATATTTACTGATTTCTGTATATTGAACTAAACTTGCATCCTTGGAAAGAACCCCACTTGATCATGGCACACTATTTTTTAAATATGTTTTTGTATGTGATTGGCCAGAATTTTTGCATCAATGTGCATCAGGGATATTGGTCTGAAATTTTCTTTCCTTGATGTTTCCCTGACTGGTTTTGGTATCTGGATGATGCTAGCTTCATAGAATGAGTTTGGAAGGGGTCCTTCCTTTTCTATTTCACAGAATAATTTGAAGAGTATTGGTATTAATTCTTCTTTGTAAGTCTTGTAGAACTCAGCTGTGAATCCTTCTGGTCCTGGGTTTTCTTGGTTGGTAGGCTTTTGATGGCGTCTTCTATTTCCTTGCTTGAAATTGATCTGTTTAAATTCTGTATGTTCTCTTGACTCAGTTTGGGTTGAATATATGCCTATAGACATTTGTGATGTCTTCAAGATTTTCTATTTTACTGGGGTATAAGTTTTCAAAATAGTTTCTAATTGTCTTCTGTATTTCAATAGTTTCTGTCATGATATTTCCTTTTTCATTACAAATTTTAGTAATTTGAGTTTTCTCCCTCCTTCTTTTGTTAGGGTGGGTAAGGGTTTGTCAATTTTATTTATTTTTCAAAGAATCAGCTTTTTGTTTTGTCAATTTTTTTGAATTTTTTTGTTTCAATTTTATTGATCTCCAACCTGATTTTAATTATTTCCTGTCTTCTACTACTTTTGGTGTTGGTTTGTTGTTCTTTCTCTAGGGCTTTGAGTTGTAATGCCAGGTTGTTTATTTGTTGACTTTTTCTTCTTTTAATGAATGAACGCCATGCAATGAACTTTCCTCTTAGTGATGAACTGCCTTCATAGTGTCCCAGAGATTTTGATAAGTTGTATCAGAGTTCTCATTTACCTCTAAGAATTTTTTTTTAATCTCCTCCCTGACATCTTTTGTTTTCCATACATCATACAATAACATATTGTTTAGTCTCCAAGTATTGGAGTAGCTTCTCTTTTTAATTTTATCATTGATTTCTAATTTCAATCCATTACTGTCAGATAGAATTCAGGGTAGTATCTCTATTTTTGTGTGTTTGCTGAGATTTGCTTTGTGGCAACATATGGTCTATTTTGGAGAAGGATCCAAGTGCTGCTAAGAAGAAGAGTCCATAACCTAATACTTTCATTGATGGATGAAATATTCTATATATGTCTGTTAAGTCCAAATTATTGATTGTATTATTGAGTTCTACAGTTTCTTTGTTTAGTTTTGTTTGGAACATCTATCCAGTGGTGGGAGAGGTGTATTAAAGTCACCCAGTATTATTGTGTCATGGTCTAGTGGTTCTTGTATTTGTGAAGGGTCTGTTTGACATACAGATGCACCTCATTGTTTGGAGCATAGATATTTATGATTGTTATGTCTTGTTGATGTATGAATCCCTTAAGCCATATGAAATGTCCTTCTTTATCTTTTTTCACTAGCTTTGGTTTGAAATCCACTTTATGTGATATGAGGATGGAAACCCCTGCTTATTTACATGGTCCATGTGAGTGGTACACTTTGTCCCACCCTTTCACCTTCAGTCTATGGATGTCTTTTCCTATGAGATGAGTCTCTTGAAGGCAGCATTGTTAGATTCTTTTTTATTTTTTAGTCTGATCTATCAGTCTGTGTCTTTTAATTGATGAATTTAGGCCATTCACATTCAGGGCTGTTATTGAAATATGATTTGTACTCCCAGACATTTTGATTTATTTTTGGTCTTTAACTTGATGTAGTTTCTCCTTTGATTGCCCTTTCCTTTAGTGTAGTTCTTCCCTTTGCTGATTTTCATTGTTCCTCCTGGAATATTTTGCTGAGGATGCTCTGTAGTGCAGGCTTTCTCACTGTAAATTCTTTTAACTTTTGTTTACCGTGAAACGTTTTTATTTCATCATCAAGTCTGAAGCTTAATTTTGCTGGATATAAGATTCTTGGTTGGCATCCATTTTGTTTCACAACTAGGTATATGTTGTTCCAGGACCTCCTGGCTTTGAGGGTTTGGGTTGAAAAATCTATTGAGATATGAATTGGTCTCCCCCTACGTGTGATCTGATTCCTCTCTCTTGCAGCCTTTTAGATTCAATCTTATTCTGTATGCTAGGAATTTTTATTATAATAGGGCTTGGGGTAGATCTGTTGTAATTTTGTACACTTGGTGTCCTGTAAGCCACTTATATTTGATTTTTCAATTCATTCTTCATGTTTGGTCTTACCTTCCCAAATATCATCTTCAAATTCTTTTATATTATCTCATTGAAGAGTTTGTGCATTCCTTTGGTTTGAATCTCTGTACCTTTCTCTATCCCAATAACTCTTAGATTTGATCTTTTGATGCTATCCCATAATTCTTGGATGTTCTGTTCATGGTTTCTTATCAAATTCACTGTGTGGTCAAGTTTATTTTATAGATTGTATACTTTGTCTTCACTAGCTGACATTCTGTCTTCCAAGTGATCTAATCTGTTGGTGATGCTTTCTATTGAATTTTTTTAATTTGGTTTATTGTTTCCTTCATTTTAAGGATTTCTGATTTTTTTTTTTTCAGAATCTCTATCTCTTTCTTAAGTAATCTTTTGCTACCTGTATTTGCTCCCTTATCTCTTTGTTGGTGTGATCAGTGGTTGCCTGTATTTGCTCACTTATCTTTCTATTGGAGTGATAAATTTTTGCCTGTATTTGTTCATGTAGGTAATTCTTCAATTCAAAGATCATTTTAATTATGTATATTCTGAACTCCTTCTCTGATATTTCATCAATTGTGCTGTCCATGGATTTTATTATTGTAGTATTCTGGTTTATTTGTGACACTTTCTTCCCTTTTTTTTTTTTTGTTTTTTTTTTTTTTTGTTGTCTGTGAATCTTCCTTTCTTGCGGCGTGGATCCGAGATATTACAGTTTCTACCCTATAATCTCGTAATATTTGTGCAGATTATCTGAACCTCACCTTGGTGTTGAGCTTCTAGACTCTGCTAGTGTCCTGTAATAAATGCTACTGCAACTAGAGGTGGTGGTGACAAAAGATAGCAGTGGAGGTGTCCCAAGATGGATGCAATGTCTTTCAGAACTGGGGCTGAAAGGGTGGGACTTACACTGGATTTGATATTCCTGTTCCAAGATGCAGCTGCTTCTAAGGCCCTGTATGTTGTCACAAGGTGGAGGCTATTGCATGGGTAGGGCTATGGCAATGGCTACAGTGTCCCAAGATGGAGGTGGGTTAGGCCTGTGCTCCCAGGTGGGTGGGAGTATAGAGGGGTGGAACTGGGCCTACCCTTGGTGTGAGCTCCCACATGGGTAGCAGTGGCACTCCTAGAACATTGATTCTTAATCTCTGTCTTCCCTAAGGGATTTCTTTTCTCTTAGTCTTACCTTCCCAAATATCACCCATCACTTAGACTTGAGTAGTTGGTCTCTTTTAATTCTTTAGAATTCATCTATTCAGCTTTATTACTACACCATGCATCCCTTAGACATGAGCACTTGATCTTTTTCAGTTCTTCAGAGTTCATCCACTCAGCTCTATGACTCAGCAGATAAATTCTGGTTTTGACTCCATATGACCATATTCAGGAAAGAACAAGCATTCTTACCTAAATGAGATAAAAAGTTCCTACCCCTTTCTATCTTTCTTAGTTTTTTATCTTTCCCTTTCTCTTTCAGCATAAGCTAAACTTTGATGAACTCTCTCTTATTGAACTTTGTTATTCTATACTCCAGGGAAAACTGTCTGGTAAGAATCTGGGTTCAATACAGGAGTCCATAACCTAATACTTTCAGACATCATCTCGTAATTGCAAATTCCACTTTCCTTAATTCTATCCAGCCAGTTCCTTAACTTTACCAGGAATGCCTTTTCTTTACCAATGTTCAAGGTTGCCCTCTGAGTTACTAGGAGACTATCAGCTTTTCTGACGTCTATCTTCCTCTTATGTTCTTAAGCTTAGCTGCCTGCACACTCCTGTGTTATTTGCTCAGTTACATTTTAAGTCAAAACAAAGACATGCTCTCTTTTATTTTTATTCAGAACCTGACACTACCTTGAAGATAGCTGTACCTGAACTGTAGCTAATGAGAACTAATTAGAGAGTTGTTTTCAGAGAGAATTTCTTAGTTTGGACATCAGTTTAGTTCGTTTTATATAGGTTTAATCATTGGAGGGAAAAAAGTAGAGATATTTTGAAGCAATTGTCCCACTTTTACAAAATACATTATTTTATAATTTTCTAGGTCAGTAAAGTTACTTTGCAGAAAAATGTAGAATTAAAAATTAGGTACCAAGTATCCTGCTTTTCGTTTGCATTTAGGCAAATATTCCAATTGCTAGTTTTCATCCATTCTGACAGATATGTTAAATAACTTTTTTTTCATTCATACCAAACTTGAAGTAATGACATGATTAAAAAGTTATTGTACTTTAAATTGTAAAATTTGAAGCAAAAATAATGGGAAAGAAAATATTTATAGGTATTAGTATCAGGCATTGCTACTTTGAATATATATCTATTTAAAACTACAATTCTGAGAAAGATGATTAAAGTAAGACACAATCAAAAGTGAAAAGATAGTAAGACTTCTTTTTGAAGTGAAAAAAAGTCCTATAGTCCAAGTAGGGAGTGCTGAGTTGGAAAAATTGGTAGTTTGACATTATGGAAGAAATAAAATTGTCATGAACAAAGGTGAGGAGGGATTATATTTGTCAAGAAGAGATTCCTTCTGGATGAACTGTCTGAGGGATGTGGCATGTCACATCTTGTCTTAGAGAATTAATGACTGGTAATGTTGGAACAATAGGTCTTTTGTCAGATCATTATAGCAGTCCTAGTTACAACTGCCTCAAGATATAATGACTAGTTCAGATAAGGGGCCAAAATACTTCAGGTGAAACATGACTCAATCCAACCACTTTTTCCTGATTAGGAGACTGAGCAAAGGAGGTTTTATCCATAAGGCAGTGAGGGTAAGCCCTAGGGCAAGAACACAGCTACTTTTGGTCCCTAGAAAATGAGAGCTGAAGAATTTGCTTGGCCTCTGATTCTGTGCAAGTAGTTGATTACCTTTGCCCAGCCTTGCTCAGTTCTGAACAGTTAACTTTGGAATTTAATCTTATTATTCTTAAAGAATAAGAAGAAAAAAATAGACTGGAAAACTGAATGAGGGAGATGAACAGTGTCACTGCTTCTGAGTTAAATAAAATCTTATATTGCTCCTTAGAAGAAAGAACAATATCTTATATAGTTAAGATAACTTAAGACTATTAAGAAAGCAATAAAAAAATTGTCCCTTTCCAAGAATGCAAGAGGTGAAATGTAAGAACCAGGCAATTCAAAGAAGCATTGTTTTCTCTAGCCTATTTTAGATCTCATCCACCCATTTTCTTTCTTTCTTTCTTTTTTTTTTTTTTTTTTTTTTGGTGGTGGTGGGGGGAAGTAATTGGGATTGAACACAGGGCCTCACACATGCTAGGAAAGTACTCTGCCACCATGCTACCCTTCAGCCCTTTTCACTTTTATTTTGAGACAGGGTCTTGCTAAGGCTGGCCTTGAATTTATGACCCTCCTGCCTCAGCCTTCAGAGTAGCTGTGATTACAGGTGTGCCTCGCCTCACCTGGCTCATTAACTGTTAGCATGGATAGGAAAAGAATGTTAAGATACTGCTTATTCATTTTCTTACCAACATTTTAAATACTTCACACATATACAAAACCATCTGTAAGCCTCTCTTTATGATTTCACCAATAGTGTGTTTCAGAGCTAGCAGTAATCCATTAAAAAATAAAGATCTACTAATAAATTATTTCAGAAAGTCATATCTGCAAAAGAATAGATGTCTTTTAAACACATAAAATACATCAATGTAGAGCATTAGTGAGGGACATCAACAAGGGGCATTATCAATGACTGGGTTATGACCCTTAAAATTTAGGTTCCACTTCTGGTATAGAAAAGCACCTCCTATTGAGAAAACTGTTCCACAGACAATAATAGCAAAATAGGAAAAAATATCCAAAACAACTACTTGAAGGCATGGGAATATGACTGAGAGTAATCAAATACAGAAGGGAGAGAAAATTCATTGATAAAATTAATGACAGTGTTTCCTCTTTTTGTGGTATTGTTGTTTACTATTATTTGCCAGATGGTGCCATGCTAGATAATTGAAAACTGGACCAAAAACTGTAGAGTTTTTTTTGGCTTAAAGAACTAATATTCAATTAACCAAAAAAATTGTAAGTAGACACAGAGGAATTACAAGAAGGTAATAGGGAAAAAGAAGGTAAATAATAAAGTGATAGTTAAATAGAACCAGACTAATAGTTACATTAAATATAAATTGATTAAATGCTCCAGCTAAAAGGCAACTTTCTTCTGAATGAATAAGAAATCAAGACTTAATTATGTGCTGTGAAAAGGGAATTCACTTTAAATATAAAACAGAGTTAGCTGGGCGTGGTGACCCATACCTGTAGTCCCAGTGGCTTTGGAGGCAGGAGGGTTCCAAGTTTGAGGCCAGCCTCAGCAATCTAGCAAGGCCCTGAACAATTTAATGAGACCCTGTCTTAAAATTTAAAAAATAAAAAGGCTGGGAATCTAGCACCTCTGGGTTCAATCCCCATTATCTCCCCTCTCTGAAAACAAACAAACAAACAAACAAATAAACAAACAAACAAACAGAATTCATGGCATAAGGAGATTCTTATAAGATAATCAGGATACTGATTGTAAATATGTCAACAATTACATATTTTTTAAAAAGTAGTCAGTATGTCTAAATACTTACAGTGATTGTATTTGATAAAATATAGAACTTTTTTTCTGGTGCTGGGGCTTGAACCCAAGGCCTTGTGCATGTTAGGCAAGTATTCTACCACTGGATTATACTCAAATTTGAGACTTCAAATATCCACTTTGGAGTATCCATTTGGAATATCCATTCTTTTCATGCACATATAATATGCTCAATAAAATAGATTATATGCTGAGTCATAAAACAAGTTCTTATAATTTTTAAGACTAAAGTTTTGCAAACTATGTTCTGAAGTCATAATAAAATTAAGTTATAAGTTATAAATAAATATAAGTTATTTTTAAAAATTCATGTATTTGAATTAACCTTGCACTCTATCTCAGTGGGCCAAAAAAGAAATAATAACTAAGAGAGAGAGAGAGAGAGAGAGAGAGAGAAATAAAGATATCACAATGAAAGTTAGAAAATATTTTTTCTAAACTAAATACAATTTTATTTGCTAACTATACATGAAGAAAGCCAAAGAGAGGAAGAGAAAACAGGTAAAGGAACTACATCATATATCAGTAAATAAATCCTTAACAATCAGAAAGAAATTTGCAGAGAGGTTCATGTGTCTTCCATGTGTTCACAAAAAAGGGGTTTCCTATATAGTTTCTGGCACTTTCAAAATTTTAAGTAAGAGCTTATTTTATGAATGGGCAAATAAATTAATAAACAAGTAAATATGTGGAAAATTTTCTCACAAGTGGAGTAGTTGACCACCTACCTAAAATTCTATGGAATCTCTTACACATAAAGAGGAACTTATTAGCTATCTCTATAACAATGGATGCCAATTTAACCATATGACCATGGAGAATGTTTGATTCACAACTAGATTTCCATCATCTCACAATTGAACTTAATGCCAGAATGTGGCACTTGAGTTGTATGGTGTCTGAACAATCCACTTTCAATGTCTCTGACTCTCTGTATCTGACAGCCCCACATGGTAAACAGCATCTATTTACAGATTCTGGATGGTGAAATCCTACTCCTCTTTGTTGTTGATCACCACCAGATGAGTCTCCATTCTAGAGAAGTTCTCCTTTAGGTGAAGTTCTCCTAAATCAATTCTCTTTATTTCAAGATTTTGAGTTAGTAGGAATAAAGTAGCAGTGGGAACTAAATGACTTCCAATTCTTCAGTCTTCCAATTCTTTCATGGCTGAATATTGTCTTGCACATTCCAATTCTGTGTGGACTAGTTCTTTTATATAATTTTTGATACTTCTTCAAGAAGCTGAGAATACTTTTTAAATAGAATGATAAAAGTAACAGATAACGAGTTTGCCTTAAGGAAGACAAGTATCAGTGATGAGGCAAGAGGCAACTTGGGAAAACTGGGATTACTTTTGTGAGCTGCAGGAGAGTTTGAGTTGATGTCTTAGGACTCAGGCTCATTTTTGAACCTCACTTCCATCTGAGTACTTTCCAAAGCCATATTGAGAAGAGACCTTTTTCTTTCTTCAGAAAATCTGTATCAACCTTTCCTTAAAACATCTTTTGCATGATGGAGGTCAGCTTGGGCCACTTAGCAACAATTTCAGAGGTTTCAGTCATAGATAGCCAGATCCATTGCTCTGGGTTCTAGGTGAGGAAAAACATCATGGCAGAAGACTGTAGTGGAAGAAAGCACTCAATATTTCATACTGAACATAGAAAATATACTACATATCAAATTTTATGGGATACAGCTAAAGACTGTTTAGGAGAAAAGTTATAATTCTAAATGCATATATTAGAAAAAATATAAAAATGGTAACCTAAGTTTCCAAGTTAAGAAGCTATAAAAAGAAAAGTAAACCCAAAATAAGTGGAAAAGGAAATAATAAAAATAAGAGCAAGAACAAATGAAATCAAAAACAGAAATTGACAAAAATGGTTCTTTGAAAGGATTAACAATAACATTAAAATCCTTAGCAAATAAAAATGTGATGTTATTTTTCTTGATTCTGTTATGTTTGTGGAACTGTCATTTAAAAAAAGATTTGTAAACTAGTAAAATTTTTTAAAGTTATCTTTTTTAATGATTTCTTTTCATTCTAAATAAACATTTTCTTATTCAATTTTTAAATTTGAAGTTCTGAGTTGTTTTAAAAGAAGATCTCTCCAATTGTACAACCTTTAGGCTATACAAAATTAGATCTTCCCCTGTTCTGAAGTATTTTCAGTTTTAAAGCTCTGCATGTTCACATTTATGGAGTGCTACAGTATGACAATCATTGTGTAAGACAGAGAATATATTAATAGAGATGGACAGAATTCTTACCCTTGTGGATTTTATGGTTTATAGGGCTTCCCCAGATCCACCAACACAGAAACTCTAGGGGAAAGGAGAACATTAATAAGTGCTCTAGATAATTCTTATAACTAGGCAAGTATGGGAAATATAAGGAACTTGAATATTCAACTCTCCCTTTTCCCTGATTTGGTTCCTGACTCAATTCTGACCATACATTGTAGGTCTGCAAATTATTTGTTATCTTATAAAGTGATGTGAACCCTAGGTCTTTATAGTGCTACAGGCTTTCCTATTTAGAGTCATAATTTTATTCAATAAATATGACATTTTAGTTAATAAACATTTATTGGAAGTCTACGAGCTGTTACTAAAATTGTTATAAAATGAAATCAAATGTTAAAACAATTTATGTTCTTAGTTAAATAAAACAGATGATAATTGATCTCCAAAGATGTTTTCTATGAGTTTTATTCTGGTTTGTGTGGGCATGTTGGTCATACTATCAAGAGGTACATCCTAAATTCTCCTCTTATTAAATCTGGCCTAGAAGACCAAAATAATTTGATCTATAGGATTTAGCATAAATGATATCCTGGGACTTCCTCAGCTGCATTGTAGAAGTTTTGCAGTTTCTATGTCTTATCTTGGAATGCTAGACAGACTAAAAAATTCTACTACATTTATTCCACCATGATGTTAAAAATTCCAAGCTAGCCATATGGAGAAACCACAGGGGGAGAGACATTCCTGGCAAGTACCTAGCTGTTCTACTGTAGGCACCAGTGAAGAATTCTTGGTTGGCCAGTGCCAGCTAACATCTGATTACAACCATATGAGAGATGACAAAGGAAATCAACTGGGAGAAAAGAGGGGGAGGAGGAGGAGTCAGGAAAACTCTCTGAAGGACATGTCTGAGCTAAGTCTTAAAGCATGAGGGAGGAGTAAGTCAAATAGGGAATGTGAAGAACAAAGTGCATTCCAGGAAGAAATGCATCAAAAGCAAGGGCCAGACGTGTGAAACACAAGGTGATACAGATAAACTGATATACTGGTACATGTAATTCAGAATTTACTAAAACACAAAGTTCAGAGTGTCATGAAACAAGATTGGTGAAGTAGTTAGGTGTTGGCCCTTGGATGGTTTTGAATGCCATGTCAAGGATACTAGTTTTGAATACTAGTTTTTGATCCCTTTTTCATACTTCTCAAATAGTAGAGGACATGAAACATGAAAAGCCATAGGTTGAACATGATGTATCTTTTTGAAGAGACTATTATCCTCAATGGCGAGTAATTTAATGCAGTATTATTTTTTATATTTAAATAAATATGTGAGTGTGTAGAATGCCATGTTCACTGAATTTTTTATTTACTTATTTAATGTGATGCTGGGTATTGAACCCAAGGTCTTGTACCTAATAGGCCAGTGTTCTACCACTGAGTACCATTCCCAGTCCTAAAAGTAGGTTAAGGTATTTCAAAGCAGAAGGCTACTCTCCTTTTGGTTAGTTCCTCAAAGGTATGACCTTGCCCTCTTTTACAATCATTTCTTTGGGGAAGTCTGACAAAGTGATGAGGAACTACTAAAGGGACAACAGATTATCTATTCCCAATTAATTTCAATTGAATTATGTAACCTTTGCCAGCCCCTCACTCAGAGATCAAACCTTGTCTCTTAGATCACTAATTCCTTGGTGTGTGGTAGATTTCCCAGAACCATAAGTTTGTTCCCTTTCTGACCATGAAATGACTACAATGGAGATTTCTATTGCTGCCATTCACTTATTTGATTGAAGTCTTTGAGGCAGGACATCAACCTGAATTTGCTAAGTGCTGTGATTTAAATTATGCCATCCTCTGGGGCTAGTTCTTATGGCTAATATTATTTCCCAGATTTAGTCTGCCATTTTCAAACTTTCTCCCTGACAACTGTTGAGTTTCCTTTATGTCTCAAAACAAGACAGTACCTTTGGTTACAAACAATCTGTATTAATTTAAAGAAACATTTTATAGGAGCATTTAAGTAAACTGAACTATTTCTCCAAGTCTCATTTTGAAAATTTTAATATGAAGTCAAAGTAGAGAATTTCTGAGCCTTAAGTTTAACACATTAAAAATTGCCCTGATCAATGATTTAAATATACTGACAAGGTTAGATCAAGATGAAGTTAACTTATAAAACTGCTTATCTTCCCAGGGGAAAAAAATCCTTAATGAAAAATAAGGAAAAAACAAATCTTGTGACTTAAGAACAAGCATAGGTTCTATGGGCTGAGGTCATGGTTTAGTGGTAGAGAGCTTGCCTAGCATGTGTGAAGCACTGGGTTCGATTCTCAGCACCACATCTAATTAATTAATTAACTTAAAAAAAAAAAACAAGCATAGGTTCTATTCACAGACCAGAAATTTTAAGGAATTCATGAAAGCACAAAAGAGAAAAGGCAGAAAGGATAACATTATTACTCAAAAGAGAACTCCAGCAAAAATTGAAAGTGGCTTTGGAGTTTTATGTCCATTTGTTGACTCATTCACATATGTGTTGATTCAGATAATATGTAGAAAGTACCCATTAGGTGTCAGGTACTATTTTAAGCACAGAATAAAACAGTGAACAAATATTCCATACTTTCATTCAGCTTTCAATATGGCAAGGAAAATAGATAAGACACAAGCAAATAACAAGTAAGTGATATATGTCTAATAATGACAAGTACCAGGAAGAATAAAATAGAGTAAGAAATTATAGCATAAAGTGGGGTCCAAGGTTATATTTTCCATGGGATTGTTAGAGAAAGCCTCTCTGAGTAGATAATATTTAAATGGAGACCTGAAGGAAGTATATGACCATGCCAAGCACTCATCTTGGGAAAGAGCATTTCAGGCAGAATGAACAGTAAGTATAAAGACAGACAGGAGTGTGGTTGGTGATTGAGAATACTGAGGAAGTCTTAGGTGACAAAGTAAATCAAGCACTGAGATAAAATGGTAGTTGAAGTTGGAGATGAAGGCTGGGAGAATAGGTCAAGTAAAGTCTGATAATCAGGCCACAAAGGATATAGGAGTTTTTCTAAATGTGAACAATGAGATGCTACAAGAGAGTTTTAGGTGATGGTATGACTTGACTTGCATTTTTTAAAGAATCACACTTGCTTCTATATGGCAAATAGAGAACATGGAGAAGCAAGTACAGAAGGAAAGAATGAAAATTGGAAAATGAGTTAGAGGTACAGGGATGATCCAAGCAGAGACGGTGATGGTTTGCTCTTGGGTGTTAACCATGGAGGTTGTGTGAAAAACAAAAACAAACAAATAACAAAACCCAGAACTTAGAGGTAACTCTAAATAATTACTTAAACTAAACATAAAATTAATAATAATCTGAAAATAAAATTCCAGATTATCACCCATAATGATAAAAGGCAGTAGTAGAAGAAAGGGAAACAGAAGGAAGTGAAATTGGCTAAAGGAAGGATAAGTTTACTGCTTACTTTTAGATTTTAAGAGAAAAATACACATAAAATGGGAGTTAAACATACATAAGCAGAATAAAATAAAAGATATGATTTAGCAGCTATTAAAACAAGACAGTAAGCAAGTTGATTCATTTCATTAAAGGCAAAAATTAAAAAGTAGCAAATAATATAAAATAAAATTTCAAGGATAAAACCAATCACAATAAATATAAATAATTTCCCCTAGTAAGATAAAGCCTTTGTCTACTTGGGCTTTTAAAAAATCCAGCAATATACTTTTTAAAAGAGTGAAAGAAAATGGACTTTTAAATATCTGAATCAATAGAAACCTCATTATCAGAATCACCTAGAAAAGGCATTATGTTAGACTCAAGGTATAGACTTTGGGATAAGGGCTTTTTTCCTTCTTCAGAAGCCCAAAGTAAAGCAGAGATGTTTTGCATATCTGGGCACCAATACTTGTGATTTCTTCTGAAGAAAGTAATGGAGAATAAAAGATACAGGGTAGAAGGGAGCTTTACTTCCATTTTCTATCACATACATTTTTGTAACTTCTTGAATTTAGTTTTTCATGTATTTGTTTTATGGTTATTTTCCCAGTTGAGTATATTGTTCACTGAAATAGCTAATATGACCAAGGTTCTGAATGAACTGAATATCTATATGGAAAAAGATTAACCCCCTGACCCTTTCCTCACATTACATACAAATTTAAATCACAATGTATCAAAAATAAAAATGTGAAGGATAAAATAATGGAACTTCCAGGAGGAAATAAAAGAATACCTCATGACCTTAAAGTAGGCAATGTTTCCCTTTTTCTTTTTTTCTTTTGGTACTGGGGGTTGAACTCAGGGGCACTCAATCACTGAGCCACATCCCCAGACCTATTTTGTATTTTATTGAGAGACAGGGTCTCACTGAGTTGCTTAGTACCTTGCTGTTGCTGAGGCTGGTTTTGAACTCATGATCTTCTTGCCTCATCATCCAGAGCCAATGAGATTACGGGCGTGTGCCACTGTACCAGGCATCTTTTTACTTTGTTGGAAACAGGGCCTCACTAAATTGTTGGGGCTTTCACTAAATTGCTGAGGCTGGCTTTGAACTTGTGATTTCCTGCTTCACCTCCCAAGTTGCTGGAATCACAGGAATGTGCCACCATGCCCAGCTAATGTTTTTCTTAAATATAAAAATACTAACCATGAAAGAAGAGACTGATAAAATAGGCTACATTAAAATTAAGAACATATTATCATCAAAAGACACCAAAGAAGAGAGTGAAAACTGTCTTTGACTAGGAAAAGAGAAATGTAAAACAACTATTGATAGAGGACTTATACTCAAAATATATAAAGCATTGCTATAATCAGTTAGAGACAATTCAATGTTTTCCAAAATAGACCAAAGATTTGAGCAGTCCCTTCATAAATGTATATGTCTAAATGATCATTACACCTTTGAAAAAGGATTCAATGTCATTATTAATCATGGAAATCCAAATTAAAACCACAAGTAGATAATATTGCACACTAAACTTTTCAAAATCAGGCACAACTATTCTTGAAATTTCTGGTAAGTTATAAATTGTCATAATCCATCTCTTCCTACTATTTTTATCTTCCCTCCATCTACTAGCAAATTCCCATCCTGTCATGAAATTCCTTTGTAGATGATGGCAAGGTGATAGTTTTTATTTTCAAAACATAATTTTTTTCTTCCAAGTTCAACTGGCAAATAACAAGCTCATAATAATGTAATGTATAAATCTGTACCAGCCTCTTCCTTGTCTAGTCAACTTTATTTGGTTCTTTATTAGAAGACAAAGTGACTTATATTTTCTCACTTATTCATGGAGGAAGCCTCAATCAAATAAGTGATTTGTGTATTAATGAGTGAATTGCTAAAAAACAGTATACATGGAGAGTTCCCCAAAGAGAGAAAATGAAAATTTTTATAATGCTCACAGGGACTTGCATGTCACTCTATAAATAGGGAATGAAGTTAGTGCAGTTATGGTCAGAAAAAAACTAATGACTAGCATATTTAAGAAAGTAAAATTGCTCTCATATTCTAGGTAATACAAATTTCCCAATTTGGTCTGAGTACCCTTTAATTTTATCTGATCATACAACATTTCTTTCTACTATTATAGATCTCCAGAACAGAACATGAAAAATATTCTTTTTTTCTCTTTCTTTTCGTAATCATTACACACTGAAATTACTGTTCTCTATGATCAGAGATTTCCCTGTAGCCTCTTTTCATATATAGTCTATGCTCTTCTAAACTTTCCTTTCCATGGTTCCTCAATAATCAAATCAGAGCTTTTAGGAGCTAGGGTTAACTCTTGGTCTTAGTGCTTTCAAATTCACTTTTGGGAAAAGGAATTGATAGAGAATTTACTTTTTTTTTCCATAAGTAACTACTTCAAGGAATTATCTTTTAAAATGAATTTCTGATGATAGAATTTTAACATCTGATGAACTGGTGAAAAATGATGGTGGTTGGATTTTTAGGTGAATAACCTTTCCTCTCAGCTTCCCTCTGCCCCTTATAGCTATAACACACGGTCTCTTTTCCAGTAAAGCTAGTTCTGTTTTCTACAGACTACAAAGTATAGTTATCTGATCTGCCCTTAGTCCCATGTAACTTTGATCTATTTTCTTTCAGAGGTATCTCCTTCTCAAAAAGCCAGGAGGAACTGGCAAAAAGTTGAAAAGAATTCTTTTTTCTTTTACCCAAAATGAAATGACCTAAGTTGCAAGGACTAGGTAATCTCAGTTTCTCTGGAAAGTACAAAGTATTGTTTTTCATGGTAGGTAGTAAACAAAGAACAAAATACATCCTTGGCAACACAAGCAGCTTACAATGGACCTGAATATAGGTGAAGAGCCTGAATATTATGTGCCAGCATTCACAACTTTTGTAAGAAGCACAAGCAGCTAACCAAGGGCCAATTATTGCAACCTTTGCACTGAACTGAAAACATCTCTACTGTCCAAAAAGAAGGAACATTGTTTCAATAGTTTATATCATAAGTGTTCAAAAGTTATAAACCTGCAGTTTTAACATTTTTAAAGTCAGTACATGAGTGTGGAAGACTATAGCACAAAGTGATCGATAGCATTTTAACTAATGTTAATATGTGGCCATATTTGATGAGGCTCAAATCAAGACTGAGAAAAATCCATAAGTGTGTAACCTATGCAAAAAAACTCAGAGAGATGGTAGACATACTGAGCTATTTGAGAGTTGTTTCAAATACAAACTTGCTCCCTTGGTCATTTCATTTAAATAAGTAAATTACCAAATAAATGCCAGTGATATGGGATTCATATTAGTATCTCCACACCTAAGTCAAAACTGAGCAGTCCCCCAAAGACTGGTAAGCTCTTACTTTAATTTGTATCTTTGATACAGCTTCTTATTTTATACTGATAAATAAAATTTGGTGTCTATAAGGAAAAAGTGAACTAACTCAGGGAACTGGTGGTTATGGCCTAAGTAACTAGCTTGACAAAATGACTAAGTTTATTAATAATAATAATTGCAATCACCCTATAAAGTGCTGTTTTAAGAATTGCTTTAAGACCTTGATGTAAATTAACTCATTGAGTTCTTTCAGAACTCTATATGGAAATTATTATTTTCAAAGTACAGAGGAAAAAAATCTAAGGAAAAATGTGGTAAAATCATTTCTAAAATTCCATAGTCAGGAGTTGCCAGAATTTGGACCTTAGCCATCTGACTCTGAAGCAACATTCATGGCCATTCAAAGCTCATTAAATTAGTCAATTATTCAATATTTATCAAATATGGGTTATGTTCTTAACACTGTGTTAGGCTTCAAGGCATACATGAATGAAGTATATCTCATACAATACCTGCTCTCATAGAATGTCAGGAGGTCTATGAGAAATGAATATGAATAGTAATCAAATAATCACATAAACAAATGTGAAATTACAATGTGATTTATAAATAAAGGAGGAATGCATGATATTATGGAAGCCAAAGAGGGAGATTAAGGAAAGTTTTGCTGAAGAACTGACATATGCACTAAATATGAAAAATGGAGAGGCTTAAAGTAGGCATAGAGGAAAAAGAAGAGATTTCAAAGCAGAGGAAACACCACATACAAGTTCTGTGTGGTTGACTGGGTGTGGCATATGCTTGTTTGTATTCCCAGCTTTTCAGGAGGCTGAGAGGCAGGAGAATTTGCTTAAGCCCAGAAGTGTAAGACCCTGTCTCAAAAAAGCAAACCAAAAAGCCTTTCGAAGTGATTGGGAATCGGAAGCATACTAGTAATTTAAGGAAGGCTAATGTGAGGTGGAATCATAGTGAGCAAAATGGAGAAGAGTGGAAGACAAGGCTGGGAATACCAGTAGGTGCATACCTGGCAGGGTTTTTGAAAGCCATATTATTTTGTCTTTTCCTTAAAACCTTTACATTATCACCTTTCCAAGCACTGAAAGATTTCAGATGAGGGCAGGAGTGGTGGTGGAGTTACATGAATAGATATATGTTTTAAAGAAACCACTCAAACTTTAATAGTGATAATGAGATGGATAAGGACCAATAGATGTAAATACCTGAATTAGAGGGTTATTTTAATAGTCCAGGTGAAAGATAATTATTATGGAGTGATGATGATGATAAAGAGAAGTATATAGAATCAAGCTACTATAGGCAGAAAATCAATTGGAACCTCCTAAAAAACGATCTAAGATAATTTGGTCATACACAATTGTTTTGTTGTTTGACAGATAAAAATAGTCCCCAACTATTGAGATAAACAAAGGGGTAACTACTAAATCAAAATGAAAGCAGTCTCTAGCCAAATTCTGTCATACAAACACATTTTAAAATAAATATTTATTAATAAAGATGCATACATGACAGTTCATATATAATATCTTCTATAAGATCAATTAAGCTCTAGCTCTCTGTTCTTTCATATACTGTGATATAATAGTTATCTATTGCTACATGACAAATCACCTCCAAACTTCGTAACATGAAACTAATATATATATATATATAAAATTTGTTTTATTATCACAGTTTCTGTAGGTCAAGGATTTGCAATCAGATTGGCTGGGTAGTTTTGGTTCAGGGTTTCTCATGAGTCAAGATGTTGCCCAGGGATGTTAACTGAAGGATTGACCAGGGATAGAAAATCTGCTTCCTTGATGACTCACTCACATGACTAACAACTTAATCTTGACTATTAGCAAAAGACCTTAGTTCCTCCCTATATGAATCTCTTCATAAAGCTATTTGAACAGCTTCACAATATGAAACTTTTCCCCTCCAGAACAGATAATCAAAGAGAGAACAAAGTTGAATCTGCAATGTCTTTCAAGGCAAAGCTTCAGTAATAGCATGTATTTATTCCATAATATTGTACTGGTTACATAGATTAGCTCTATTCAGTATGGCAAAGGACTACACAAAGGAACACTAAGAATCATTGGTATTGGGTCATTGAATGTGTCCCATAAAGTTCATGTTTTAGAAACATGGTCCCCAATATACCAGTATTGAAAAATTAAATCCTTGTAAGGTAATAAGTTTTTGAAGTATCTAACTTCATGAATAGATTAGTCCACTGAAGCATTGATGGGATAATGGTGTTTTAGTCAGCTTTTTCATCACTGTGACTAAAAGACCTGACAAGAGAAATTTTTGAGGAAACACTTATTTGGGACTCGTGGTTTCAGAGATCTCCTTCTGTAGACATCTGGGTCCATTGGAGCTCAAGTGTGGCCGACCATCATAGCAGAGTATGGTAGAAGAGAGTGGATCAGGACATGATCAGGAAGCAAAGAGAGAGAGATTCCACTCATCAGATACAAAACATATACCCAAAGGTACACCCCCAGTTATCCCCCTATTCCAATCACACCCTATCTACCTCCAGTTACCATTCAGTTAATCCCTATAGGGATTAATTCACTGATTGAGTTAAGGCTTTCATAACCCAATCACTTCTCAAACTATCTCACACATTGGGGGAGGCACCTAATATCTAAACTATAACAAATGGAGTAATTAATAAGCCACTGGGACAGTAGTTCTATTATGAAAATGAGTTCTCTCTTTGGAAAGTTTACTCTGCCTTGCTACACAATGCTCTTTTCCATGTCATGATGCAGGAAGAAACCCTCATTTTGCATGATGTTTTTGGACTTTCTAACCTATATAACTGTGAGCTAAATAACCTCTATTCTTCAGGTTCTCAGATATTTTGTTATAGTAACAGAAAACAAACTAAGACAGTCACCAAGGGCCAAAGTTGGCTATCGTCTTTGACTATGACATGCATCACAGGGTTATTTGAGGTAGGTACAGCCATAATTTAAGGCAGGCTTCAGGCAATCAGGATTCACTCAATCAATACCTACGCAGAGGACATTTCAGGAATCAAACCTTGGGTGCCCATTTGTAAGGATCCAGGTTATGGTGCTTGCTAGGAATTTATAGCCTATTCTGTAAAGGCAGAATGTCTAACATCTTTTGACCAAACCTCATACTTTGAATAACAGTAATTTTGACAATAAAATCCCTTGCTAATATTCACTATGCTAATTAGTAAAATTTTGTTGTTTGTTAAGATAGCTAAACACTATGTACTCGTCATAACTTCCCCTGGAATGTGGCTTTCTGATGAAATACTAGCTGTTATATCTGGGAATGTGAATTCTAAATTATGGCAAGCAACAGTATGCACAATACACAGTCTATAGTCTAAATTAACTACATATGTACCTATACATAGTATTACATATCCTCAATTTTTGAATGTAAATTATAGACATCATACTACCATCCATGATTTAAAAAATGTAAGCTATGACAAAAGTAACAATTCCGGCCAATAACTATCATCATATGGAGCTGTTCATATTGGATAGAATTATTTATAATGGAAATTAGTGAATGGTTATTAGGAAAACAATTCTGGTATTGGGGTGTGTTGCCAAAAAAATCTATATTTATTTTAATTTTTGAGGGTGAAGTATTTGTACATTATATTATAGGGTTAATTTTTGAGAACAAAGTATTTGTAGTTTATATTACAGGATTATATCATAAAGAATTACATGAGTTAATAATTTCAAAGCACTTAGGACAAGTGCCTGACACATAGTAAAGTTATCAGTAAATGTTTGTGATGATGATAATAGTGGTTGTGGTGATCATTTGATAAATATATACATTTTATTATTATCAGTTGCATTGAACACTGAATTTTTACCCAGATTCCTCAAAAGAACCAAAATACTTGTTTTCTCAGCTATTAGGAATGCTATTGGCTGACAGTTCTCAAAATGTCAGCTCCACTAAAGCATTGCCTTCAACATTACTCAAGGTCACACCTACATCCAGGGGGAGAGCCTGTATCCAATGACTGGTCATTGATGGGTATATAAAGGTCCATTCCCCCTACTTTAATTTGGCACACTTCTGAAAGGCTACTGTAGTTTTAGAGCCACCCATAGAGTCATTATATGCTTTGTTAGAACTATGTCACAGGGGCCAGGGTTGTGGCACAGTGGTAGAGCGCTTGCATGTGTGAGGCACTGAGTTCCATCCTCGGCATCCCACATTAAAAAAATAAATAAATAAAAATAAAATAAAAGTGTTGTGTCCATCTACAACTAAGAAAATACATATATTAAAAAAAACTGTATCACAGCCCATCTTCTCCCTATACCCCATCCTGTATTTCACCACAGTGTCGATTCCAAAGGAATTCTTTTTGATAAATTTTCCTGTATACAAGTCTCAACCTCAGGTTTTGCTTCCTAGGGAACATGATCAGAAACATCAATGTTGTTTAATAATTTAGAAAACTACATAAACAAATGTATCCTTTTTTATTGATTGGTGATTATTAATACAAGATGTAAATTTTATTTTTAATTTTGAAACAGGGTCTTGCTAAGTTGCTTACAGCTCCACTAAATTGCTGAGGCTGGCTTTGAATTCATGATCCTCCTGCCTCAGCCTCTCAAGTTGCTGAGATTACAGGTATATACCACTGCACCAGCTAGATTAGAAATTTGAGATCTAAAGTTAGTGCTAGAGACAAATATAACAAATTATTAATTGAAATATTTATCATATTAAATATTTTCTCATGGAAAATATGGCAATTTATATATATATATAACTGTTCATCTGATGTATGGAAGCACAAAAGGACATGAAAGCTTTTAAAACAGGTAGTTAGTAAGCACACTTTGTTTATCAGCAAAGGCGACGGTAATACATAGTCTTAGTAAGCAAATTTTGTTTATCAGTAAAGACTACAGTAATAACAAAATCTTAAAGGGCTATCAAATAACAAGTTCTTACTAGGCAAATTTGCTGAGTCCAAAAGTTTCCCTGGTCACCCTTCTTATAGTGACTCAAATTGCTTCCTTCCTTATTCTGGCGTTTTCATCTCAATATAATGCCTCATCATTGTTGGTGCTAAGAAGGACAGTACAGTGAATGTTAGTCAGCTTTTCATCACTCTGAACAAAACACCTGCCAAGACAACTTAGAGGAAGAAAAGTTTATTTGGGTTCACAGTTTCGGAGGTTCAGTTCATGGTTGGCTGACTCCATTGCTGTGGGCTGGAGTATCAGAATATCACAGTGGGAGAATATCACAGTGGGAGGCTGGTGTTGTGGTTCAGTGGTAGAGTGCTTGCCTAGCATGTGTGAGGCCCTAAGTTTGATTCTCAGCATCACATATAAATACAATAATGGTTCATTGACAACTAAAAATAATTAAACAAACAAACAAACAACAACAACAAAAAACAGTGGAAGCACATGGCAAAGGAAAGCTGCTCAGCTCAGACAGCCAGAAATGGGGAGAGAGAGGGCTGGGGGGAGAAAATATTAATGAGGAGCCAGGGACAAAATATAGTATCCAAGCACATGTCCCTAGTTACCTACTTCCTCCAGCCATAGCTCATCTGCATATAGTTACCACATAGTAGTTCACTTGAATTATTAATCTACAAGAATGGATTAATCTACTGATAAGATCACAGCACTTAGAATCTAATCATTCACTTCTGAACCTTTCTGAATTATTTGGCACATGAGCTTTGTGGGGGACATCTCTTATGCAAACCATAACAGTGAATCATTCAGTGACTCAAATGTTTTGATCTGGAAGTGACACATAACACTTTTGGTCACTGTCTACTGGTAGACAGTCACATGGCCCTTATCAACTTGCAGAACAAAGAAAAATAGCCTTTGACATATCCAGAAAGACAAGAAAAACTGAAATATGGGTGATCATTGATAGGTGTCAGTCTTCAGGACAGTCTTGCATTGTTGAGGGAGACTAATATTTTAGTTTTGATAAGGATTATCTTATAAAGAACATCCTATTCTTGAGACAAACTCTCTACATAGATCTTATCCTAGAAAATAAATTAATTTTAAGCCCCAGTATCTATTTTGTAATTTGAGTGAAAGAAATTTAGTTAGATATAGAGAATCAGCAGCTAGAATAGAATTTGGCAAGCCATGGACAATCTCTTTAATCATAATTAGATAGATAGAGATAGATAGATAGGAAAGTCACATTTGAGTGAGCTTTGAAAATCTAGATAAAAATCCCCCCAGAGGCTTTCTTGAAAAGATGATTGTAAAATTTAAAAACAAGAACAAAATAGAAATAAAAGTGAGCTTTGCCTAAATTTCCTTCCATATTTGACAATTCATTCTTGTAAGGAAAGGAGTAAAATTATCCTGTCAAGTAAATAAACCTCTCATCCTTATTTCTATCACATTCTTCAATAAGAAAAATGTTTCATATGAAAAACATTCCGTACTATAGACAGTTCATAGCATGAAAAGTTCAAACATTAAAACTATGCTGTAGTTTGGATTTGGAATGTACCCCAAAGGCCCATTTGTTAAAAAGCTCGGTCCTCTGCTTGGTGCTATTAGGAAGTATCAGAACCTTTAGTAGGTAGGGTCCAGAGGAACAAAATTAGGTCTCTGGCAGGGGGTGGAGGAGTTGGGCAGGATGCCCTTGAAGAGGATACTGGGATCCTGGACTTTTCCTCTCTTTTTTTGCCTCCTTGCTACCATGAGGTGAATAGCTTTGCTCAACCATATGCTCTCAACATGATGTATTGACTCACCACAGGCCCAAAGGCTATGGGCCAAATAAACATAGATTGAAATCTCTAAAACTCCGATCCAAACTAAACCTTTCCTCCTTATAAGTTAATTATCTCTGGTATTTCGTCAGAGTGATAGAAATCTAGCATGCACTCAAGAAAACAAAAAGGAAATAATGATAATATTTCCTTGCTTTAGTCAGCCAGGGCAGTGCATACCTATAATCCCCACAACTCCAGCAACTGAGAAGGATTACAAGTTTGAGACTGGCCTCAGCAACTAAGTGAGGTCCTGTCTCCAAAACAAAACAAAACAAAACAAAACAAACAAACAAACAAAAAGGTTGGAAAAGCAACTTAGTAGCAAAGTTCCCCTGGGTTATATCCCCAATACAAAAAAAAAAAAAATGTTCCTTGCTTTCCAAAATCTTAAAAATAAACATACTAATTTAATTTTGGCATATAATTCTATACAGTTTTATTATATATAATAGATTAATGTAGGGATCACCACAATCATGATATGCAACTATCATGATATGCAACTATTATATTACTCTCAAGAAATTCTCTATGGTACCCCTTCATAGGCACAACCTACCCCTAACACTAGCATTAATGATAGATCTGTCTTCTATCACTATAATTTTGCTATTTTGAGATTATGTAAACAGAATCCTACAATATGTAACCTTTTGAGGTTACAGTCAGCATAATGGTTTTGAAATCCATTCAAGTTGTTGTATTTATCAATAGTTCATTCCTTTTATGAACATTTATGTACAGGTTTTCATGTGAACTTAAGCTTTCATTTCTCCAGTAGTTCGATTTCTGTTTTGTGTGGTATGTATGATTTTATCTATATAATAAATAGCCAAACAGTTTTTCTAGAGTGGCTCTGTCATTTTACATTTTCACCAGCAATATATGAGAGATCTACTTCCTCTGCATCTCAGCACTTGATATCATTTTATTTTAGCCTAACAGGTGTATAGTTGTGTATCATTGAGATATTAATTTGCATCTAACAGTCAATGATGTTATTTAATAATGATGTTATACACCTAAATAGTGCTTTTCATTTTTACAAATAATGTTTTAAACATGTCAATTCTCACAAGTACAGGTGTAGGGTAGTTCAAGTGATAAAGAGCTGATATGTATATCTGATATATAAAAGAAAGCCAGATATAATTATACCAGTGATACTCAAATAATTTAAAACAGAAAAGAAGCATGAAGGTGATTTAGCCATCCTTTCCCATTTTATAGAGAACTGAGTCCCAGAAAGGTTAAATGACTTCTCACACTGCTGGAATCATAACAAAAACACACTACTGATACTTGAATCTCTTCTATAATGTCCATCTAAGAAGTGATAATTTTTTCTTGAATCTTTTAAGTGATTGGGAATCACTCATTTTTAAACTCTGTTCTGTTAGGAAGTTTCCTGACACTGAGGTGAAATTGCCTATAAACAAGTGAATAGTCTGTAAGTGTTTTGACATTGAGCAGAAATAGCTGACTATAGATTGTTGGTGGGTCTAGTTCCATCCTCAGACCTCTCCAATGGAAGTGTTATCTCTTTTCCTTATGGCATGATTTCAGATACTTGGAAACAGTTATTCTGATGTAACAAATATATCCCATGTCAAGCTTTAATATTTACCTAATACCATTTCTAAAGTGAGCCTGCTTGCTTTCCTGTAAACTAGACCCAGATTTTTTATGGTGCCCAAAAATGAACAAAATATTTTTAATACAGAGTTTATACATTTTACAAGTATACATATATGTTGAAGAAAATAATGAAATTCCTTTGCCTCTCATTTAGTATGAGTATTTCCTCATATCATTAAAAATATGTTTTTAAATTTGTAAACTAACACCATATTTTTATTTTTTTACTTTTTCAGTACTGGAGTTTGAGCCCAGGGCCTTGTATATACGAGGCAAGTGCTCTACCACTGAGTTATATCCCCAGACTTAAAAAAAAAATCTCATTAATTTACACAGGCTGGTTTGAACTTGTCATCCTCTTGCCTCAGCCTCCCAAGTGGCTGGAATTATAGTCATGTGCCACCATGCCAGCTCAATACTGTATTTTAAAATGCATTTATTTTTAAAATGTGTTACATGCACATGGTGCAAAATTCAAAACATCAAAGAGGGTTTACAGTGAACAGTTAAGCCTCTCAGCCTTTTGGTTAAATGTTATGCTATGCTACGCTATAATATTTCAGACATCTTTTAAAAAAACACATAGATCTTTATGATTGACATTCTATCACATGGTTGTCTCATACCTGCTTAATCATTCATCTTAAATTATTTTACATTATAAATAATTCTCTTGTAACATCCTTCTATATCTTTGTGTGCAGATATGTATATTTTAGATTATTTCTTAAAGTATCTCTCTAGAAGAAAACTGATGCATCAAGTAGCCTAACTTGTACATAGTAACTTTCCACAAAATTGACATTTTATGTTTGTACAAGCAGTACATAAATGTCCATTTATGGTAAATGGGCTAGCTTATTAAACTCCTAGTTTATACATGATAGTACCCATCAACCCTATACAATTTATTGTTTTAAATTTATTATTATTATCATCATTATCGTGTGTTAGTACTAGGATTGAACCCAGGGCCTCACACATGCTAGGAAGTACTCTGCCACTGAGTTTCACCACCAGTCCTTTAATAGCTATTTGTTTATTGAAGTTCTGGAGATTGAACTCAGGACCACTGAGCTACATCTTTAGCCCTTTTTATTTTTTGAGATAGGGTCTTGCTAAGTTGTTCAGGTTGATATTGAAATATGGTCCTCCTGACCCAGCCTCCTGTGTAACTGGCATTACAGGTGTGGTCCACCATACCTGGCTTAAATTTTTACTAAACACAATACTTTACAAATTTAACTAAACACAATACTTTACAATTAACATTTATAATTTATTTACCTCTTTACAAGCCCAGTTCACCCATCAGATTTTATATTTCTGTGGCCTAAGGACAATATCTTAATACTCTGTAAAAAGCATAACATAGACATATACATGAAGTAGTATTCCATAAATTTATATTTAAATCAGTAAATAAACTTAAAAATCCCTACTAGTTTGTTGGATTCTGCCTATACTGTTATAGACTTAAAATTTTTGTCTATTTTAATTATGACCATCTGGACTTTAACTGAGAGTCAATATCTAGCTATTTTAAATTCTAGAAAATACCCCATCCTTCCTAATTATGAATCAGGTTAAAAATTTGATAAATGTGGGTTCTCTATATTCATTTGTTAATAAAATACAATGTTGACCCAGATAGTAACTATGGATCTATCCTAATAACCTCAGGAGAGGCTGACTGCCAGCCAGGAGTCAGTACCTTTTGGTGTTAAGTCATTCTCTAAAGGTACTACTATCTAGCCCCTTCTCTAATCCCATCCCAATTTACAAGTACATGGTAAAAAATGTCAAAATTCTTCTTGGTCTTAAATATTGTCTACTACATTTTATTTTCATAAAACCTAATAGCCATCAGGAAAAAAACTGACTGAAATAAATTATAGTAGGTAAAACCATACTATGTTGTATTATTTCTTTCTCTTATATACTCCCAGAGGATCCTTTATAATTCCTTTCAAATTCTGGCTTAGATCAACATGGTCCTGCCTGGAGATTAGAGGTGCCATGGAATCTCTGTTGAATGTATAAAGTTCCAGTCAAGTAAAAATTGAAGAGTTTCCAAGAAATACAGATTTTCCACCTTATGTCTCTAGAACCACTTCATTTGTCCATGACTCTTTCTGTATTTCTGAGGATTTTTGACTACTTGGGAATATTGAAGTATTTCATCCTATGAGTAGTTTGAATACAATTGCTTCCTGCTACAGATCAAGGGGACAAGGAGTGGGAAGAATTTATCAATTCACAGAGGCTTTCGGTGGTCGTCAGAAAATATTCTGGGGGATCTTTGGATCTTGACTTGACTGTTGCATGTCTTCCTGATTCTGGCAGTGCACAGTAACTGTCAGGTCTTTTTCAAACCTTTGCAATCTTTCAGATTGTGTGGTCTATAATTTGCTAACTCCACTCATGGTCACATACTTCCTCCAAGAAGTTTCTTTAGACCTTCTTCACTCTCCGTAACTCATTCACCATGTCTTATTTCCTCTAACCTAGAAAACCCAATTTTGATGGTTAATTTTATGTAAACTTGACTGGGCTAATGGATGGCCAGATAATTGGCAAAATAATAATTCTCGGTGTGAATTTCTGGAAAAGATCAGTAAACTGAGTAAAGACTTTCCCTTACTAGTGTGGGTAGGCATCCTCTAATCCAGTAGGAGCCAGCCTATATACATAAGAAAAGGCTGAAGAGAGGGCTAGTGTTATGGCTCTAGGCTGGAGTAAAGGCTCAGTGATAGAGTACTTGCCTATCATATGGGAGGCAAGTACCACATAAAAATAAATAAAACATAAAGGTATTGTGTCTACATACAACTAAAAAAATTATTTAAAAAAAGGCTGAACAGAGAATTTTTTTTCTTCTTGAGCTAGAACATCAATTTTTTTGTAGTTCTTGGGACATCAGAGCTTCTGGTCCTTAGGCTTTTAGACTCCAGGATTTATACCAGCACCCCCAGTCCCCATTGTCTAGCCTTGGATTGTAATTTAACATTACATCATTGGCTTTGCCGGTTCTCAAGCCTTCACTCAAAACTGAATTATATCACTGGTTTTATTGGTTATCCAGCTTACTGATAGCAGATCTTGAACTTCCATGATCATATGAGACAATTCTCACAATCTTATCTATGTTATTCTTTTAACTGTTAAAAAGCAACCTGAGACAATAAAATTTTAAGGATTTTATTTGAGCAAATAGTAATTCATGAATCATACAACTCCAAGTGGTTTGGGAGTACCACTGAGGGAACACAAGTGGGAAGCTTTTATAGGACAGAGAAGCAAAGCAAAGCAAAGACTTGATTGATTAAATAGTTGCCATATTTGATTATACCACTGGAAAGTCCCTGGTCATATAAATTTGTTGGCTACTTCTAATTGGTTGAGCTTACGTTTTGTTTTCCTTTAATATATGAATTTATAAAAACTAGCTCAAGTTCATTTTGCTTATGTTTGCAAATCAAATGAATTTAACTTATATGAGTTCTAACTGGTTCTGTCTGCTCTGGGATCCTGTATGTTCTCAGGACTCATTTCTACTTTCCCTCCAAAGCCGAAATGTAAACTATTTATAGCAAATGATAGAATATAAATTCAAACTGTCATGCATTCTCAGAAATTTTTCCTCCATTTGGGAATAGTATTGCTTTGTGTCAATATTTATACTACTCTTTTATAAGTTGCTATTTATCTACTACAGTAAGCTTAATGCAGTGTTTTGAATGTGTTACTTCCATTCCTTGTAACAATCCTGAGGATGATTATCTCCATTTTACAGATGGGAAGAGGAGATCCAGAGTAATGCAACTAGTAAGTGTTGCCAAAAGACAAATGCTCAACAAATTTATCGAAAAGATCTAACTGGCTTTTATTAGTGAGAATTAGGTCACATTTCATTCTATAAAATGGGCTGAGTGGAGGTGGGCTTTATAGCAAAAAAACAAAAAAAAGCTGAAGAAAGCATAAATCAGGAACAAGACACAGATTGATCATTTCAAACTTACTTTCCTAATATGGTTAGAGCAAAGGGGACTTCCTTATTATGTGAGATAAAAGTAGCCATTTGGGGATTTGGCTATTTTCTTATCCTGATTTCCTGGAAGGTAAGATAAACAACTTAAGTTTTAGTTTTATGATATGGAACTTCAGCGGGAGTGATTTCATTTTGGTGTGGTCTACAAGGGCCTAGTGCAGAAGCTCAATTCAAAACAATGGCCTCCCATAAATTTAACAGTCTTGAAACAATTAAAACCAGGTTTATCTAAACACAAACACATGTTCTTTTTACTTTATCAACTTACTTCTCAAATTTCCTTTGTATAGAACAAAGCAAAATAGTTGCTTTCTGGGTTAGATCTCATTTATACCCAAAGCTGCAAGTGGGCTTTCCTTTTCCCTGATCATCTTCTGGCTCTGAAGAGAATTTTAGAAGGTCCATTATATGTCCTTAGTTTTTATTTATTTTTTACAAGTCTCACCTTATTTGGGGGCTTCAGGTTTCTCAACACTATCCTTTAGGGCCCATTTTACTTTCTTACAATTACCCTTAGTATGTTTTTACTTTCTCCCAAGGTTTCTGTCACTTTTAATTAGCCAAGAAATTCCTTCTTGTTGGTCAGAATCAAGTTACCTAGTTGCTCTGCTGGGACATTAACTCATGAGAAACACAAGTAAAAAAACTTTTCAGATGTTCTATTTTAGCCAATGAAAACTTTAAAAAGGTGTCCAGCTATTTGAATTTTCTTTAATTCCTATACTGCTACAAGTGTTGACAAAGCGTATACTAAGTAAAGCATTGTGGTATCAATAATGAATTCTGTTAGAAAGAATTCACATGTGGCAGTATGTATGGAATTAGTTTTAAACCTCTTACATAAAACACTCTAGAGCAGCTCCAAGCTTCCTATTGTGTACAGTATGTACATCTGATTATTCTATTCCCATTTCTCATCCCCCACACAAGTTTACTACATGGAAAATAATTATTTTTATTAAACTATATTTGTCATAACACATTTTGAGTGTAATCTCAAACCAAAAATAGGAGGTGGGATAGGGAATATGACCTTATTGAAGTTAAAATGTCTGAAAGTCTACAAATTAGGATCTTAAAGCAGAAGACCATATATTAAGTAGGTAAAAATATTACACTTAAATTTTTGCTAGCTCTCTCTCTCTCTCTCTGTGTGTGTGTGTGTGTGTGTGTGTGTGGCTAAGGATGAAACCCAGGGCCTCAAGCATGTTAAGCAAGTGCTCAACCAACAGAACAACACCCCAATCCAATATTTGCTAACCTCTAAGTGAAATTTAACATTTCCCTCAATTGTGAACATAGGCTATTAAACCATGGTGTTGTTAGAAGTACCAATGACTTTTTCATCTATACAAACTTCAAATATTTTCCTATCATAGTACTAAAGTTACAAATATCTCAAGACATGATTGGTGCTCAGTACTCCAAAATTATAGATATTAGACCCTCCGCTAGATTTTACTTAATGCATTGTTACAAAAGCACATGCATAAGTACACATTTGTTTACTATTTTATTAGTGTATTCTAATAGGATTGGTTTCACTTATAAACCTATGCATTATATTTTAAAAGCATTATTCTGAAAAAGGTTCTGAAGGCTTCAGCAGACTGCCAAAAAGATCCATGGCACAAAAAAGGTTAAGAATACCTATTATAGACTGGCATTGCAAGTGAAGAGCATGTGGTCTGGTATTACGTTGCTTGGATTCAAATTCTGCTCTGCCACATATGCTAAGATTTTGGCTAAGTTATACACATTCTTTGTGGAATCAAATTCTTCATGTGTAAAATGAAGACCATACCTGCCTAAAAGTCTTCCAATGAAATTGATGTGATATCTGTAAACAGCTTCACACAATGCCAGGCACCTTTAGTATGTTATTCATCTCCACATCTACCTAGATTCTAAGAGTTTCAATCAGAAGCTATTTATATTTATTTTACACACAGATTTGTTTTGAACTCTATTGCCACTTGTTAAAATCATATTATTAAATATTGACTAGCTTCAAATGATTATGAAATACATGCATGATAAACAGAAGAATGAAACAATGAAGACCCATACACCCTCTATACAGTTTAAGAGGGAAAAGTGTTATTTGAAAAAAGGATGAACATACAATATTCAAATTGTGACAATTTTGAGAGTCAAAGAAAGGGATATTAGCCATAATATCAGGCAAACAGGCAAACTAGGATGGTGGCAGGCAAACCTGGACTGTCTAGTCAAACCAACATGTATAATCACCATACTCTTAAGCATTTTGTATGCCACTTCCATATTCCTCCTTCTCTCTGTAGCTACAGAAAATAACTATCTTGCATTTTATGACTATTATTCTTTTGTTTTTTATAGATTTATGTCTTATGCTTACACCCTAAAGACAGTTTACTTCCATTGGTTCTTAAATTTATACAAGTGGTATCACACTGTAATTTTTTTTTAAATTCCCATTTTACTCAACATTTTGTTAACAAGACTTAACCATGTCCAGACTTGCAATTCACCGCTTTTACTGCTGTTTTCTACGTACAAGTATATACAATATATTTATTCTAATATTGATGGATGGTGGTATAGTTTTTACAATTTTTACCATTATATACAATAATGTTATAAATTCTCTTGCTCATATCTCCTGTACAAATTTTTCCTGGGCCATAGAAAAGGTACATTCAAGTTTATTAGATTATGTGAAGTTGTTTTCCAAATTGATTATCAACTTATACTTCTATCAGCCATGTGTAAGTGTTCTGGAGATACTGGGTGTGATGTAGTTTTTCCTTGTGATTTGGTATACATGTTTTTTTTAAAATATAAAATTAAAAAAATATTTTTTGAGATGTTGATGGACCTTTATTTTATTGATTTATTTTTATATGGTGCTGAGGATTGAACCCAGTGCCTCATACATGCTAGGCAAGTGCTCTATCACTATGCCACAAACCCAGCCCAGTATCCACGTTTTCTTCTCTGTGAATTGCCTGTTTGAAATGACAATGGGGAGGAGGGCATTATCTTTTTTTCTTTTCTTTCTCTCTTTTTTCCCCCCTTAAGTATAGGGATAGAACCCAGGGGCAGTTTACCCCTTAGTTATTTCACAGCCCTTTCTATTTTTTGAGACAGGGTCTCTGTAAGTTGCCCACGCTGGCCTTGAAATTGTAATTCTCTTGCCTCAACCTGTAGAGTTATTGGGATTATAGACATGCACACAAAGCTTCACCAAACTGTAGTAGTTCTTTATGCAATCTGTATACTAATCCTTTAACTAGTAATATTTTGGCATTTCCCATAAAAATTTTATTATGGCAAATGTTAAACATATATAATAGTTTACAGAATAGAGGGGTTGGGGTTGTACCTCAGTGGTAGAACAATTGCCTATCGTGTATGAGACATTGAGTTTGATTCTCAGCACCACATAAAAATAAAAATAAATACATAAAATAAAGGTATTATGTCCATCTACAACAAAAAAAATTAAGAAGAACTTTACAGAATAGAACAAGTGCCTATTACTCAGCTTCAACAATTATCAACTTATGATGAATCTTATTTCATTTATACTATCATCCATTTCCCCGTCTCTTATTTGAAGCATATCCTAGACATCATAGGTCTACTTATAGGTCTCTTCCCTGGGAAAAACTATAAATCTGAAGCACACCTACCCACATTCTAATCATCTCAATTACTCACTAGATTAAGGTGATCTTGGATTTCTCGTGTCTAATATTCCTGTCGGAAGTCATAAATTCTTTCTTAGAAAATATCACAATGACCTCAAAGTATAATCTCTTTATGTGTCAAATAATGCTGACAATCAATAAAAAGTAATGTAACATAAATAAGAGAAAATAGCAAACTTTTATAAATAAAATATTAAAAATAACAAAAGTAAAAAAGACAAGACAATATGATAAAGGACAATAAACAAACAAGAGATGCTTCAGATAACAGCAGACCCATAGTTATTAGACATAGTTTTCTTTTGTAAAAGAACTGAGTTATAAATTTGAGAAAATAAAAGATGAGATTGATATTGGGTTGATAACTGGAAACAATAAAACAGAACCAAACAGAAATACTTGAATAAGTAACTAAAAAGATACTGAAATAAATGCTTTGACAGGTAGTTTTCAACAGATTAGAAAGAACTAAAAACAGTGAACCTAATGAAAGGTTAAGAATTATCTAGAATGAAAGATAAGAGACAAATATAAAGAAAACGGGACAAAAACGAAATGGTCAAACACATCATGTGCCGCAGTCTGGCTGGGCACACAATCACGAGCCACCACACAGCTTGTAGATTCAAACAGCAACTCTTTATTCCCGAACTCACACCAGCCGTCTACAATCACGTTCTGGGGAAATCCACGTTCTCTGCCCAAAATCCACCTTCTCTGCCCAAAATCCACCTCCACTGGGCTTCTATCTCCAAAAAATACTCTGAATCCCATGAGAACTCAAGGGGAACTCAGGCAGCAGGATACGCCCTATTCCCAGCAGGAATAATCTTAAACCTTAAACCTGGAACCTAAACTGGGCCCTAAACACAATTATCTTAAACCGGGAACACCCTAATCCGCCTTGGTCCTTGAGCAAGGTCACCTACATTCAATGTCACTGCAACATGGGGTACGCTGGCAAGGAAATTGTCATACCTACTTGGCTAATGGCTCCCAGCAATCATGTAAGTGGAGTACCAGAAGATGAGAAAAAAAGAGTGGAAGCAAAATCAGTATCCAATGAGATGAGATGACAATTTTCCAAAAAAGACCTAAGAACATCAGAACCAGATTCAAGCAGCATTATAAACCTCAAAAGAAAAAAAAAAATCAACAAAAACACCATGCTGGTGTATCAAGGAAAAAATAAATTACCTTTAAAGGGTAAACATAAAACTGATGTTATTTCTAAGAATGGAAGCCAGAAGCAATAGAATGTATCTTTTAAAATCATAAAATAGTTGCTAATTCAGTAAAAATATTGGTTGAGAATAAAACAAAAAATAAAGTTTCAGAATACAAAAACTGGGAGAACATGTGAACATGTAATACGCAAACATTCATAAAACATTCATATTAATGCACTTTCTTGAGGAAAAATAATATAATCTCAGATGCAAACTCTGATTCAGGTACTCATTATACAGAACAGCAAAAGAAAGTTTGTGTAAATATAAGTGCACATTAATTGTATAAAAATAATAAGAATTTAGGAAATACACATCAAGAATAGACAATTTATATAAAATGGTAAGTGAAGTTGATGTGTGCTAAGGTCCTTATATTATCTAGGAAGAGGTATACTAAATTATCTTAGAAGTTAATCAACTAAGAGTTCATGTTGTGATCTCAGGTCAACACTAAAAAGAATACTAAAAGATAAATAATTGTTAAGCTTATAGGCCAAAAGAGTTAAAAATAATTAATCAATTTAAAAGAAGGTAAAAAAGAAAATGAACACAGGATGCCTATAATCCCAGCATCTTGGGAGGCTGAGACAGGAGAACTCCAAGTTCAAAGCCAGCCTCAGCAAAAGTGAGGCACTAAGCAACTCAGTGAGACCCTATCTCTAAATAAAAACAAAATAGGGCTGGGGATGTGGCTCAGTGGTCGAATGCTCCTGAGTTCAATCCCCAGTAAACAACCACCCCCCTGGAAAAAAAAAAAAAAAAAGAAAATGAACACAGGAGAGGTAGGACAAATAAAGAAGTAAATATCATTGATTTAAATATAAACATATTAGTAATTCTTACATGTAAGCAGATGGAATATTCCGATTAAAAAATATTACCACAGATTAAAAAATTTATTATTTTATATTATTCCTCAGTTTAAAAACCACCCCTCCACCCCACTCACCCGACCACTGCACTTGGAATAAAACCCAAACCCCTTCCTGGCTTTCAATGTTAACATGATCTAGCCTTTCCAATACCGTCAGCATTATTCTTCCCTTAGGTGCTATGTTCCAACTATGCAGACTTTCTTTTGACTCCTGAAATATTCCAAGGTAGATCATTCCTTTGTTTTGCATTGTCACCCTTTCTGTAAACAATGATTCCTCAATTTCTGCAAAACAGGGCTCTCTTATCATTGAAACAGAAGCATAAACGGCATCTTCTTAGAAGCTGTTCTTAATAATATAATCTAAAATAGTCATCTATTTAGTCATGAAGTACTATTGTTATAATACTCATCTAGTACTTACTATCTTACATTTTCCTTATTTATTCATGTATGGTCGGTTACTACTGAAACGTGAATTACCTGATAGGGACTATGTCTACTTTATTTACCATGGTTTTCTCAGAGTACAGAACAGTGACTGGTGATAAATATTTAATGAATGAATAAAAGTAATTTCAGTTTCCAACAGATATGGTTTTGTCTGTTTACTGCCCTTGGTGATGGTGACTGTTTTAGATTTTCCTCACAAGAAAAGGTATCAAATGGTATCAAGATCCCATTTCATATGTTAATGGTTTTTGAAAATGTGCACCGTACCACTTGTGTAAAATTTTCAGAGTTTATGGAACCAATTGATCAGATATGTGGTACAGTCATAGAAACAACTGTGGTAAGTGTCATGGAAATAAAGGAGATTCAGGGAGGCTATTCAATCATTAAAAGGTTGCAATATGCTTCTGAAAAAAATTTTTCCCCAAACTAGAAAGATGAGAGCAATATAGGTGAATGTTAAAAAGCAAAATTTTAGAAACAAAAGCCAAACTGATCTATTCTTTACCTAAATTAAAACAAAAAACAAAACAAAACCATCTGGGCTGGGGCTGTAGCTCAGCAGCAGAGTGCTTGCCTCGCATGCTGGGTTCGATCCTCAGCACCACATAAACAAATAAAATAAAGGCATTCTGTCCATTTACAAAAAAAAAAAAAAAAAAAAAATTAAACAAACAAACAAAAACCCACCCTGAGCACTATTCTGCATAAACTGGGTAGATCAAACAATAGAATACATTTCTAATAGTTTGGATGCTAGGAAGTTAGAGATTAGAGTGACAGCATGGATGGGCTTTGGACAGGGCCCTATTCTTGAACTGCAGATAGCTGTGTACTTACTTTGTCCTCACATGATGGAGAGAAGAGGGAAAACATGATCACTTGTATCTCTTCTTATAAAGTCATTAATTGTATCATAAGGGCTCCACCCTCACGACAAATCACCTTCCAAAGTTCCTATCTATTTATGTTGTGTCATTGTGGATTAGGGTTTCAATATATGAATTTTGGGGGGAAACATATAGTCCATAAAATGCTCTTTTAACTTAGAAATTTAAACATTTTCCATTAGAAACTCTAGTCTAATGGCTTTTAAAAACAGATAATATCCCACTAAGCATATATAACAGAATGTGACTAATCTTACTGTTATAAGTAAGACTGCAACTACTTTTTATCATTTAAAGTATTATGACAACTAACATCTTGTCCACAAAGAATTTTAAGTGCAATTTAACTGAAATGATCTTTGTCCACAACATTAAGGTATTTCTTATAGAGGAAAATGGCAAAACAGAACAAAAACAAGATCCCAGTTCTCTAGGTGGTTATTGGAAAATAATATAAATGACAGGAGGGCTGGGGATGAGGCTCAAGCGGTAGCACACTCTCCTGGCATGCGTGTGGCCCAGGTTCGATCCTCAGCACCACATACAAACAAAGATGTTGTGTCCGCCGAAAACTAAAAAATAAATATTAAAAAATTCTCTCTCTCTTTAAAAAAAATATAAATGACAGAAAAAAAAGAAAGCATGTAATAATCACACTTATTAAATGAGAGTAAGAACAGTGAAAGGTTTCTTAGAGGAGAAACTAAGCAGTACATTTTGCAAAAACTAAGGACTGAATTTTGAAAAAAGTAATATGTTTTGAAGGTTGTAAGAGTTCCAGGTCAATGTGAGTATTAAGAGAGGAGGTAACTTCCTGTTGGCACTTCTAAATATTTGGGAAAATTTCTGTCAGGACATTTCAACTTTTTAAATTAAGTCCTAATAGTAAGCAACCAAGACGTTTCTCAATGATTATTCTCCCAACCCCCTTGTCAAAACTACTGAGTTTCTTTTTAATCTTCATCATTCACACCTTTTTCCCCCTTTCATAACTCTTTCCTTTCTTTGAATCTTTGTCAAATACTTCTATTTTAAGAAATGGAAACAGGAAAATTCCTTTAAGACAGGTAAAGAATAGAAAATACTGTTTTTCTATAGGATAAAAAAGGGATTGGGTGACACTGCATTAAAATATATGCATTTAAATCATTAAAATACTACTTGTATAAGATTTATCATGATGTAATAAAGATAACTGTGAAACATGAATATTAAAGGATATTAACCAAGGAGTATTTATCAATGTGCTTTATACTTAATAACGAATATAGAACCCCATGGCATATAAAAAATGATAAGCAGATAACAAAAAGTGATTTATTTTCTTGGTTTTACTCTGGCAAGAAGAGAATCTATCCTGATAATAATTTCAACATTACTGTCACATAGAAGGAGATGCTTTGTGAACCTCAATGAGGCTGCCAGGTTGAGGACAGATATAAGAAGAACCACACTGTCAGAAATGAAAGAGTAAGACTTCACAGGATATGTTGTCACTGACAGGCTGATAGCCACTTTCCTTCTCCACCTTTTCTTCCTCAAGGATAGCACCTGCTTCCCACAGATCCACTAGCAGACAACTACAACCCCTCTCTAACACACTTAACCATCTGTAGATGCCCTGGGGCTTGTCTATTTACAACCTAGTCCCTACACAGCAGAAGCTGAACCCTCAGGGAAGTTCCGGATTGATCCTCAGCAGAATTTGTTTCACAAACTATTCCTCAGCCCCCTCCTGCTTCCAGCTGTTTCTGTCAGTATTTAGGATTTCTGTATCTTCCCTCCTTATAATGCTATGTATCCCCTCAACACACACAAAATTTAAAGTAAAAGACAACATAACTCACACAACCAGTCTCTGAACCCCCTTTCTAACAGAAAGCAACTGCTCCATGCCTGCTTCTTTTGGATGGTTCAGACCTCTAATTCCCAAGGTCTTTGGGCCATTTATGACATTCATATCATTCCCTCTAGATACTCTGGTAAGAAGGGTGAAACCGAAAATCCATAACCATTTCTAACTTCTTCTGAAGCTTCTTAGCTTCCCGCCTCAGTTCCAACTTCATGACAAAACTTGACACTACAGCAAAAAGAAATGGATGAGATTACAGATAGCCACAACTTAAGTAAAGATCCCCATGTACTTCTGGGTTGATGGTGCTCTGCATACCCATTTCAAGCCTGCCTCCAGGACTATATCTCGTTATAATAAAAAGGCATAAAGAGTTGACTGGGGGTAATTTCCTTTCTTTCCACTTGATAATTTCGTTTCCTTTTTTTTTTTTTTTTTTTTTTTTAATAGCCAAAAAGAAAACGTCCATATCGGAATATAATGAACAGGTAGAATTCTCTTCCTGGTTACTGTTCTTCGTAGATGTCCTTCTGGCTCCAGCTGGTGTCTGAATAATGAAGAAACTTCTCACGGTCAGATTCCATTGACCTGAGGGAGTAGAGCTGGAGACACTAAGACAGGAAATAAAAACCACAGAAGGACAACAGGTCTACCGAGAAGGCGAGACTCCCCAAAGGGACGAAATCAGAAAAGCGAAAGGGTACAATGAGACAGGGCACTGGCTAAAAGCCGAGGCAATTACGGCGTTGTATCAGGAAGAACAAGACCCAATATGGTCTTTATCCTCACTAAATCCGCTGGGTAAAGGGGTCGACTCTCACCCGAGCCACCTACTTGTGCTTCCGTCACCTCCCAGAGGGAGAATGGGCTCCTTCCGAAACCACCCAACCTACCTCAGAATCGTCTTAGGCGCGGCAAGGGCGCTCGGCCCGCCCACCTACCTGTGCTGCGCCTGCGCCTTCCCCCGCACCTCTCAAGGTCAGCACCACCCCCAGCCCCTAACCTAGCACCACGGAAGTTGCTTTAGAGGACGTCCTACGTATTTTCACCTCTGCGTAGCGTGGGGTTGCAGGCGTTCAGGAGGAGGAGGAACTTCCTGTCCCGCGCAGGCAAACTTCCGGCAGAGCCGGAAGACCTTCTTCCTCGCGGTTTCTAGAGGTTCCCCTCTGCAACACCGGCAGGGGAGATCGGCGGCTCCGGGGTGTCTGGTCCACTAGCCGTCCTTGGCGCCATGGTGAGTTCTTCTATGAAGGCAGGAGTAACAACTGTGGGAGAGAAATGGCCAGGAAGTCTCCTGTGAGGGGAGGCGGTTGAGTGCCTTGCTTAGAATGGAACTGGCTGGAGCACCCGGTGAACCTCTGTGCAGGACCCACTACCCGCCCCAAGTGTCAGAGCTCCTGAGGAATTAGCATCCGTCCTGACCAGCCGCGAGACTAGGAGGGCGGAGGGTGGGAGTGGATCTGGCAGGAAGTACCGAGTGGGTAGCCTGCCTCTTCGTGGCCCATCACTGTGTATGGCCCGTGGCGCCAAGTGTACCCAGAGTTGACCTTGCCCAGCTCATCACCTCCTCCCCGCCTTCTTTTTCAGCCGCAGGACAGAGACTGAGAATTAGAAATACCTTTAGTGTCTCCAAGTGAACACAAAATCAGGATATCTTTCAAACTCAGCCATTTCAGAATTGGAAAGGATGTGAAATTTAAAAATCCCGATTAGTAAGAACAGATTTTATTCGAAAGAAAAAATCACAAAGGTATGGAGGAAAGATCTATCATAGTAGAGAGAATGCCCTGATCATGGGATCAGCAAGGGTCTCAAAGGTTAGACAAAGAAGGTTCTCTTTTATGGGGAAGGGTAATAACGCTAGAAAGAACCACATATGGAGAAGTAAGATAAAAGACTTGTGTTATGATGGACACTAACCAGAGAATGTTTTTCTCTGAGGCAGCCTATTTTGAGGAGCTGTTAACAGTGGTTTGTATGCTGTTTCAGAATGAGTGCAAGCCAATGTCCAGGGACTTCTAGGAAGAGACTCTTAATCAAAGTCTGATTAATAAGCACTTGTTTTCCATTGATTGGTTGTGACAAGCAGTTCAGGACGTCATTTATGAAACAAGCAGGGAATTTGGAGGGTCTAGATCCTGGCTTTGTCATAGGTAAATTTGCAGGAGCTGGGTGGAAGACTAGACTGTGAACCTTATTTAAGTTCTATGGGGAATGGTGATTCTGTTGCAGTAAGTCATTTTCTAGAACACAAAACGATGGTTTTTATTTTTATTTTTTAAATCTTTGTTGTTTCCAAGATTACAGGGCTCTAGCATAGTTCAAAACTGTCAAGTTACTTCATGGTGTGAAAGCTTTTAAACCCTCATCTGTAGGGCTTATGTCTTGGAATTTGGCTGTAGTCAACCATGATTTTTTTCAGGGCCAAATATTGTCAAGTTTCATTTTGGTTATTGTGTGATGATTAACTTTTTAATGGCTTAGAAAATGAAATGAATGTAAAACAAAGATCTTCAAAATAATATAGTTCCTATGCACTCTACCAAATAACATATATCACTTTAAGCATTATGTTTATGTATTTTATTTTTTTAATGTTTGTTTTTTAGTTATAGCTGGACACAATACCTTTATTTTATTTATTGATTTTTATGTGGTGCTGAGGATCGAATCGAGAGCCTCACATGTTGGAGGCCATCACTCTACTGCTGAGCCACAACCCCAGCCCTCTGTTTGTGTATTTTTAACCTCAGTGAATAGTATGGTTTGTGTGTCTTAAGAGAGGTTTTTCTTTTTTCTTCTTCGCATCAATTAAATTAGACAAAGAGAGGGAACTGGTAGGAACCAAATCTTGATCAACCATTCTATCCTCTTGAATATTACAGACAAATATGGGGTTCAGAAATAGGAAATTATTTACTTGAGGTAGTAGTCTGAACTCAAACTCTGATCTCAGTTTCTTAAATTTAAGATCAACTTTTTACTTCTTGGTCTAAAAAGTTGAAGATGGTATAATTTAAAATCCTTAAATTCGTCATAGTCACAAAGAAGCCGAATATGAACTTGTTTCTTGTGTTCTGGAATAGTAGCAATAGAACCTTTCTCCTGCCAATTCAAAAGAGGTAATTATATCTTAAATGTATTCTTATGCTTATTCTCAGAATGTTTGAGACTGGGGATCAGATATTTGGCTGTGTACATTCTGGCATTGCTTATACTTCAGAGCTAATTACTTGACTCTATCTTTCCTAGATATGAAATTGATAATGTCGGTATATGCAAGTGTAGTCAGAGCCTAGAATTCTTCAAAACAAAAGGTTTGACCACTTAATAAAGTGAACATATTGAATTTATTTAGGATTCAGCTTAGTTGAAGTGACAACAATTTTTACATTGTTTAGGCCTAACGATGTAATAAAAAGGACACACTAGACATGAACTCAGGAGATCCAGATTCTGCCCATTATTATGTGAATTTGGTAAAATCACTCAACTTTGATAAGGATTCCAAATTTCTCCTAGATAAAAGAAGTAAAAATTGATGGGGATTAAAGCACCATCTAACACTATTTTTGCTGTGCTAGAGATTGAACTCAGGGCTTTGCACACAATAGTTGAGTGTTCTATCACTGAATTAAATCCAGATCTTTTTTATTTTTTCCAATTTTTTAGTTGTAGATAGACAGAATCCATTATTTATTTATTTTTATGCAATGCTGAGGATCAACGCTAGTGCCTTACATGTTTTAGGCAAGCACTCTGCCACTGAGCTACAGCCACAGCCTTCTCCCAAGCTTTTTTAATTTCATATTTTGAGACAAGGTCTCCCTAAGTTTCCCAGGCTAGCCTTGAACTTGTGACGCTCCTCACAGTAACTGGGATTATAGGACCATGCCTTTGTGCCTAGCCTAATTCTTACATTCATGATTGTGGGGCTTCACTTTGAACTTTTTTTTTTTTTCAGAATACAAGCATATTTCAAATTAAATGAAGTTTAGTCTTGGTTTCTACTGTTTTTTTCCTTGCCCTTTTGTTTTCTTTAGTTTGATTCCTTTTGTCATTTCTCTTTTTATTTTTTACATATCATGTAGGTAATATTTGGAAATTTTTTGTTAGGTTTGGCTAAGTACTTCAGTGTTGTCTTAAATACTACTCCAGAATGTAAAGAAACTCTTGGGACATTTTTATTTTATAATTTAATCAATTATAAATTCATTCTGCTCTTTGATACAGTTGCAGAACAAAACTCCATAGATGCCTGTGCATATAATAAAGTCCTCATATTCTGAGCAAATAGCAATAGGATTTTAATCTAGACTAAAAATACTGAACTCACTCTTAGTTTTTATGCTTTCAAATTGTGAAAATACTCTAGAAAATTTATTAAAGGAATAAAACCATTTGTTGTATTCTTTTAGAAGATTACAGACCACTTTTTAATAAAAAAATCATCATTCATCATAATCTGTCTGAGAATATTAGGTAGATTAGAGCTAGCTCCTGGAATTGTAGGTATTTCAGCTCGTTTTATCTATGTAGCATCCTGTAATAACTGCCGGAATTAAGCAATGATCTATTTATGGAAAAACAAGTAGTAATCTTCTGCCATAGTTAATCAGAATTAATGAGAAAGTTTTCCTTCAGAGAGAAGGTAAGGAGGAGTATTGGGAAGTGATAAGGTAGTAAACGTTATAAGAGAACTACACATAATTTCAAACAGTACAGAAGAAATAAATTAATTCTAATTTGGGGAGGTCATGTAGTAGGTAACTTCTACTGAGTTTTGTAGAGTGGATTAAGATTCTAGCTTTTTAAAAATATATATTTTTAGTTGTAAATGGACACAATACCTTTATTTTATTTATTTTGTATGTGGTGCTGAGGATTGAACCCAGTGCCTCACACATGCTAGGCAAGAGCTCTACCACTGAGCTACAACCCCAGTCCCAAGAGTCTAACTGTTCAACACAAGTTTACATCATGAATTACTCATGATATTTGATAAAAATGCTTGCTGGGGCCCCATTATTGTGGGGCGAAGTTTCAGAATCTTTAAGTCTGAAGCTAGCAGTCCTTAGACCATCCTTACAAGAAAATATAGACATAAGAAACATTGAGAAATTAGAGGTGTTTTTTGTAGCTGAGTGATAGTCAGATGTGAAGTTTGAAGAATGGGTGCTGTGCAGACTTTAGCATTTGCCAAATAGTGGCAGAGATTTGGTTTTCTTATCAGACCTCTGCCTTTGACTTCTCTCTGCTACTTTCCTAAAGAGGTTTAGGTAACAGAATATTAGAGACTGTTCCTTAGTATTTGATTGATTGAAGGTTGGTTCTTTTTTGAAAAATTTAAATTTGTTCTTTTTAATTGTACCTGACAGTAGAATGTATTTTGATATATGTACATGGAGTATAATTTCCCATTCTTGTGGTTGTATACAATGTGGAGTTACACTGGTCATGTATGCATATATGAACATAGGAAAATTATGTCCGATTCATTCTACCGTCTTTCCTATTCCCATTCCTTCCCTCTTCCCTTCATTCCTGTTTGGCTAATCCCATTCCTTCCCTCTTCCCTTCATTCCTGTTTGGCTAATCCAATGAATTTAGGTGCTCTAAACATTGTTGTAGCTACATCACTATAGTATGCTAATTTTAAGACCTTTGGGTATAGGCCGAGGAGTGGGATAACTGGATCAAATGGTGGTTCCATTCCAAGTTTTTTAGGGAATTTCCATACTGCTTTTCAGAGTGGTTGCACTGGAGTGTATGAGTGTACCTTTCCCCCCCTACAACCTTGCCAGCATTTATTGTTACTTGTATTCTTTTTTTTTAAGTTTAAGTGAATATTTATCTCAAGATATGGAAGGATTTCTAAAAATCAGTAGTATGAAGGAAATCACAAAGTGATGATTCATAGACTTATACACTGACCACAGATTTATATACCTTGTATTCTTAATAATTGCCATTCTGACTAGAGTGAGATGAAATCTCAATGTAGTTTTAATTTGCATTTCTCTAATTGCTAGTGATGTTGAATATTTTTCATGTGTTTATTGACCAGTTGTGTTTCTTCTTCGGTGAAGTGTCTGTTCAGTTCCTTTGCCCATTTATTAATTGGGTTATTTGTTTTTGTGGTGTTAAGTTTTTTGGGTTCTTTATATACCCTGGAGATTAATGCTCTGAGGTGCAGGTGGCAAAGATTTTCTCATTTTGGGAAACTGTCTGTATCTGATGTTTTTTGTAAATATTTACTTCTGGTCTGTGTGTTGTTTTCTCATTTTCTTGATATTATCTTTCAAAGAGTAGAAATTTTACTTGTAATCAAGTCTAGCATATCAACTATTTCTTGAGAGCATGCCTTTGGTGTTATATATAAAAAGTCAGTGCCATATCAAAGATCGTCTAAGTTTTCTCATATGTAGCCTTTTATGACATAGTTTTATCTTTTATGTTTAAGTCTATGATCCATTTGATTCTGTTTTTGTGAAGAGTGTAAAGTCTATGTCAGGATTCATTTTTTTTTTTTTTTTTTGCATATGAATGTCCAATTCTAGCACCATTTGTTGAAAAAATATCTTTTAAAAATTTTCTGAATTTTTTGTTGTTGATGGACCTTTATTTATTTATATGTAGTGCTGAGAATCAAACTCAGTGCCTCACACATGCTAGGCAAGTGCTATACCACTGAGCCACAACCCCAGCCCCAAAAGACCATCTTTTATTCATTGAATTTCCTTTGCTCCTTTGCCAAAGACAAAGTAACTATATTTATGTGGGTCTATTTATGGACTCTGTATACTGTTTTATTGAACTATTTTTTTTCTTTCACCAATACTCTACTGTCTTGATTACTTAAAATTAGTTACTGTCAGTTGTGTAATTTTGTTCTTCAATATTGTATTATCTATTATGGGTCTTTTGCCTTTCCTTATTTTGTTTTGTTTTATCTTCATTTCTTTGTGATAGGAGCTTTTTGCTTAACAGAGGGTATTGCACAGAACAAATACTAAACACATGTACATGAGATTCTTGACATGCAGAGATAACGTTGAGGGGTGGAATGGCTGGAGCTAGCAAAGGAGGCAGCTGGTGCAGGGCAGCTGAATTTTTGTGGCTTCTCCACTGCCTAGCTAGCTTCCATTCTGTGGAATCACTTTTCAGGGAGGCACTCAAACATGCTATAATGCTGAGGACCCTCATATCTGTATGACCTGCCTAACTGGGCAGGGCCTTGGCCTTTCTCCCACATCAGGGTGGTCACACTGTAATGTTGAACAAATCTATGCCCACTCATATTGGGCTGTCTCTCTAGGGAGCCTGTGGACAACCTGGTAGGGCCTTATTTAAGACATGCTTTCTCCCCAGGGGGTACTCCAATGGTGGGCCATGATCACATCATCAGCTCTTTGGTGATGCTACGTGAGGGGAGTTTTATGTGAGCTATATGCCCTCTATACATATACCAGAGGACCTGGCCCTCTTTCCTGAATAACATTCAGCTTTTGGCTAATTGAAAAACTCAGATCTTTCCTTTATTCTAAAACCTTCCGTATGTCCCCTTTGCTTGCTAAGTTAATCCAGATTTCTCACCCAGGCAGTTAAAGCAACCTATGACCCAAATTTTATCTATCCGTGGAACGGACTTTTGCCTCTCCTTATAAACTTTGGAATCAGGTTTTTTTTTTTTTTTAAATTCACAAAATAACTTCCCACAATGTACAACCACAAGAATGAGATCCTAATTAGAGTAAGTTATACTCCACATATGTATAATATGACAAAATATACTCTACTGTCATGTATACCTAAAAATAAAAAAATAAAAAGACACTGGAAAACAAGATAATGTACCAGGATTTGGATTGAGATTGCATTGAATATGTAGATCAAGTTGAGAAGGACTGACATCTTGACAATATTGTGTCTTCCTATTTTTATTTATTTATTTTTTTAGTCATACATGACAGTAGAATGCATTTTGATATATAATACATACATGGAATATACATACATCAATCATATTGTCTATTCTATTCTGCTGCCCTTCCTATCCTCCCTACTCCGTCTTCCTATTCTTGAACATGGAATAGCTCTCCTTTTTTTTTTTTTTTTTTTAGTTCTTTAATTTTGGTCATTACTTCGGTGTCTATTTTGTTAGATTTATATCTAAGTATTTTTTTAATATGTTGATGTAAATAGCATGATTGATTGGTTGTTTTGGTACTAGGAATTGAACTGAAGGGCACTTGTCCACTGAACCACGTCCCCAGCCCCATTTTGTATTTTATTTAAAGATAGGGTCTGAGTTGCTTAGCACCTGGCTTTTGCTGAGGCTGGCTTTGAACTTGGAATCCTTCTGCCTCAGTCTCTGGAGCCACTGGTATTACAGGTATGCACCGCCACCCTCAGAAAATAGCATGTTTTTAATTTAAGTTATTCTTTTTGCTGATGCATAGGAAAGTCACTGGACTTATATTAATTTGTGTCTTACAAGCCTGCTATAATCACTTATTAGATTCAGGATTTTTAGTCTTTTGTATTATATTATTACAATTCTTAAAGAATACACCTCATTCACTGAAAACATCCTAATTTTATATCTATATGTTTTTTATTTATATGAAACAATTGTAATTCTATTTTATAGTAGATTAAATATATTTTGCACTTTGGCTATAAACTTATGATTTAGTAAAGTGTGGAGCAGTTTTTTTTTTTTAAATATACTTTATAGCTGTAGATGGACACAATACCTCTATTTTATTTTTTTATTTCTGTGTGGTGCTGAGGATTGAACCCAATGCCTCACACACGCTAAGGGAAGCGCTCTACCACTGAGCTACAACTCCAACCCCCTGAAGCAGTTTTAACTGTTGTTAAAACTGTTTGCTATTCTTATATTGAGACTCAAAAAGTTAATCTTAATATCTGATTGTAATTTTTAAAAATCTTTAATTAAGATATGAAAATCAATGGTTTTTATTTCTAAAAATAACCTTATGAAAAGTAAACACATTGCATCAAAAGTGCTTGAATTGGAATCAGGTGACCTTTATAGTTTGGCTCAAGATTGTATGATTCTGAGTATATAATTTGTGCATGTTGTTGGTGTGCATTTAGTTGAATGTACATTGTGGATTCAAAAGAATGAATATTTAATTTGTATAGAATTCAAGGATATCACAAAGAAGGATTGGTTGGACTAGTTCTTTAAGGGTAAGTAGAAGCTCTACAGGCAAGTAAAAACCCACTTGAATCGAATGTATGAAAAATGATATGTCAAGAGTTTTGTAATGTTTTGAATAACCAATAAAAAAATTCACTTTTCCTAAATTTTCAAGGAAAATTGAATTTTCCTTGAAATTTACTTTTCCTCAATAATAATAGCTACATTTATTTAGCAGTTACTATTTATCATATATTGTTTTAACTCATTTAAATCCTTATGAAGTCCTTAAGTCCTGTTTTTTGTTTTTAACCTAAGTAGTTAAACCTTTGTTTTTTGTTTTTGGATGTAGAAATGGACGCCCAGCAAGATTAGAGTCACTTGTCCAAAATCACACAGTTAGTGGCATTGGATTTTGTCTTCTTGCCTACTTCTTGGCCACTGTGTGGTCTGGCCAGCCTGATTATTGTTTAGCTTTGATAAGTTTCATACTTAAAAGGTTGCATTTCAGAGTTCAGTACCTTATAAAAATATTGTTGGTATTAATAAGTCTTTCTTGAAGGAAATTGCCATGAACCAATAGTTGAAGTAAGAATGCTGGGTGATAAGTCAAGTCCACTCTGTTATATTAATTGAAATTCTTGATTTTCCTTTATAAATATTATCTTATATAATCCTTATAAGGAAGGGATTATTATTCATTGTCACTAGTAATGAAATGTTAGATTTGTGAGTGCCAGTGATTTAGTGTGTATTTAGTTAAAATATTGCATCATAGCTGGTTAAGATCTGTTTGGGATTTTAGAGATATATGCCATGTCTTGTCATTTTGTAGATAAGGAATGAATCAATGAATGCTAGAGCTTTCCTAATTACTGTGTAGCTAGTTAGTGACAGAACTACATTGATCTTAGTGTTTAATAATTCAGTGCATTTAAATATTCACAATGAATGCATTTACCTAACAGTTAATATTAAGAGTGCACATTAAATTTTCTTGGCTATTTAAATTTTAGAGTTAAGATAAAATTTTTATTTAAAATGTGTTTAATGAAGCTTTATTAGTATACTAACCAAAGTTATAATATTTAGTTTGTTTAAAAGAAAGCATTTGTAAGTAGGTTGCATTAAGTTGATGAGATGATTATCTCAAAAAAGATAATCTTGTCCTTTGAGAGATGAAGAAAGCACAATATATTATCTTTTGCTCTTAACACAAGTGGTTTTCTTCAGGCTGAAGTTGAGTGTTTAACAGTCATACAGTCATGAATGTAATGAAAAATCGGGGGCATATTTATGCTTTATCCTTTTATTTTATCAAAAAGTAAATATTTATTCAACTTACATTGAAAACCTGCCACATTAGGTACTGTCCTGGGAGTGGGGATGGAATGTAAGAAATGAACTGAATACAGTTTTAGTGGGAAAAGGTGCCTTAAACTTGTGGTCACAGTTGAGTATAACAATGGCTAGTTTGGAGGTTTACTTATGATTTTTTAATAGAAAAAAATTTTACTACAAAGTGGAAAGTCAAGTTTTTTTTTTTTTTTAAGGGGAAGTGAACGTTGAAGACAAATAGAAATTGGTCTCAACAAGATGATTTGTTTCATTTGGCTAATAGCTCCTTCAACTATAGACCTGTAGGGATATTTTCTACAATGTCAGAAAAATACTCTTACAAGCTAAGGAAGAGTGGCAGAATTTAGGATGCCTTCTACTGAACCTTTTGTTTGTTACTTACCAGTAGTATAATGAAACATTTGTGTGTCCTGGCTAGAGATGAAGTGACTTGTTAAAATCTTTTAAAGTATTTTATTCTTTCTTAATGTTTTAATGGCTGTGTTTTAGATGAGATACTGCATAATTTATTCACCCAAAGTAATTGTGGAAAATTATCTTTTAAAATAAGTGTATATTAATTTTAACAAATATGTTAAAATGGTTTATGAATTATATTTAATTAGAATGCTTTCTATCCTTGTAAAAAAGTATCTATCTTTGCATTGTATTTGTTAGTCTTCATTTGCCTTATCAACTTACATTGAGGAAAATGTTTTCTCTTATTTCTAAATTTAATCAAGTTTTGGTAAATGATTCTACATGATCATCTTCATCAGAAATTCTGGAGCTGCTGTTTTTGAATATAGTTATGTCAAATTCATGAATTCTGTTATATTGTAGGTGTAATCTTTAAGAAATTTTAAAAGAAATTTAAAACATTTAGGCATTTTATGGAGGATTGTGTTTTTTTGAACTAAGTTTTAAAATAAATACATTGAACTTTTTTTTTCCTGAGTTAGAAACCACAAAAAAATTATGCTTGTACTTTTTTGCTTCAAGAAAATGTAAAACCTTTTTTTCTATGAAACATTGCTGGCATATTAATTCTATAAATAATTGAAAAACCCATGTGCTTGAACTTAAATCCTAGTTGTTGAGGTTTTATGAGTAATTCTATTTTTCTGTTTCTAAAATAGGTTAAACTATATGGAATTGATACTTTATATGTCAGGAAAGTTAATATCAGCATTTTCATGTGATCCAGTCAATAACTATATTAAATATCAATAGGTGATTTCCTTCTTATTTTTTTGTTGCTTTGCCAGTAAGGTATTTCTGTTTTCTGTTATTTCATAATTAGCACAGATTTTGTTTTTTCTTCCTTTTTCAGTCCTGTCTACTGTATCTGTAAGGACTTGAGCTATGTTATAGAAAAGGTCAGGTTAGCCCATATAATCATATTAGAAGTGGTCTATGGGAAAGACTTCTTGTATGTTCATGATTATTTTTATACTACTTTTACCACTATTGGCATTATACAGAAGGACTTCTTTTGATTAAATCTAAATAGTTCTTAATCCTATTAAATAATCTACTGCAGTTACTCTCTTAAAAAACCCACCTTGAGTCTGTTGATCATTCAGGTATATGCTCTTAGCAGACTGTTCATCTTATTTCTATGCCTCCTTTTTAGTCACATAGATAATATCGGTAATTGTTATTTTATGACATTTTTCTCTATCTTCAAATATGTGGTTATTCTTCAAGGTCATCTCTTGTTCTTTGTCCACTTGGGTGCTTTGTTTGACTCTTTTGATTAGTCATATAACTATCTTGGATTTTCCTATTTCCATGACCTTTACAAGGTCCTACCTAACTCCAGATTACTCATTTCTTATGTTGTGCCTGATCTACTGAATCATGCAGGCTTGTCGTTGCTTGGCAGTTATTCATTCAATTCCTATGTCCCCCACAAAAAAAAAAAAAAAAATTCTCATGGCTTTCAGCTGTTCTCCCCTTTCTTTATAGCTCAACTCCCCGGCCCATTATGGTTATTAGGAGATGATCTGAGAACTCTGAAATGCTTTATGAGGTGTTTTGCAAAATAACTGTCTCTACTAGGAAATAAGATATCTGGAATCTTGACCTGTTTTTTTCTACCCTTGCCAAGTTTATATAACCATGAAGAGCTTAGTTTCAAATTTAATACCTCTCCGTAGATACTCGTGCTTCCATGTAGTGGGACTGACAAGGTCTCATAAATGGTTTTGGTCTGATCTCTTCATGATCCTAAGTGGTAGTATTGGTTCCTTCTGTTTTGCTTTACACACACATACATGTGTTCAGATCTATACGTGTGTGCGTGTGTGTGTGTGTGTCTGTGTACACACATATTTTAGCAACTGTCAGATTTTCCTCTTATTGCTTACTTTCACCAAGGAATAATTATGCCCATTATTTCTATTGTCTCTTTACATGATCACCTGAGTTTTATCCTTATCTACTGAAATTTTCCTTGCATAGATAATTACTATCCTCATTATCTTCATACCTATTTTCCTTAAAAAAAATTAATTCTTTTTGATTTTGCACTTCTGCAGCTGTTCAGCTCATGTTTTTAATAGCGTTGCTTGGACTATTTTAGTGGATTTCTAATTAAGCTACTTAACTTTCTATTACTTTTACCCTTTGTTTTTTGGCAGTGCTGAGGAGTGAATGTAGGGCCTGTGTCTGCTAGACATTCACTTGACCACTAAGCTACACTACCACCCAGCCCTTTTTCCCCCACCATAGTGGCAGAATTACCCTTCCAAAATTTATTTGATTTGGTTACTTCTAGAATAAGGTCCAGGAATTATTTCCCAGTACTTGCAGGAAAGTCTATTGTGTATGACTTATACCAGCCATGTAGAATGTTTCCTTATTTATGGATCATGACAGTTTTTCTCATTTTATACAGTTGGGTATATCTGCCTAAACTTTTTTCTTCCTATTCTGACAATGGGATATATTTTTTAACCAAGTCAGAATAGTTTAGATGTTATCTCTGAGTCAGTCTTTTCCAGACCTTCTGTGAAGATTTGATCACTGCCCTTAACCTGGAGTGTTCCCATAACACTGGGCACTGACCTCTACCATATCACTTAGCACATTGTAAGTGGCAGTAAGGGGTTGTTAACACTAAGAATCTGATAAAATCATCACATGATGAAAGAAATCAGTTATGTCCTTTTGCTTTGAACTTAGATGTGAATTGGTTCCAAGACCGGCTATAGATTACATGGTAGCCAAATCAACTGTGTTTATATATTGAAAGACAAAGATTTTCCATTCAGGGAACACAGCCCAGTAAAGAGATGGGAATCACAGGGTGAGCCTAAAGAATTGGAAACATTAAAAAATTAACTTTAAAATTTTAAAAAGGCAGTGAGTTTTATTTAGATATCTGAAGAGCCAGTCTAGAAAAAGTTGAAATAGCAGAATTGAACATATTTATCCAAAGCTTTCTGACATTTGGAATATTTTGCATTCTAGAGAGGTATTATTCTATGTACAGTGTTTTTCATCATACTTCAGCACTAACTAAATGAAATATCCTTCAGTGGTATTTGATGCTTTCTGCTGTAAATCTACTCACCAGACAGCTTGGTTGGCTCCAGTATGTTATTAAGACACTAATTGAATAGAAAAATTAACTCAACTTGAATATCTGAACTACTAGTCTATATATTTTACTGTAAATTAATTGATAACTCTTTTAGAAATCTTGAGTATTTCTGGTTGCTCCCATACTGATTGGTCATCCTTAGCATGCCAACACAAGTATGTTTTCTGTATGTGCTCAAGCTGAGGATACAAGCCAGATCCCCTTAGAAAGCCTGAGTTTTGTCAGTCCTCTTTCTTGAGTTTTGTTTAGGCTACAACTTTCCTATCAGTTGCTCTAGAGTTCTACCAATCTTTTGAAGTAGACTTTGTCTTTGTTCATTTCTCCTAGTTTCAACCACTTTTATCTTAGTCTTAAGTATTCTTATTGAATCAATCAATATATTGTTATGTCTAATTTCTTTATATGTTACTGGCATTATTTCATCCCCTTACCCTGCCTATTTAGAAGACTTCCAAAGTGATGAGACATGTAAGCTAAATACCTCTTTTTGGTTTTAAAGATTTTCAGTGATCTAAAATTTTGTCTTCATCTTATTTCTCACAGTTACTTGCCATTTTGTTGAGCTAGGCTTTTTGTTGTGTATGCTATTTAATGTTCACATTTATCTTTTATCTGAAATTTCCTTCATTTTACTTTTCTATGATTTCGGTTTCCATCTTAAGTCTCATCAAATAAATGAAACTGTTATACCCAATTGTTAAATTTCTGTAACACTTCTTGTATGGAATTTGGTGCTTCAATATTGTCTTGATATATTTGTTGTTAACTAATGTTACTCATGGATTTTAAATTTTATTAAGACAGATTTTTTTTTTTTTTAACAGTAATGCCATGCATCCATTCAACACACATGTGCCCTAATTACTGTGTGTTCTGAACTCGAAATGATATTCTTCCAGGTGTTTGGGATAATACAGTCAGTGAAAACCAAAAATTTTTTGTGCCAGCTCCCTGATAACAGCCAGCAAGATACTAGGTTCATATTAGGTAGATGGCATATTTCTAAATTTTCATTTTCATTGTTTTTCTATTTATGCATGCAAGTTCTATGGTGGTATAGTTTGAATTTACAGTGATTATTAATATTATTTGAGATATTAAATAAGTTATCACTATGTGAAGGTATGTATAGTTCTTACATATAGTTTTACCACCAAAGTAAGAGAGACTGCACCTCTATTTCTTATCTTTAGTTCAGGTCCTCTTATTCTTGGACAGTTGTCCTAGTACTGCTACTGGACTCTCACTCATTCATTCTTGACTTGGGAATCCACAACTATTTTTCTTAACTTTCCATCAGATCATATTGCTTTTCATGGGATTCCTCTTGCCTTCAGGTTAAATTCTAAGCCTGATAGTTTTTGCCCTTCAGTATCTGGTTTTTGTCCTAACATCTTTTTATGTGAAGCTGATAGTAGTAATTATTCATTAAACTGAGAATGCTGTCTTGACTCATACTTTACCTTCCAAACAAAAAAAACCTTTCACATTTTTTTGCCCTCAATAATTTTTACCTTTTTGCTCTGTTCTCATAAACTTCCTATCTTCTCATAACTTGGCTATATAATATTCTATTTACTATCCCAGTGGACTGGCTACTCATTGATGGCAAGGACCATGCACTTTCTCCATGTTGCTAGTGATCTATGGCCCATGCATGTAGTTTGTTCCTCAGTGGTGATCATTAAATGCACTAGATTGGACTTTAGTGGGAAAAGCATTAAGCTGGACATTAAGTGTTTGGGTTCCAGATTACCCTAACTGGGTAGTTTTATGGTCTTGGTTGTTTGAATCCCCTTTACCTCATTTGTAAATTGTTCAGGGATTATTTGTTTAAATATTTAAAGTATGCACTCTTAAGATTTATGTGAACCTAGATTGAAATGACAAAGTTTACATCTTCTTTTGTAGTAAAAATTATTTGAGCATGTCTAAGAAGTCTGTCTCAACATATCTAGCTGTCACTAAAACATGTGAAAAATCAAGAAAACAAAAAATAGGAAGGACATTAGATAACATTCTCTTTCTTTTATCTCCCTTCCAACTTATTCAGAGAGATGATAATCGAAACCATTTGGGTTGGTCTGAGTCCCAAATTTACATGCAGATATGCTTTCTAATGGTAAACAATGCTTTGTTTCAATCTGTTTGTCAATAGGAGAGCTAATTTAATGAAACAGCAAAATGTCAACTCCACTGAGGTTGACACATTCAAAGCGTGAAATTTAAAATTGCACCATTTATATTTAAGTTTTGAGGTTTTATTTTAAGTTTTGACAAACCAGGAAAAAACTGTTATTTGGTATATTTCATTTCTTGGAGAAATATTTAATTTTTATTGGGAAGAATTTTTTTAAACTTACTCAGAAACTATTACTGACAAAAATTGAAATGATCATTCTTCTAGACACTAAGGGCAAATAACTTTCTTGCTCTTCATGGCCTCAGGTTAATAGATGTGGAAAGGTTGAAACCTAAGTTACCCCAGTGTTTCACCCTTCTTGGGTCCTTATGGGCTATTTCATAAATGACTTTTCCCAGTCCCAGTTATCAAGAGTCAGAACCTAGGGGCGATGAGTCCAGACAGAAACCATCTCTTTAGTCAAGTTATTGTTTTCAAGCCTTAATAAAACCGTTAAGGCTACTTGAGTCAATGACCCATATGGTTGTGTGCTTTGAGACTTCAAATTTGATGGACTTTGTAGCTTCACTGAATCTCAGTTTAGCAATTTTCTATTATTAAATTTATGTTTTAAGTTTATGGTAAAATTGACTTAAGCATTTTCCTTTATTTAAAAGTAACAAAAATACTCAGGAAATTTGATCTTTAAACATTTCAGATTCTGCTTTTTTATAAACTCAAATGTACATACATGGCAAAGGCAACCTTGGGCAGTTAAGACAGGGCATTAGAATTCTATTTGAAGTTTAAATGGCCTTTTAACTAATTAGAGACTGTACTTTAGTATGTTAATCCTTGATGTGTATACTGTGTGGATTTCATGTTAATGTCTTAAATGTTGATTTAGGTTCAATATTAATAATATATTGGCCACTGTGGTGATGCGTGCCTATAATCCCAACTACTTATGAGGCTGAGGCAGGAGGATTGCAAGTTTGAGGCAAGCCTGAGCAACATAACGATATGTAGAAGATTGGAATATTTCTATTATATAATAATATATTTATTTATTAGCATAGTACACAGGTGAAGTTTTGGTAAGTTACTTTCAGCTTCACTTAAAAAGAGTTACTTTCAACCCTTTTTTTAAGTTTCACTTAAAAAAGTTACTTTCAGCTTCACTTAAAGAGCTTCACTTAAAAATGGCATGTAAAATAAAGCAACAGAGCAAGGTTGCATTTTGGCATTGCATACTTTTTAGTTACATGTTAATTACAACACTGAAAATGTACCAGCTATACTGTGGTGCCTACCTTTCTTTGTCTTAATTTATCCTTTGTTTCCATATTTGGTCAGTCTCTTGAATTCTTTAACCATATCTCTAGAATGTATTTCCTTTCTGGATACCAAAGATATGGATACAGTTTAAAGCATCATTGTTTCTGGTCTGGATTATTAGAAACATAATAGATATTGCTAATTCTGGTCATTTCAGTTTTCTGATTTTTGTTAGTTTTTGCCTTAATATGGTTTACATCTTTAATAGTGGGTCTATAAGTATCATCTCACTATGTTTCGTGATTTGAAGGAAGGGAAAAGAGTGGGTAAGGTATTCCCCTTCAGTTTATCACTTGCCATAATATATATCTTCTAGATCAGACTTTCTGAAATGTCATTTAATAGCTGTGATATTTAATGAATGTGACTAACATATGCTTTCTGCATATGCACAGATAGTACTAACATGTATGTATTACTTGTATTTATTACTTAGTTTGTACAAGGCACAGTTTATATCATACTTTGATTAGGTAGTTTGATTTATTAATTCTGCCTTATAGAAGCGGAAACAGATGCAGAATATTTGAATAACATACCCCAAACAACTAATAGATAATGAAGGGATTGATGGGAGAAAAGTAAAAGAATTGTTGAACATTATTAGAAGAGCTACTCACTGTAAGTAGGTAAAGACAGTATGAGTTCAGTTTTCTTTTTTAGTAATTTTCAGGCCAGGGATGCCATCACACTTAATATAGTGGGTACTCTTAATCATTTGCTACCAGTGTAGAGTTAAAAAATAAAAAAATATATATATATAATACTTTTACTTTTTTTTTTTTTTTTTTTTTTGTACCAGAGGTTGAACCCAGTGGTGCTTAACCACTGAGCCCCATCTTTTTTAATATTTTATTTTGAGACAGTCTTGTTCAGTTGCTTAGGGCCTTGCTAAGTTGCTGAGGCTGGCTTTGAATTTTTAATCCTCTTGCCTCAGCTTTCAGAGCTACTGGATTTCAGGTGTGCTACTATGTCAGGCACATATTTATTTAAAGTTTGCCAAATTAATATTTTAAGTATGTTGAGTAAATTAGAGAAAAATGAAGAAATCACTATTTTCACTTCAGTTTGATACCTTTAATTTTTTTTTTTTTAGTTTTATTGATTTTATTTTTTTAATTACACGACACTGGAATGCATTACAATTCTTATTACACATAGAGTACAATTTTTCATATCTTTGTATAGAGTATTTATGCTTTTATACATGTACTTTTGGGGGGTTTTTTTGCATTACAATTCTTATTGCATATGCCACAAATTTTTCATATCTCTGTTTATATATAAAGTATGTTGACACACAATACATGTACTTTGGATAATGTTATCCATCACATTCTACTGCCCTTGCTAATCCCCTGCCCCCTCCCTTTTACTCCCACACCTCTTCTCTATCTAGAATTCATCTAATCCTCCCATGCTCCCCCTCCCTACACCACTATGAGTCAGCCTCCTTATATCAGAGAAAACATTCGGCATTTGTTTTTTTGGGATTGGCTGACTTCACTTAGCATTATCTTCTCCAGTGCCATCCATTTACCTACAAATGCCATGATTTTATTCCCTTAATCATTTTTCTTTTAATATGTTTTTTTTTTTTTTTTTTTTTAATGTGGTGCTGAGAATCAAACCCAGGGCCTCACACATGCTAGGCAGGCACTCTACCACTGAGCCACAACCCCAGTCCTGATACCCTTAATTTATATAGAACATTCCTGGGAATAGATTTTGAATATGCTTCTTCATTTGACTTATTCACATGGATGTGACACTCTGGGAAACTCATAGAGGACTGAGATGAGACCACATACTGTATTTTAAATTTAAGACTAGTCTTGAGTACCTAAATGCCAGAATAATGATTGTATTTCAATAGTTAACTCATTTTTCTTAAAATGTACTTTTCAAAATGTACAACAAATTTTCCAGCAGCATTCCCAAATCTAAATTCATTCATTGTTAAATTTGTTTGTTTTTTACACAGGGTGTGATAGGTATACAGCTGGTTGTTACCATGGTGATGGCCAGTGTCATGCAGAAGATTATACCTCACTATTCTCTTGCTCGATGGCTACTCTGTAATGGCAGGTAAGGCAAGGGTAGGCTGATTGTGACTGGCACTTTTGATTTCTAGTTTACAAGATTTCTAGAAGTACTAATTCCTTTTTCTAAAAGTATAACAAAGGAAGGTCATGAGAAAATTTAGCTGTTACTCTTATTTCATATATTAGTTGTTATATATCACAAAGGTAATAGGGTCATGGACAAGAGTTCAGTAATCCATCCCACTCCCCTTTTCTTTTGTCTACTGAATGGCTGGCCACTAAGAATACCATGCATATTTTCTAGTTAACTTTTTAAAAGTTGGTAACAAGAAGATGAGAAATTAGAAATCAAAATGCTTAAATATTTTTACCATCTATTGGGAAAAAATACTCAAAAGTATGTGTCCTGTTGTTATTTACTCAGTTGAGAGTTTATTATGAGAGTTAATTTGTTTTACTGCAAAGAATTTTAAACTAATTCATCAAGGAAAGTGAGAAGTTGCATTGTGGGAGTTTAATTTTATCTACTGTACTGAAAGCTATCTACTGTCTATATTCTTTCCACAAAAGAACTAAGTTGCTTTGCTAAAATATGTACAATAAAATAATAAGATTAAAAGAAAAGGAGTTAACTAAGAGTGATACAGTTTAGACAAAAGCAAAATGTCTGAAAACAGAAATGCATGCCAAAATCCCATGTAATTGTGAGAGGCAAGTGATAAATTTGATCCTGTGTCTACTTTAATTAATCATTTCTAGTGAATAGTCAAATTCTGTTACTACCTTGAGTGTCCATTTTCTTTTGTTCAGACCCTTTAAAGTTAGAAAATAATGGATAACTCTCCTACTAATGATTTCATATACTGCAAGAGGAATATGCCTTTATTTAATTCAGAGCCTTTCCATTAACAAACCTTAATTTCCTTCATAGAATTTATTTTTGATTTTTAATTATTTACATTCTTTATTTTTGTATTTGTCTCATTGATGTTCAAATATAGAAAAATATTTAAACTGCTATAAATTTTTTGGAACATTATAACGTGTGTATGTATGATTAATGTATGAAATAACAGGTGTTTCCTAGTGTATATTGGAAAATAGATAATAACTAAAGTTTTGGTAAAGTTGAATGCCTCTGTTTGACCTATTTTATAAGTGAAAATCATCTAACTAGATATTTACTATATATTTTTAATATGCCTTATGTCATCATGTTTACTTACTTTGCTTATCAAAATGATTTTCAGTAGAACTATCAGTAATATCAGCTGTGCAAATTATCATTAATTCTAAGTAAATAGAATCTGAGTTTGTAAAGGATATAAACTACATTAAGTTAGCTTTTCTTCTGAGAATTGCACATTTCTAAACTATATTTTTGTGGTCCAGTGAGGCTTCTAGATCTCTTTTAGCTATAAAGAACTTAGCAGTTTTGTTCTTACGTGTTCTGTTTCCATTTGTTTCTGTAAAACTTACGTCCTCTAGGAAAAACTAAAACTTAGAGATCAAAATCTGATTATTTCGTTAATATTGGAATAATGTATTATATTTAAAAGCTTTGCTTTTAACAATAATGTGTCATAGAATATATACATAACTTGAGGGGGAATTCAGTCTTCAAAGGTAAACATGAAGTTGATTTTCTTCATGATCTTAAGATATTTTTATAAACAGATTACCTTTTGTATTAATGCCGTCTTTAATACCATATCAGCTTTCATGGATATCAAGATATTCTAATAATGGTGACTTTTCTGTTATTGTTAGTTTCATTTCCTCACAGTTTTGTGTTTTTAAGGTCATCTACCCTTTTTCTTCAGTGTTAGTACTGAAATTTTGAGGTAATGAAAACTAACTTGCTTAGTGTTATCAACTAGCTCAGTTGAATAAAATCGTGGGTTTTACTATTTGATAAGTTTATATAAAAGAGGTTTTTACAACCTTTTAAAATATGAAATTATAATGTTTTAATTGTATTGAAAAAAATTTAAAAATCTCTCAGTTCGTTGCCCATGTAAGAAGACTGTTAACCAGAAATGAGAATTTCCATTTTAAACCTTCTGAGCAGTTGAGTTGAGAAAAGAGAAATTTAAGGATAGTCTTTTAGGTCTGTAAAATGCTTAAAGGAGAGAGCCTTGTGAGGACTTTTTAAAAACTGAATAGTGTAGAATGGTTTGGGAGTATTGAATAGTATTGAATAGAACTACTTAAGTTCTCAACTAATAACAAATTTATTTGTATATATTGTTTTGATATTTACTTATAACACAGGTAACAAACTCAAATTGTAAATAAATAGTTCATAATTTTCTTAAAAGTTATAACTTCTCTTTGGTATCATTAATTAATTTCTGTCCCTTTAAAATGGAGAGTTTAAAGGTACACATGTTCAGTATGTTAACTTTATTAGTAGCCTATTTCCTGAATTAGTCAATACCTTGAAGGAATAAGCGATTACACTGAAAGAAATAAGCAGTTTTTGTATAAATTAGCAATCTAAATAATTTATTTTCTAGCTTGTGTTAAATAACATATATTGCTTTTAAAATAAACTTTTAACTTTTATTAAAAATACTGTGTAGTCTTTAGCCTAGTTTAATTCCATTATATCACCTTTATATTTGTATAAAATTATATTGATGAAATTTTTAAAAATCTTTTATCTCACTTAAATCTGTATACTCTTAGCTAAGTAGGGGGGGATGCATTGGGATATGTCATGACCTCCAAAATCTGTGTCTGAAATTAACATTAGTTATTATCTGTTAATATCAATTTCTTACTTATTTTCTTTAGAAAGGGATCAGGGTCAAATGGGGATTCAAAGGGGTTGGGCATCTCTCCAGGTAGATCTTTCACAGAAGAGTTATTTAAGGATTCAGTTATCCTTCAAGGGGTGGCTTAGGGATTCTAGCTTTCTTCTATCTTGGGGCTCTTCTGTTCCTCCTGTGACCTTGGAGTCCTCTATTAGATGCTATGCCAGTTGGCAAGTAAACAGAGAGGGCTATGGATCTTTCAGGAGATTCTGCAGTATTGAGCTTAGAAATATATTCAGCATTTCTGCCCACATTCAGTAGGCTGAGATTCTTTGACTAGTTTTAACTAAAGGGCAGGGTAACAGGGAAATGTTGTCTTTTTTTTTTTTTTTTTTGAAATGTTGTCTTTATTGTACCCAGAAGTAAAAAAAAGTTGATGAGTGTCTTCTTTTTTGCAATGGATGATATTATCTCTGTTTTTTTTTACAAATGAGGAAACAATTTTAAATGATTTACTCAAGTCTCTATACTGAGAAATGAAACAAATCCAGATCTCTTCCCCAAGAAGTTTGATTCATAGTCTAATGTAGTAGTTCCCCTTACCTGCCATTTGACTTTCTACTATTTCAGTTACCTGCAGTTAATTGTGGTCTGATAATATTAAATGGAAAATTCAGAAATAAATAATTTATAATTTAAAATTGTGCACCATTCTGACTAGTGTGATGAAATCTCATGTTCTTCCTACCTGGGATGTAAATCATCCCTTTGTCTAGCATCTCTACAAGCTATCTGCTTGTTAGTCAGTTAGTAGCCATCTCGAAATCAGATCTACTCTCGTGCTATTGAAGTGCCATATTCAAGTCACCCTTGCATCATATGTTACAATGCCTATGACATTCACTCCATCTCATCATGTAGGCATTGTGTTATTTTACATATGTCATCACAAGAAGGTAAGTACAGTATAATAAGACATTTTGACAGACCGCATTAACATAAATTTTATTACAATATTTTGTTATAACTGTTCTATTATTAGTTATTATTGGTCTTTTATTATGCCTAATTTATAAGTTATCAATAAGTTTATATGTACAGGAAAAAGTTAGCATATATAGGGTTTGGCACATGTGGTTTCAAGCATCTACAAGATGAGGGTTTGTCTTTGAATATATTCCCTGAGGGTAAATGAGAGACTGCTATATTTATTTGATTTATGGCTGTTATCCACTCCCCATCTTGTCCTGGAATTGTCATACATAACTAAGTTTTAAATTTCAGGAAATAAGTCTTAACTTTTCTACTACCATGGTGACTTTCATTGGCAGTTTACAGAGTAATTTATTTAAGATTATTATCTTCTTTTTACATTTTCTCCTATGTCTACTTTACCTTTTAGAATATATCCTTCAGGTTATAGGTGTTATGAAAATTCTCTTTACTTACTGTATTCTTATGGTCATTCTTTGGCTACTTAGCTTTTATTTTAGCTAAATTCAAAAATACATCAACATTGATTTTGATTACTAAAAACCTATTAAATATGAAGTAGAGCTTAAGAAATATTACCTGTTGCTCAGTCTGTACCCCTCACCTCATCATTTGGCATTAAATTTATCCCATGTTACTAAATTAAAAATATTTTGTATTTCATCCTTTCAGGTTTTTTAAAATAGGAAAACACAGATTGAGTATGCCTAACTTAAAAATCCCAAATCCCCTGCAGCAATCTAAAATTTGAAACTATTTTGGCTGATGAAATGGAAAATTCAACACCTGTGATGTCTTGTACAATCAAAATGCAGGTGCACTAAATATATTATATAAAATTACCTTCAGGCTATGTGTATATGGAAACAGATGAATTTACTTAGACTTGGGTCCTGTCTCCAAGATATCTCATTGTGTATAATGCATATACTCCCCAAATCTGAACTCTGAATACTTTCAGATAAGAGATACTCAACCTGTATTGGAAAATATTATTAGTTCTCCTTTTCTTACATGTCTTTTTATAATTGTCAGACTTCGTTGAAGGGTTTCCTACTTGAGCAAAAACTGTGTAGTTAGATCTCTTTGGCCAATAACCCATGGTATGTATTATTACCTGGAAAAACTCACATACCTGTAATGCCAGTGATTCAGAGGACTCAGGTAAGAGGGCCACAAATTCAAGGCCAGTCTCAAAAACTTAGTGAGACCCTATGTCAAAAAATAAAAAGGGCTGTGGATGTAGCTCACTGGTAAAGCGTCTTGGGTTCAATCCCCAAGTACCAAAACAAACAAACAAACAAACAAAAACCCACTCAGCCTGAAGAGCCTAATGCTTTTAGAGTGTTTCTCCTTTCTTCCCATAGGGAAGAAAATCTTAGGTTGCTTTCTCTGTATCTTTAGTATGAACAACCTTTCCTCACATAAGTAACACATTTTGCCTAAGGGTTCTTCATGGTGGCTACTGATTTGTAGCCAAAGTATTCTTAACTTTCTATTGTAATTAAAAGTTACTTTTTGTTTTGAAGTTTGCTTGGCTCCTCATTTCATGGAGAGGTAAGTGATAGGTTACATTCTTTGTACATTTGAATAGTGGGTTTTGCATGAGGAGTAGGATTTGCTTTTTCTTCATAATAGCCTCCTTTCCGAACTTGCTTTCCATTTTCCTAATTGTTTATCTCAAAATTCATGTATTTTTCTCCACCCCTTTATTTCCCTAATCTCTCACTTTGGTCTGCTACTTCCCTTCATGTGTCCTTCATCAAAAATATATTTTAGTCAAATTTACTCTGATGTTTTGTCTTATCCCATATTGGAGAAAGAGGGTGTTATAACACCTTCATATTCAATCATTCTAATTCTTTTTGCCTGTTCTGTGTTGCATGTTGCCTGATCTAACAGTCTGCAAGTTCCCTTTGGTGACAGAAACCTACTATTCAAATGCACAGTAGGTGGGACCTATGACCTAAGGGAAAGATTGAATTTTCAGCTATCACCCTATGGAATGCTTGAGTCCTTGCTCTTCTGCCTTAGTGGTCTTAACTTCCAATTTCAAAATGATCATGATACTCTATTAAAATTTCCAATGAAAAAGAGGAGAATGTTTCTGTATAACAAATGTCTCAAAATAGAAAATAAAATACCTACTTATGCTGAAAGATTGTCTAGGTTTTAAGTTGTATTTGTTCTTGTTCAGTTTTTCCCCCTCATTTCTCAAAATTATGGCAATTTAAAACAGAAATGGAAATTGTCTTTAGTTACTGCCTTCTTATTTCAAGCTACTATAACAAAGTACTGTAGGCTGAGTGCCTATTTAAAACAGACATTTGTTTCTCAAATTCTGGAAGCTGGATCTCTAAGATCAGGACTACCATGGTCTATTTTTCTGAGGTCCGTCTTCTGAGTTGCATACTACTGACTTTTATATCCTCACATGGTTGAAAGAGAGAAGGCTTTTTTTTTTTTTAAAGGGCTAATATCATTTTTGAAGATTCAACCTTTATGATCTAACATTGCCTTCCAAAGGCCCAATCTCCAAATATCACATTGGGAATTGGATTTCAAAAAGAAATTTGAGAAGACCCAAACATTCAACTCATAACAGTGAACTATACCCTGGCATACAATTTTGTATGATTGTTTATATATTAAAATTCTTTAGCTTACACTATCAATAGTATGTTTTTATATATTTGTTCAAATGTAGGTTTTCCATTTTAAGTTTCTAAAGTAGTTCACTGTAAATGACATTGTTGCTTAAATTTTACAAATAAAGTCTAGGTCTGTACATTCTATATTTCCACCACCTATTTTTTCAATGCTATTGAACACAGCTATAATGGTCTGGTAATATTTTATGTAAGTCGTTTATATAAGAATGATTATTGAAAAATTAACTTAATAATTTAGTAATGTGCAATACCAGATTATCTTTATTATTGGAGATACTGGCTGACAGTCTGAACTAAAAACTTAAGTGAAAAAAAATCGCTGAATAGCCAAGGTCAATGTCATAAAATATGCTTTAATTAAAATATTTAACTTAAATGCAAGAGTCTCAGTGTTTTAGTGAGATCTCTTTATTTTTTATAAAAGTTTTTTTTTTTTTATATCTACAGTATAGGAAAAGATGGCAATTTGATTAAAAAAAATAAAAATAAGAGGTGATATATAGTCCCATCACCCAAAGACAATGACTGCTAATTTTGTTGAATTTCCTTCTCACTTTTCTCTCATAATTTCCCCTACGGTTATGATAAAATGTATGTACAATTTTTACATGGTGTTCTTTTGCTTAACATATTAAAACATTTATCTTTAATTGTATTTTTGTGGCTGTTATTAACTGCTGCATGAACTCTAAATCTGATAAACTGTTGCATTTGTCTTCAAGCCAATATTTGAAAGGCATAGTGCAACAGTTGCTGGTAGGCTATCATTTTGCTAAGGATAGGCCTATTTAGTAACAGCAAGGAAAAGACTAAAAACTGAGACAGGAATACAAAATACAGTAAGTGGGAACTATATGATATAAAATCAAACTATGTAAAAAGCATCGACTGTTATTAAAGTCAGGCAAACTTACTTTTAGGTTTTACCTCGAAATCATGACCTCTGGTCTTATGGCCACTGCATGCTACTTGGTAGTGTATGTATGTTCTACTTCTCAGACAGCTTTTTCAACTAGAATTCTTTTCTCAAACCTTACGTTTGTGTAATTGCCTCAACCTGAAACCAGAGCCTATCACGTTCACACTAAAAAATCCATAACCTTAGTTACATGTACAACCCCTCATCTTTATTTGTATTTTTAAAGTTTTTATGTATTTTAGTTTTTGCCTGCAGAAGAAGTGTCCTATCAGAGACCCATTCATGCATTTAAGCTCTAGGCCTCTTTCCCTATAATTTTCACTCAGATTTTGATGCTTTGGCCATTCCATCTATTCCTAGGTCATCAGTTGTTCCATTTTACATTGGATCATTCCTGTTTGCAAAGATACTGTTTTGTTTTTTAAAGATCTATCATTGAATGACAACAAAAAAAGAAGAGCTACAACCCTGCCTGCCTCCCTTCTTCAAAAACTTAAGGCCTATTATATTTATTCTTAGTTTCTGGCCTACTTCTGTTTCTCCTCATAATCATTTGTTACAAAAGTTATCTATACTTCCTCATTAACTGTTTAGCCTTTTACCATTTTCACTTTCTCTTCAGTTCATTTTTATTAATTTTCTTGTATTTAAATACTACAATTATGTAATGATCCCAGCTCTCTGAGCTCTAGATTCCAGTATACTGTTGCCTTCCTGATATTTTCACTTGATGTCTCATTGGCACTTAAACTAAAGTTCCTGGTTTCTTCCTCCTCTATTCCGTATCACAGAATGTATCACCATCTTATTCAAATCAGAAATGTAGAGAACATTCTGGATTCCTTTCTTTTTTTACTCACTACCTTAAGTCCATCATCAGGACCTATTGATTTGGGTGTCTAAAATACATCTTCCTGCTATTCTTCATTGCCTCCCTCCATTTTACTGAGCAGCAAAGGGGCTTAAAATATAAATTTATTATTTCTCTCCCCTACTTTGAGACTATTATTTTAGCAAAAAATCTAAACTTCATACAATGACCGTGACCTATAAGGCTTTGCATGATCTATTTCCTTTCCTATCTCTTTGGCTTCCCTTTTGTGTTTCTTCCTGAAGCTATTGCCTCTTTGGCTTTTTAGTTACAGTAGTATTGTGTCTTATCACAACTGTGCTTTTGGACATGCGATTCCATGCCTGGAATGTGTGCTTCCCTTCATTTTTCTTATCCTTTTAAGTTACTGGTTGCCATTTATTTGGTTCTTTCACTGATGTTACAATTTGTAATTAATTTTTATTATTTAAAATTAGTTAAATTCTGCCCTGATTGAAGAGAAGCATCAAAAAGGCATGGACTTTGGCATTATTAGGCATGATTATATCTCCATTGCCTAGCAGAGTGCCTGCTGCATAGTGGGTGTTCCATAAATGGCTAATGAATGAATGAATGAATGAATAGATAAGTAAACAAATTAGAACTAAGTAGTCCTAAAAGTATATGAAATCCATATATTTCACCTTTGAAAAATTGTTAGTAGTGAGGATGACCCTAAATTATCCTGTAAAAACTATAACAAGCATAATATGTTTTAGAAAAATGGATTTATAAAAATAAGATGAAAGAAGCATGAGTATGTCTTAAAAGAAAATGGTTCTTACAAAATGTAAGGGTCTTAAAAATATTTCATCATTCTAAATATAAATTGGGCTACAGATGGTTCAATCCCCAGCACTGTAAAAACAAATAAATAACCCGACCAACAAACAAAACCTAAATTTTTCTATACTAAGAATTTTTCACAGATTATGAATTTATAGTTCCCAAAGCTGAACAACTATTTTTAGTCTTTGTAAATAGAGTTTTCTTCTGCTTATGTGTGCCTCTTTTTTTTTCCCCCCTGTGGATTCCATATTTGTAATTTTGTCCACTTGCTAAAATTTATTTGCAACCCTCAAATTAATACTTGGATGTAGTTTTCCTGGTCATCCATGGATATATAGAGTGGTGCACAATTTGGCCCTAACCTATGTTCCCAGTTGGAATCTAACAAGGCAACTTTGCCTTCTTGTTTCATATCTCATATTGTAAACAGGTGTTTTTTTTTTTAGTGGTCTATTTGGGGCTTCATTTTTCAAATATTTACTTTTTGTTGGTTATTTCATTGTTCAAAATGTTCCTCAACCTTTTATTGTCAGTTATTCCTAGGCACAAGAAAGCTGTGATGTGCTTTATGGAACAAATATGCTATATTCACAGAACTCAGTACAATGCTATTCTTGTGATTACAGAGATTAGATAAGCTTTGTTCAGACATGAGGGATAGTGCTGTTAGCCATGAATTCAATATTAATGAGTCAACAATATATACTATATAAGGCATCTTTACCAGAAACACATAAAACAAGGTTATGTCTTGATCAATTGATGAATATGTTGTGACAAGAGGCTCGCAGGAACCTAACCCTGTATTTCCCCTAGGAACAATGGTTCAATGTTCGCGGCGAATTTATAGAACATAACTACCGCGAATAACGAGAATCGACTGTAAGTTAAAATTCTGGACTTCAGTGGAAATTTCAGGAGTCTAACAAATGGCCTCCTCATCTGTTAATTGTAATTTAGGGACTTTTTGGTTGGGATATGTTTTACTTTAAAACTATTAAATTAGGAGGAGAATAAAATTATTTTGGTTCAGTGATTCTTTTTGAGCACTTACTATATGCCAGTAACTATACTAGCTTTGAAGTAAACAACCAAGTCACAGTCTTCACTTTGAGAGTCTTTCAGTTAGAATCTTCACTTTTAATTTAACTGATTTGGTGTCAGCTAGGTGTAATAATGCAGTTCAGTTTTTGACACTTAACTACTAGGGTTAGCATATACTTTACATGTTAAGTCAAAAGTCCTCCATAAGTCTGCTTGTGTGTTTGTGTTACTTCAAACACCAGCTTTGAGTTCCTGTGGTTACCCAAGCCACTTCTGATTGGCTGGCTACAAATCCAAAGGTTGCCATGATCTCCTTGGTTCACTAATTTGCTAGAATGACTGGTACAACTCAGGAAACTACTGTGTACTCATGACTGCAGTTTTATTATAAAAGGTGTTTGTAGGGTGCAGTCTGGGGAGGAGCATAGAATTTCCATGTCCTCTCCCTTCAGAGTCAAAAGATGTCACTCTCTGGGCACAACTGTATGTTAACCAATTACAAAGTTCCTCTGAGCTTCAATATCCAGTGTTTTTATGGAATTTTATTTATAGATATGATTTTATATTGCTGATTTATTAGTTTTTCTAAATTATTGAACTCAATGTCCAGCTTCCTTTCTATCACTACAGCCCTCTCAAAATGTGTTTAGATGTTTCTGGTAACCAGACCTCATTCTGGAGCTTTTTAGGGACCTATTGCATGCTACCTCGTCAGCATAACAAAAACACCTTTTTCACTTAGGATAATCCAAGGACTTTTGAAGCTTTGTGACAGGATCTGAGGGCAAAGAACATATATTCTTTTTTTTTAAGAGAGAGAGGAGAGAGAGAATTTTTTTAATATTTATTTTTCAGTTTTCGGTAGACACAACATCTTTATTTTATTTTTATGTAGTGCTGATGATCGAACCTAGCGCCCCGTGCATGCCAGGGGAGCACATTACTGCTTGGGCCACATCCTCAGCCCCAAGAACATATATTCTTTATTATACTATAGGGAGGCTGACTTAGAAGACAAATTAGGAGTTTGCCAGGAAGGGGCATAGATGTTTATAAGCAGAGAGAAGAATATGCAAAAGCAAGAGATCAAAGAATTTGTGAATAATGAAATGTCATTTAGTCAAGTTCGAATATTTTACTTTCAAGTAGGGAATGGTTGAAGGTGAATCTGTAGAAGTAGGCTGTGGTCAGATTATAAAAGGCTATGGAAACAGGAAGTCACAAACTCTGTACACATTTGGTCCTTGTCATATGTGTTTTATTGGAAAATTTTAAACATAAAATAGAATAGTGTAGTTATCAGAATTAATAGCTGGTGACCAAACTTGTTTCATTTCTACTCTCCTTCATCTCCCCTCCCCCAACATGTTATTTGTAGCAAATTTCACCACATTTTATTATTTTAGTCATGAATATTTCAGTGTATATTTCTGAAATATTTAAGCTTTAAAAAATTATCACAGTCCCATTATCATAGCTCAAAATTTTTTAACCATAATTCCTGAATATCATCAAATATCCAGTCAGTATACACATTGCCTATTCTGTAGTGTTTTTAGAATGGCAGATCAGTTGATAATTATTTGTAAAAATTGTGATACTTAGTATTAAAAATCTAGATTTTTGTGATTAAAAAATTGGAGCATCTAACAATTCTATGTGTATCTTTCTTTATAACTACAGCACCTTGGTCAGAGTCCTTGCTTAGTTGCCTTACTCATTGCTTTTACCCTGTAAAGAGCCTTTGGAAAATATTTAAACAGGCATATTTCATGAGTTTTTCATTATGGAAAAGTAACAAAGTAGGCCAGTGGATCTGATAAGTGTATCCAGGAAAGCAGGTAGGCCAGTTAATAAGAGTTTTATGATAGAGTTAGAGAGGATGACATGCTGAGGAAAAGTTTGAACACAGTCTTTTATAATAGAGTTGGCGGAGTTTAGAATTGTTAAGGTTTGAGGAACAGAAATGATAATGTGGAATGGATACATTGAAAATAAAATCTGAATATCAAATTAGGTGAAATGTAGATAGTGGGACAACTAGGTAGAACAAAATTTTTTTTAAATATTAATTGATTTTATTTTTTAAATACATGACAGTGGAGGTAGAACAAAATTATAAGGAACTGGTTGGTGTTTGGGAGGGGATAAATATATTTGTTTGGGTATTTTGACTGTGTGGTAGAGGTGAATGTGCCCAGTTGTTGTTGGAACACATACTAAAGGAGATTACAGCCAGAAAAATAAAGGGTTTTCAAATACAACAGTTTTCTCGAATTCTTATATACATAATATTCGAGAATTCTCAAATGAAATTAAAGGGAAGGGAAAAGGAAAAGTCTACCTTGTGAGAGATAACCACCCTCTTTTTTAGGAAACTGATGTTCTTTTATGTGAAAGATGGGTGGAGCATTAATGGATTCTTGCCCACTGGCCTAAGAGTTTACTGTATGTTACTTTTAATAATACTTGTAGCTTATAAGAAATAGATACATACGTTACAGGGCCTGGCATCTAGTAAGTGCTTGGTAAGTGCATTTGAATCTAAGCCCTCTTAAGGCTTAAGCAGTAGTACCTATATTGGATTAGTTTTCACATGATATTTCCCTGCAGAGTCTTCACAAATAGGAAACTCCGTAAATATTTGTAGAATAAATGAATAATTTTGGTGATTTTAAGTGATTTATTTAAAAGGATTTTCCCCCCTTAGTTTAAGGTGGTATCAGCATCCTACAGAAGAAGAATTAAGAATTCTTGCAGGGAAGCAACAAAAAGGGAAAAGCAGAAAAGACAGGTAAGTTATATTGAAGAGCTTGAAAGCATTAAATATTTAATAAAATTTATGCAAATATATTCTTATGCTTTAATTAAAGGAACATTGATTACACTTATGTAGTTGATAAATTTGAGATAAGAATCTACAAATCTAATACTGGAAATTAATATATAAGCAGAAAACAATTATTATTTTACTAAAAAAATGTGTAACTGTATTTTTTTTGTTTAAATGAGAAAAACAACACTGTTATATTTAAAAAATTTTAGTTGAGGGTTGATGGGGAAAGAGACCAGTGACCTATGCATTCACTCTACAACTCATTTAATGATACACATGCTAGGCAAGTGCTCTACCACTGAAAAATATCTCCAGCTCCTAGCTCTTGAATATTTTGTCCATGTTTAAAATCTATTCAGAGAACTAATAAACCACACTGCATGGACTACAGTAGCTTCATCTATAAAATAGATTGAACATAGTAATTTTGAAGAATTCTTCCAGGTTTAAAACTTTGTATTTCTTTCTGTAAAGTTAAATTTTCATGGCAACTACATATTAATTATCCTCTCTGAATAGGCTTTAATTTCCTTGGTCTTCTCCAAAATTATAATTCTAATATATTATAAAAGTCACTGAAATTAAATTGTCATTAAATATTTATCATAAAATTTATGTTTACCTGGCCTAATAGATTTATAAGTACTAAAAAAATTTTTAAACGTTAATTATTTGGCAGTAATTGGAAATTTTCTCACCTTGCTACTATTCCTCTTTTTCTTTTACCATTAGAAGTACACCTTGAAGTTCATTAGAATATTAATCATCATCCTTCCTTTTTTATTCCAATAGTTAAGTTTTTTAACAGAATATTCTTTTCTAATATAGTTTCCAAAACACTTTCCATAGTTGTACTTAGTCCTTAGTTCTACTTAATTTCTGATAATTACCTAATGATTTATACTTGACTAATGGGAAGCTGTTGATTAAAGATATTAAATGTGCTGCCCAAGTTCATATAATTTAAGGCTTTATTCCTAGTAGCACTAGTTTGATTTGTCTGTATGAGATAATTTTTACTGAGATTCTCCCAGTTTATATTTTTATTTATTCCCAAGAATAAATACAAAATTTCTAGTTTGAAATTAATTTTATCAAAAGTTAATTTATTATTTTGCCTGTCTTTAAACATTACATATGGCCTCAAAAGACTAGTAATGGAACCACCATATAACACTACTATACCACTCCTTGGTATTTGTCGTAAAGAATGAAAGTCATCATATTATAGTAATACCTTTGTACCCATGTTTATAGTACAACTCACAATAGCCAAATTATGGAACCAGCCTTAGTGTGTGTCAATAGATAAATGGGAGATATGTATGTATGTATGTATATGCATATGTGTGTATAAATGTGTATATATATAATTTGTATGTGTTTATATTCACATATATACACATACATACATACAATCGAGTTTTCGTTCAGCCATAAAGAAGAATGAAATATGTTATTTGCAAAGAAAATGGATGGAACTTCAGAGCATTATGTTAAACAAAATAAGCCAAACTCGGAAAAACATGGGTTGTATGTTTTTTTCTCATATACGGAAACTAGAGGAAAAAGGGAAAGAAGGGCGGGGATGAAGGGCTCATGGAAATAAAGGGGAGACCAGTAGATTAGAGGAAAGGGACCACAGGGAGAAAGGATGGGAAGGAAGGGGGAAATACTGGGGAATGATATTGACCAAATTATATTATTATATCGCTTGTGTACATATATGTAACAACAAATCCCACTATTAATGTATAATTATAATATACCAATAAAAATATGTGAAAATTAAAATTAAAAACAGTTTGGGAGTGATATGAATGCACATGACATCATTATTTTCTTCCATTTGTGATTTTTAGTAGATACAGTTCCAGGGTAGCCTTCATATTTCTGATTTTCTTAAACACATTAATTTTAATATTTCTTCAGCTCTGACATATTTCTTTGTGTGTGATTCAAAGACAAGTATACTTGTCTTCATTTGCTTTTATTCTTGTGCCTAAAGAAGGAGATATTAGGTGGTCTTTAAAACTACAAAAGAGAAAATAGAAGAAATGGGTGTGAAATACTAAACTAGAAACCACAGTTTTGTTGCTGTCTAATTTAGGTAATTCTTTTCCTGCCAATTTATATATATCCACATGGTAATTTACATTCACATTTTGTAGCCCCCTTTCAAAAACTAATTTCGAGTATCTTACCTCCATTCTGATGAAATATTTTAAAATTTTCTCTTTTTCACTGCAAAATTTTAAATCTCATTTGTATTTAGTTTGATACAAGCACTTACATAATAGTGTAGGTAACTTGTTTTTTGTGTCACCTGTCTGATTTTTATAGGAAATATAATGGTCACATTGAAAATAAACCACTAACCATTCCAAAGGATATTGACCTTCATCTAGAAACAAAGTCAGTTACAGAAGTGGATACTTTAGGTAAGGGAATTTTGGTAAAATGTTCTGTAAATCTCAGTTTTATATTATGGTAGTGAAAGTACTTTCATTTTATCTGTTGTGGCTAGTTGCTGTGTGTGTGTGTGTGTATACACGCGTGCTTTTCTGATCATTCAGTACATGAGGCACAATCTAAAAACTTAGAAGCTCCAAGTGACTTCAGTTGATTTAAATTTCCTTTTCTGTTCACCAAATTTGTAGTAATGTTTTGATCATTTTTCAAAAGAGGCTAACTTACACAAGTTTGTCACACAGTCTCTGTTTATTAAGTTGAGGTCACAGTTTTTATAATCTTGAATTCTAAACTTACTTTGCTTCCTGTACTTGCCTACTTCTTACATAATGTGACTTGCAAAGTATATTTGTATTGAATTAACTATATTTTCAATAATTCAGTTTTATTCTGACATTTAGTAGAAACAAAAGTGGTTTTAGAACAATAAATGGAATAAGAATTAGGAAATTTTACTTATACAAGATTCATAGATACATTGAATATCTGAGTAAGTCATTTACTTTTCTGTAATTGTATATTGACTATAAAAGTTTAAAATAAAATTTATAAGAAATTATTTGAATCTAGAAGAGAAAGGTGATATTATTTTTTAAAACTAGTTTTCTCAGGGTGCGGTGGCACGCACTTGTAATATCAGATACTTGGGAAGCTGATGTAGAAGGATCACCAAGTTTGAGGCCATCCTGGACAATTTAAGCAAGACCTTATTTCATATTTAAAATAAATAAATAAAAGGTCTGGAGATGTAGCTCAGTGGTAGAACAAGCACCCTTGGGTTCAGTCCCCAGTATCACACAAACATGTAAACCTCCCCTGCAAAAAAAAGCACTGGTTTTCAAACCTCAACTATTTATTAAAATCATGTATAAAGTATCATGCAATTCTGAGTTAAATCACACCGTCTTCAAAAACGCATAACAAATTTATCTAGTTTTCATATAGAATTTTTTAGTGATCTGAAGTACCTTCAAAATATTTGAAAGTTGAGTATTACACCTATATAAATTATGTGTATGGAAAATAAACTGTTCTGGAACCCAAAAATGTTAATGAAGAACAATATAAATCAATTATCTAGTATCATTTAGACTTTTAAGACCTGTTATCTGCTATGCTCTTTTTCTTTTTTATTTTTTTTTTAGTTACAAGTGGACACAATATCTTTGTTTTATTTATTTATTTTTTTATGTGGTGCTGAGGATCAAACCCAGTGTCTCACACATGCAGGGCAAGCACTCAACCACTCAGCTACAACTCCAGCCCCTCTTTTTCTTTTTCCATATAAAAATATTTAAAACATTTTAATTTTTTCTTTTTTTGATACTGGTGATTGAACCCTGGGCTCTTAACCACTGAGCCACACCCCAGCCTTTTTTATTTTTTAGTTTTTAGTTTGAGACAGTGTCTTACTAAGTTACTTAGCACCTTGCTAAGTTGCTGAGGCTGGCTTTGAACTTGCAATCCTAGATATGTAATATCTAGGATATTATGTAAAATGTATTATGTAAAATTATGTAAAAATAGATATGTAAAAATACAAGAATATAAATATATTCTCCCTGATTGCTAGTATAATTTTTATCATTTTTACTAATAGCTACTATTTATTGAATAATTATTTGCTACTGAACTTCAATAATATCTTTAAGTTTTTGAACATCAAGCACCTTGAATACTTTTATCAACTCATCCTCACAGTTCTGTGAGGTAAGTAATTCTGTGTGTGTGTGTGTGTGTGTGTGTGTGTGTGTGTGTGTGTAGGCTCATTAGGACAAGAATTAAAAAATTTATAGGCAGGGTTATATACTGCATGTAATAGAGCACACAAATGTAGGCTATTATAATGAACTTTAACAATTGAAATCGAGATAATGTGACTACAACACATAACATATTCAGTATTTGAGTTTTGAGAACTAGTTGCAAATGATCCTGCTCAACAACTGATCATTTAATATCAAGAGTATTCTAATTAGGAGGCCAATTAGTAGCCATGGTTGCTGCCAACCTTTGGGACCTGGCTTCCATGCCAAACTCCAGAGCTACTGTTGGGCCACTTTGTGGCTTCAGAGTTGGTCACTGAAGAGATGTTAAACATCCATGAAAATTGTCATTGCTTTGAGAAATTCTCCAGACTACAACAGATCACAGATATTCGAGCTGAAATCTGTTAGTCAAGCCTGGAAATTGAACTTCTGAAACTAGAAAAAGACAGCAGATGTTGTTCATCTTTTCCATTTGTCTCAGAAGTGTCATGCACTACAAAGCATGAATAATCGTCTGGAAGATGTGCTAAAAGAAAAGAGGTCCTATAGGCAGACTGTTGAAATCTGCATGCCAGGAAAACTTACCTATGGAAGCTGTTTATCACAGGTTAAACTGAGAAGAAATGAACAGATGTATATGTTTTCTGAGGGTAGTTCTTGTTTACCAGTTAACTTTATAGCATAATTCATGAAACAATGTATTATTGATGTGTTTGTTAATATTATTAGTATTGATAACATTAAATAGAAAATTCATTACTTTAAAAGAAATATTACTGTGGTGAAAAGAAAACTTCCTTTTGCACATTGTGTTTTGGGAATTACAAATTAGGACTTTAATGGGAAAAAATTAGATCTTTAACATGTAGCAAGGTGGGTAAAAATTGGTTTTATTATATATAGATTATTATATATAGACTGTTTTCTGTGAAGTAAATGTATTATTCACTTAATGTTACCTATATGTAAAAATTCTGTTGAAGATATTTAACATAGAAGAAAACAATGTCAATTAAGAAAGGAAAAACTGGATTGTGGTCTCATCTCTACTACTTATATGCCTCAAAGTCTTGGGCAGAATGATAGCAGTTTTTGCTCATGATATAGTTTTTGCTTCAGTTTCCCAGTCTGCAAAATGAAGATAATTTCTGTTGCTGTCTGTCTTGTGAAAATAGTATAAGTATCAACTTGAAGTTCTTGGTTATGATTAATAAATGATAATACAATAGAAAAAATATTCCAATTAACTAGAATAGAAGGGAGATTTTTTTAGATTTACATTTATGTAATCATTTGTGAATGTATGCTGCATATGTATATTTAAGTAAAAATGGGGTTTTTCTGTCTGAACTTTTGATTCCAATATTAAAAGGCAAATATGTAATTGGATTATTGAGTACAAAAAGAATATAATTGTAACACTTGGGTTAAATATATAGCCAAAAATGTATGTAACTTGTACTTCGGTTGAATGTGTTATCAATATCTCAGTAACTATTTTGAAAGCCCATCTCAGTTTGTACTAGTTGTCTATTATAAGAACCTTAAAGAACATTAGAACTTGTGAATGTCACCTGGCTGTTTGCTATGAGTGAGTTCCATGGAAGAAGCCTGTGTGCTTGTGAGCAGGCATGGAGAATTAGAAAACTTTTTGAACAACAGACATTTGTTTATCTTTTCATTCACTTTACTGTCCTCCTTTCTGAAAGTTATTCAAAAGGCTGAATGTTGGTAATTTCTTTTTTTAACTCACTGGGGGCGGGGGCGGTGGGGAGCAATTGAGGGAGGAATCCTAACAACCATTTAGGATAAATCTTGAAGTCTAATGTTCAAAACCAAGATCAGTCAAAACAGAAATCCTAAAGCAGTTTAAATAACTTGAAGCAAATTGAGAGTGTTAAAATAACAAATAACAAATTTGCTGATTTGTAAAAGGACTTGGGATTTTTTAAATTTACTATCATCACTTAGAAATGATATTAGTTTTGGTTAGTTTGTTTTGATACTTTTAAGAACTCTCACTTTGAGTGGTATTTTATTTTTAAAATATTTTTTCTGTAAGGACATTGTATCTTTATGTATAATTAGATTACATTTTGCAACCAAGAAGTTTGTTCCAAAATAAAGTTGATTATTTTATTATGTGCCAGTAAAAACACATTAATTGATGTTTATATATGTGATTTACTTCCACATTTTAGGAGGCCTTTTAAAAAATAATGTTGGTATTTTGAAGTATACTCTGATGAAAGTAAACCAGAATAAAATAAGCAAACAAACTTCCTTATAAAAGGTTTAAATTAAGTTAGATGCAAAGCAACAGAATTATATTTACTTTTATAGAATGTTAATTTTAACAATAAGCTTTGAAGAATGAAATTGTTGAGGGATATGGTTTTTTATAAAATCAACAAACATTTCAGTTTATTTTAATTTGCAGTAGCAACAATTACTAGTCCTTCATTAGTGCGATTAATCATCGTAAAAATTGTAACTCTTACATTACAAAAGTGAACATACATGTAAATCTTTATATACTACACCCAGTTTTATTCATTGAATTTAAGATATTATCTATATCCTCAAAAAGAAAATTTTTGACTTATGATACCTGAAAAAAAAATAGTTATTTCAGCTAAGAAAATGCCAACACATTTGTAATCATATTTTAATGACAATTGAGGTAATTTTGATAATCATTTCAGGTTTATTCCATTTATTTAATTTCCAAGCTATTATATTTTAACTTTGGATGCTAACATTTTGAGTCTGTTTCCATTTTTATATTCCTATGTTTGCAAAACTTATATTGCAAATCAATAAATAGTCATACTTTAATTATGGATAAGTTCTCATAATCTATGTAATTTTAAATGAAAATCTTTTTTAACCTTTATTTTTCAGCATTGCATTACTTTCCAGAATACCAGTGGTTGGTGGATTTCACAGTGGCTGCTACAGTTGTATATCTAGTAACTGAAGTCTACTACAGTTTTATGAAGCCTACACAGGAAATGAATATCAGCTTAGTATGGTGCCTGCTGGTTTTATCTTTTGCAATGTATCCTTCAAAACATCATTAATATTAATTTATAAACTTCTTTTGCAGTTAATATCATTAGATCCTGTGTCTTATTTTTAAAAAAAAAGAAATTGCAGATTAGAGGACTTTCCTTTGTTGAATTCTTCATGTAATTGAAAAAATTTCAGAGAAATAGAGGTAAATAGTTTTAGAAAGTTAAATATGAGGAAAGATGCCAGTTCATTGATTCCTTGCTTATCAAAGTCTAATTTTACAGAAACAGCTTTTTTTTGGGGGGGAGGATTTTCTTCCAGATGTTTTAACTATTATATGGTATTGGTACTATTTTAATTTTAGATATTAGCTTACCTTTCTCCTTTCTTCCATTCTTCCCAGGCATTTATTAAATTTCTTATCAATTTTTTACTATGTTATTTTTATAGCTAAGCATTCTGGTATACTATTACCTTCCTTGAATACTTCATTGGAAAAAAATTTTGAGATAGGGTTTTGCTAATTTGCTGAGGCTGCCCTCGAACTTGGAATTCTCCTGCCTTAGCCTCCCATTGAATATAAGTTCTCTACTTATAGGTCAACTGAGACTTCATTTCAGGGTCTTCCTAAGAATTCCTGTACCCTTTCTGAATCCCATGCTTGCCTCTTCCTTAGTTTTGGCAGAGGCCATTCTTATACTATCCTTAGAAAAAGTGGTAAGTTGTTTTTGAAGTGTTGTATGCCTGAAATTATTTTTCTTATACTTGACTGATAGTTGGCTCAGTAGAAAATGCAAGGAAGGAAATAATTTTTTCTCAGATGTTTTTGAAGTTGTGAGAAATTGGATGTTCTCTTGCTCTTCTTGTTTACTTTCTCTTTCCCACTATGTACTCTTCCTGAACTTTTTCTCTTTATGTTTTTGGTATTTTGAAGTTTTATCATTAATTATGTTAAGTTATGGATTTTCCCTTTAGGTCTAGAAATTCATATCTTTGACTGTTAAGAGATAATTTTGTGCCATACTGAATGTCTGTTTTCATCCTTATGCTAGGAGTTTAGCTATTTGGAAACTCGGGCTCTTGAGTTCTGGAAAATTGTCTTGAATTGTTGGTGATTTCTTCTTTATTATTATTATTTTTTTATCTTGTTAGAATGCTTATTGTTTAGATATTATCCCTCTAAGACTGGTATTCTAAGGCTGTCATCATATTTCCCATGGATGTATGTATACATGTGTATGTTTGTATGTGTGTATATGAATGTGTGTACACATACATATGTGTATATATACACATACATGTGTGTGTAATATTTTTATATTTTTTTATTTTCTGGGAGATTTTCTTAACCTGAATTCTTATATTCATTTTGAATTTCTGACATAATTTTAAATTTTAAGCTTAGTTTAATTTCTCTACCTCCTTTACGAAACCCTTCTCATTTTATGATTATATTATCTTCTTGTGTTTGTTTATGATAGTGATAGATTCTGGTAAAGTTTTCTTCCTACCAAATATTTTTCTACTCTAATTTACTTTTGTTTATTTAATTTGGTTATTGTCTTTCTTGTTGAAGGCTTTTTTCAGAGAACTTTAATTGACCTATGCTTATAGTTCTATATTTAACTACGAGACAAAAAGTAGAATAGAAACTGTGAGTGTATGGTGAAATAAGTTGTTTACCTTTCCTTAGTCTTCAGACTTGTTTCAGATAATAGAGGTGGATTAAACTGGTTACTTTTTAAGGTACTTTTGCTGCCTTAGTACTGGGGATTGAACCCAGGGCCCTGTACATGTTAGTCAAGCACTTCACCACTGAGCCCAGTGGTACTTATTTTTAATACGTACTGTTACCCCCAACACACACATTCAACAACTGGCACTTTCACCCCAGTACAGAGAATTACAAACATCACATCAGTTCCTTCACCTTTCTGGGAGTTCTGCAATAAGATCAGAAACTTCCCTTAACTTTTTGACTCAGGTTCCTCATTGTGTTTAAGTCATTTACTACTACCTGTTTGCTTTCTAGTATCCACATTTTATTGTTTTTTAAGTACTTGAAAACAAATTTCTTGTCATTTTGGTGCGGTTTAAGAACAGACTAAAAGTAAATGTTATGCTTGCTCTGATATTTTTATCATGTGATTTTTTTTATTTGTTCTAGTTGATTATACATGACAGCAGAATGCATTTCAGTTTACTGTATACAAATAGAGCACAGCTTTTCAGTTCTTTGGTAGTATATGATGTACAATTGCACCATACATGCAATCAGTCATACATGTACCTAGGGTAATGATGTCCATGTCATTCCACCATCTTTCTACCCCCATGTCCCCTCCCTTCCCTTTGCCCAATCAAAGTTCCTCCATTCTCACCCCCACCCCCACTCCTACCCCCGCTGCCCATTATGGAACAGCATCCACTTATCAGGGAGAACATTCAGCATTTGTTTTTGGGGGGATTGACTTACTACAGCATGATATTCTCCAGCTCCATTCATTTATCTGCAAAAGTCATAATTTTATTCTCTTTTAAAGCTGAGTAATATTTCATTGTGTGTATATACCAGAGTTTCTTTATCCCTTCATCTATTGAAGGTCATCTAGGTTGATTCCACAGTTTATCTATTGTGAATTGAGCTGCTATAAACATTGAAGTAGCTATGTCACTATAGTATGCTGATGTTTTAAGTCCTTTGGGTATATACTCAGGTGTGGGACAGCTAGGTCAAATGGTGGTTCCATTCCAAGTTTTTTGAGGAATCTCCATACTGCTTTCCAGAGTGATTGCACCAATTTGCATTCCCACCAGCAATGCATGAGTGTACCTTTTCCCCCACATCTTGTCAACACTTACTGTTGCTTGTATTCTTTTTTTTTTTTTTTTAAGAGAGAGAGAGAATTGTAATATTTATCTTTTAGTTTTCGGCAGACACAACATCTTTATTTGTATGTGGTGCTGAAGATCGAACCCAGGCTGCACGCATGCCAGGCAGTACGCTACCGCTTGAGCCACGTCCCCAGCCCATGCTTGTATTCTTGATAATTGCCATTCTGATTGGAGTGAGATGGACTCTTAGAGTATTTTTGATTTGCACTTCTGTAATTATTAGTGAAGTTGAAAATATTTTCATATATTTGTTGATTGATTGTATATCATCTTCTGTTCATTTCCTTAGCCAATTTATTGATTGGCTTATTTATTCTTTTGGTGTTGAATTTTTTGAGTTCTTTATATATCCTAGAAATTAGTGCTGTGATATGCATGTAGTAAAGATATTCTCCCACTCTGAGGGCTCACTCCTCACATTATTGTTTTGTTTTTTTTTTAATATTTTGTTTTAGTTGTAGTTAGACACAATACCTGTGTTTTTTATTTTATTTTTATTTTTATGTGGTACTGAGGATCCAATCCAGTGCCCCGCACGTGCTAGGAGAGCTCTACCACTGAGTCACAACCCCAACCCCTTGATTGTTTCCTTTATCATGTGATTAAAAAAAAAATTTTTTTTTAATTGTAGATGGACACAATACCTTTATTTATTTTTATTTGGTGCTGAGGATTGAACCCAGTGCCTCACAACACATGCTAGACGAGTACTCTGCCACTGAGCCACAATCCTAGCCCTGCTATATAATTTTTATTGTTTGTAAGATCCTGCTTTCTGTCTTTCTTCAGGAATTCTTATTAGTAAGTTATTTATCTTATTTGAATGGATCTTTAATTTTTATCTTTATTTTATATTTTCTCAGTTATTTTCTTATACTTTTATAATTCAATCCCTCTGTTGATTTTGATTTTTTTTTTTTTTTTTTTAAGGTATTGTGGATTGAACCCAGGGCCTTGCATAGCCTAGGCAAGTGCTATCTCACTGAACTATATTCCCAGCCTTTTTATTTATTTATTTATTTTTTAGACAGGGTCTTGCTGAATTTAATTTCCCAGGCTTGCCTCAAACTTGGGATCCTCCTTTTTCAGCCTCCTCAGAAACTGGGATTACAGTTGTATTGTCCTTGTACCTACCTAGCTGTTGAATTGTTTACTGTGAACTTTAAAAAATAATAATTAATTAAAATTAAGTCTTTTATTTAATTAATTTGTTTATTTTTGGTAGGGGCTACTGATACTAAACTCAGGCCCTTCCTACATTCCAACCCTAAGTCTTTTAGTCTTTTTTTTTTTTTTTAGTGTTTTTCTTTTTATAGCATTCTCATGTTGTGGATGTATAATATCTTTTTACTTCCAATGTATTAATCTTTTTTAAGTTCTCATTTACACCTTGCATTGCATTTTTCCTCCTTTTTGTTTTAATCATGGAGATTGTTCTCAGATGTCTGTGAGCTTTGAATATCTGTTGATATTCATTCAAGAAGGCACTACAAAATTGAAAGTTTTGTGCAACTGGCTGGAGTTTATTGATTAATGAAGCTTTTTGTGGATGATTAAGGGAGACCTTGAGGGGGGGATTTCTAACTGTCAGTATTTGCAGATTTGGGGCTCTCATTTTCTCCAGAGAGAATTTGTCTATTCTCCCACCTGTGAAATAAAACCAATGACTAATATTATGGGAACTGATAGATCAACTTCTCAACATTCACTATGTATGTAACTTACTAGCTCTTCATTGTCAGCCTAACTTTTACATAGTAATCCCAAGCCAATCTTCTCTGATTTACTATCTTCAAAAAGTAATCCTTACACATTCTGCCAGAGTTGGTGAAGAGCAACCATGTAATTTATGTGATTAGGCAAGACAGAAAATCTGGAAAGTCTTAATTACTATGAATACAGGCTTTCAAACAATCTTCCTGTTTTCAAACACTCTACAACTCTACATTTGGAAGTACCTGGTGTCTCTAATTCCTGGCTTTTCTAGGGCCTCTGATGAATGAATTTGCTTTCTTTCTTAATGGGTTCCTCTCTTTGCAGACCCAGTATACCAGAAAATGCTGAAACCTAAATTAGTTGTTGCTTTTTCAACCATTTCCTGTCTTTTAAAACTTTATTGACATCTTTTTTTTTTTTTTTTCCTGTGTCACTTATTTTTAATTCTTGAGGATTTTTACTTTCCTATGTGGTTTCTTCAGTCAGATTTTGGGAGTAAGCAGAGGAATGTGTGTCTTATGTCTTTTATATTCAACCAGAGACTGTTAACACTATTTAAGCACATACTATTTTAAATATATGACATGATTTGACATTTTAATTCATTGTGTTCGTTCTTTCTTGACTCTTTTGGATTGATTTAGTTATAATGTAGAGTAGAAGGACCAGAGCACAGCCTTGAGAGGCAGTATCTTCACAGGTATATAGTATACTAGGTAGAAATATGATCATGTTTTTCAGTTGAGAAACATCCTCAGATATGTATTTTGAAAGATTATGTTCACTTAGAATATTCCTGTTTAATTTTGTAGCATTAAAAATGTGATAATACCACTCAGAGTACTCATTTTTCATATCAAGTCATATAAAACCCACTAAAACATTTCAGTTCAATAATTAGCATAGCTGACTAATCTTACTTTTTTCATACTTTGAGCTCTCATGTTCTTTGAAATGTTATTTATTATGGAATATCCTTTTCTTGATTGCCTTCATTGTTTATACATATCCCGAAATATATATTTTTATATGCAATTTAATTTTAGTGAGATATAGTCCTAATACTTACCTAACCAAATTTTTAAAAATATACTTGTAAATAGCTATTCATATTGTTTCTGTGAATAAATTTCAGCTTTCTGTTTCATTCAGTAATGCCCAATAGTGTGAGAGCAAATGTCCTTAAACAGTCTTCAGCACTGAACTGACTCTGCTAAGTTTTAAGTACTGCACTCACAAAAAGTGCCAAACAGTCTCATCCCTGCTGGAGTCTCTTAGCTTGGTGACTCATCCCAGAAGGGAAAGAAAGTGCTGAAGAGCTTATAGTTCAAGCTATTTTCTGCCAACTTTAAATCTCCACAGAATGGGTAGGGAAGAAGAAGGAAGTAGAATTCTGTATATGTGTAGGTATGTGATTTTCCATTCAAACCTGTAGCATGTGAGAAAACAACCTGCTCCCTTTTACAGCATAGAAAAGACCAAAATTAAGTGCCAGTTATCCATATTAACACCAAAGAGGGGTCTGTTTATAATCTCTTTTATCTTAGTCATCTTGTTTTCACCCTATGAACTAAATCCAGAAGAAATGACCTCTGAGTGGCTTCTCTTGGTTTTTTTATTTTATGTGTCTACTTATTAGTCTAACACATGTTGCCATTGATGACATAGAATAATAGCTCTACTGAATTCCAAAGTCACACATTCTTCAATTGATTCAGAAATTCTCTGCAGTTGTTACTGATGAATTATCTTTTGTTAAGGTGGTACCCAGGTCAGTCACATAAAATTTATCAATTCATTCAAAAGTTGGGAAGAAAATTGCTTTATTTCCATGGTCATTTTGTTTTTTCCCTTCGGTTTTATTTTACATACTTATGTAGGACAGCAGTGATAATTTCTATAGAATCTTGAAGGTTCTAAAAAATGAGAATTGACTTTTTTAATGTGTGACTCTAACCCCTGAATCCTGGAACCTAAAACAGCATCATCTCTCATGATCAGCTCTACTTTGTGCTTCAACTTGTGTTGTACGTTCATCTCAGCTATCACATTTTCACTCTCACTCCTAAATCCAAACTAAGTCTAGTTCTCTTCATTCTCATTTGTAATTCTAAGAACCTTTTTTGAAGAAGCCTGTGCATTTCCATTCTATTTATACCCAGTTGCTAGGTAGGAGGAAGATACAGGGTGAAGAAAGCCTTGCAGTAAGGATGGAACAGTTCTAGTAATTGTCTTTCCTGTCTGATGGCCCATGAGGTGACAAGAGTCACTGGAAAAATATCTTCCAGTTTTATGAGTATGAAGCATGTTTCATTTATGAATAAATGAAAAGTAAAAGGGGTCTGGGGTTGTGGCTCAGTGCTAGAATGTTCGTCTAGCATATATGAGATACGGGGTCCAATTCTCAGCACCACATAAAATACACAACTAAAATAAAGTCGTTGTGTCCTTCTACAACTAAAACAATATTTTTTAAAAAAGAGTAAAAAGGTAAAAATGATGATGGCAAAAAGCCAAAGATCCCGTGGTAGGCATAAAACTTTTAAAAATAAAAATGCTCTAAAATGTGTGAATCTTTTTTTTGTTTTTTTTTTAAGAAACTTTCTTAGGAATGAACTGTAGCATAGAAAGTAATGAGTCAATTACATGAATTTGAGAAGAAAGCTATTCTATAAAGAATGATAAAGCTTCTCAGTAGTCCTATTATATTTGGCTAAAGAACTGGATCATTAGTCACATTTCCACAGCACTTGTATTTTACAGTGTGGTTGATTTTAAGGTACAAAACCCTATTATGTATGTTTTTATGGCTGTGTTTAAATTTTTAATTTGCTTTGGATGCCAGACATACAAATTTTACATAAAGATAAAAACTGTGAATGATTTAAATTAAAATAAATTGTAGGGTTTTCTGATAATATTCAGTTCTATATATGTAAATTTGCAAATTAAGCATGTGTGAGTTAAATGCTACCTTTTTTGCTGTTGAAAATAGACAACTGCAGCAAGCTATCACAACTTAGTCACCATTTTCAAATTCCATAAAGGTTCTAAATTACTATATTCTTACTCTCTAAAAGTGTGCTGCTTTAAATTAATGAGGAAAATGAAACTCTAAACCCTGAAGTAAACTGGATATGATGTCAAGAAGGACAGAGTCAAAGTTATTGAATCTGAGCTAAGGTACTTATTTTTTCTTGAGAAGTTGTGCATAGCATGTTATCTAAAAGTTTGTTTCTTTTATAAACTTTTGGAGATCTTATGTGATTTCTAGATTATACAGACTTCTGATTAGAAACTTAGAGTTAAATAGAAACGATAGGAGCTTATTTCTATTTTTTAATTTATAATTCTTTTTTCTCTTAAAGTGATAATTTTTCTTCTGAAATAAATTTTAAAGATATTTTTATTTTGTTTCACTTTAATGCAAAAGTTTAATTAATAGGGCTTTATTCTTATATATTTGGTTTTGTTTTCAAAATAAAGCTTTATGCTTTCAAATATCTCTATTTTCCCCCCATAATCTGGTTAGGTTGAGGTTAGTGATTATGGGATGAAATTTTAGACAAGCATGACATTTTTTTTTTCTTCTTTCGAATTGGTAATTGAACCTACCTAAGAAAATATGAAAAAATAATTTTAGTCAAAGAGTATCAATGCTTTATTTATTTTTAACATTGGAATTTAGGATCAGAATTTTTTTTTAAGGATTTTACTTACTCAGTCATAAGGGCCTATCAAGTACTTATTGTTTAGTTTTATTGTGTATCTGTAAGTATACATCTATAATAGATTTTTGGTACAGTTTCTAGGTTGTTTTGCCGTGCAGAATGCAAAGTGTTACTGGTATTAAGTATTTTGGTTGCCTTTTCTGCAGGAACAGTAAATGTGAAAGGCTTAACCATTTGATAGGAAAAAAATCATACTTTATTTTTATTGGTAATGCTCATAAAAGTAAGAATATAATCTTTCTTCTTAGAGTTGAAAAACTTACATGAAATTTCTTGGCTAAGTGGAAACATTACCAATTATAAAAACATACTCAAAAATTTGTAAAAAATATTAGAGAATACCCATCATATTTGTGTATTGGCAACAATGAATTTCTTATTGAATTTTCCTTGTCAGAAAAGCATTGATAAATATCTTTGAATGATTTGGGCATTTTTTGGTATAGAGGTATATTTTCTTAATGAGAATTGAGGCTTTAAAGCGATGTGAGTATAAACTAAGTTGAATCATAATAGTACCTTGATAAATGTTATTAAATGTTATTCTAGATCTGAGAAAAAAAATTGCTGTTTTAGAACTAAATATTAAGCCTGCTCACCATTTTAAAGCTCTTCAGCTTAAACTTAATCATAAATAAAATATTTCCTCCTAAGTAAGTTTCTCTACCTGCCCTTGATCTTTTTTTCCATTTGAATTATTGCATTGGCATCTATAAAATGTGAACTATTTCCAACTGCAAAAAGTATGTTAATACTAAATTAGAACTTTAAAAGTGTCAGCCTTGTGTCAGGAAAAAAAAAAATCTTTCCTCTAATGTTCTTGGTTTCAAGGGTTGAGATTTTGCAACAGAAAGTAAACTAATTTAGCATGTAAAGTTGGTGGTCTTTCAGCTAAGAATAAGGGGTAAAACTGGTGAAAAAACAAACAAACCGAGTTTCTTAAAAGAAAATGACTATTTGCATCCATAGTCTTCCATATATAGCCTTGAATATTCTTTAAACAATAATCTGTAAATAGTGAGAGGAAAAAAGTAAGAAGTTCATTCAAAGGGAAGGTACTTGACCACTATTATTTTCATTGCTTAACCATAAATAAATAAATAAATAAAATGCCATGTTTTTAACTAGTGTTTTTTGGTTGTACATGTCTGTAAGTATAAAAGCTTAATTTTGGCATCATCATATTATTTACATCAGATATTTGTACATAAAAAGGCAAAAATGTGTACCTAATTTACTTTGCTACCTAATTTACTTTGCTAAACAGCCCAGTAAGAAACTTTGTTACAGCCTTAGGTAGTATAGATATTTTCTATTAAATGATCTTAAAGTTACCATAGTTACCAGTGAAAAACTCAAATGGAGCACCATACTCTAGTTATTTCTCCTGACTTATAAAAACAATAAGCCAAATTTATATTCTAAGTCTAACAATAGTTTTTTTAGGAAGTTTTTGTTTGGCCTTCTATTATATACTTAAAGAGATTTAAATTCAACTGAGACTTGTATCATTATTTGATCTGTCTGTCCTTGTTTTTACTCCAATATTCTCTGGTATTAGAAGTTCAGTATTTAATTCATTTATCTAGGAAACATCAGATTGTTGCTGAGAACTACAAAGAACTCTTTAATTTTTAACTAGCCCTCTCAGGTGGTGGATATAGTGGCTGCATTTTACTAATGAAGAAATGAAAACATGGAGAGGTTAATAAATTTTCATGTGAAAGATCACATAGTAAGAGTAGAACCAGGATTCAGCCAGGCACTCTAGATCTAGAAAATGCTTTATTTATAAATTGGTCACACTACAGTTTAAGGTACTATATGATTATATGGCAAGTGAATTTTAGTAGTAAATGCTATAATAAATTCCGAAGAGTAAGAGACTGGTCTTGACTGGTGAGATAATGCTAAGCTTTGAAAGGTGTGGAGTTCAGTTGAGTCTATATGATTAGGTAGATGGGAGAGAAGAGGACCATTCAGATGAGAGAGAAATTATTATCCAAGACAGTGTAGCAGTTACATTCTGGAGATGGTAAATACACTATCCTGACAAGTGGAGGTTTGGGGAATATTGAATGAAAAGTTGAAAGCATGGATATGGCCAGATCATAGCATTTCATTTCAGAATACCGTATGTGTATTTTACACTGAGTTGTGGGGAGGTTTTGTTCTAATATGGAACTCAATAAATACTTAGTTTAAGATTTAACTAGCCAATATGAATTGAGGATGCAGGGATTGTGACATTTTAGACATTTATGGAGTGGGGTGATGTTGAAGGATTAGTGATCAGGGCAAGATCATGTTTCATGCCTGGGTCAGGTTGCTTCTTATTTTGTTTTCTTTTCCTTCAGTCTTGACATATTTTGTGATTTATTTAATTACTTTAGGGTTTAACAGTAAATATAATCTTCGGTCATTCTGGTCATTTGATGTCACTTTTGGCCAAAGGTGTTATTTTATTTTTCAGTTTAAGTGGAAGAGTTGGAAATTGTCTTTTTAGAGATTCTAGTTTCCATTTTCAATAAAAATGAAGCAGTGTTTTTTCAAACCTGGGCTTAGGCCCTCAGGCAGTACACATAATCGTAGTGGTATCTCAAAAGCTGTTCAGTAGTGGTTTTGGACTTCTTTATTCTGTGTTTTAACCTTATTTCCCTTTTCTTGTCTTCCAATACATAAGTTCTTTATAATGCCAAGAAAGAGATGGACTATAGTGTTTGATGCTGTGAGTTAAACTGGTTTTGTTTATTTTGGAAAAGAGGTAAATAAGTAAGGAATTTGGAATTCAGAGTAACGTAGAGGGAAAAGTGTGCGTATCCTAATTCTAAAATCTTATCACCTCTCTTAAACAGTGTTTTGTGCTTCCTAGATTCTGTCTTAAATGTTGTTAAATAAAACTTTAGACTTGTAAAATTGTTGCTAACTTGTTTTTCAAAAAATTTGCTACTCACATTCTTCACTTTAAATATATATTATTTGTATGAATGAAAGCTTTAATAGTCCTATTTATTTAAAATCACATCTTTTATTTTGTGTTATTTGCTTTTACTTTTTTCATGTTATTACCTAACCTTCTATTCTTACTAAGTAACTAAGATCACTTATTCATCACAAATAGCCTATGATTTAAAAGTTGCATAATTTAAAAACTACTTGTATACTAGATTCTTCTCTGCATACTTTGTTTTCTCCTGTAAGAAGTGAGAAATCTAGTTTAGGGAAATCTTAATTTTGTAGTTTTTCTTTATTAAATTACTAAAATAAATCATAATGCAAATTTAAACTATAATATGTTTATTATTTTGATAAAGTAAAGCTATTCCAAGAGCTTAGATTTTGCATGGTTTGGATAAATACTTTTTAATCTTTTTTTTTTTTTTTTTTCCTAGCATACTCATCTGGATATCGGAAGCATTTTTATTACAAACTGTTTATTTTTAAGTGTAATGCTCAGGATTGATCCATGGATCTTGCACATCCTAGACCACTGAGCTATCCCCCTGGGCCTCAGAAATATGTGTTAGGCAGGGTAATAGGATGATTTTTTATTGATGGTGGAACAGGACTTACCTGTACAGGTATCTCTCCTAGCTAGAGACCCTGGATTATGATCAGGGTCCTAGTCCCTCAATATGTATAACCTTCTGAACTTTTTCCTTTAGGAAATCTTTTTACTGCAACTGTAGACTACCAGCGTTTGCCTTTAAGGTGAGAATGTAAATACAAAAACTGAGAAACTAAGGTAGAAATGTAGACAAAAATAGGTTGTATGCATTGATTCCATGAAGAATAGTTTTTTAAAAGTCACATTCTTTTTGTGACTTGGAAGTTAATTGTGCTTCTTTTAAACCTCTGTTAATCATTTTAATTGAAATTGACTTTGTATAAATTCATCAATTAAGGTTAAGATTAATATCGTAGAATCAGGACAACTTCTGTGGTGTTTATTGCTTATACATGGTTTAACTGTTAACTAAAATAGAGGGATTGACAAATATGTACAATATTAGTGATTTTAGAAGGAATTTGGCGGGAATAACACATGGAAGTATCCCTAAATACTGCATTGAAAAATAAAAACTAGAGTGTAAATATTACTCTTATTATAGTTTGCTGCATATTCTTGTTTAAATTCTTATTATACTTTGCTGAGGTTGCTGGTTTTACTGATTTAGAAGACTTAAAAATTTATCCCTTTTTATAAAAACAAGTTAGCCTCCTCTTACCTAATGCTCAATACCTTGAAAAAACTGATACTGAGAATTTTTGAGCTGCTCACTCTGTCTAGGGCAGTTCTATTTTGAAAAGACTTCATGGTTCTGAACTATTGTTAAGTGCTGTGACAGTTTGTAGACACAGTATAATCAATTGTTAAGTGCACAGATGAGATTCAGACTGCCTAGTTTAAATCCCAACTGCCTCTAATCTAGTTTTGACTTTGAAGTTTTTACTTAACCTCTGTGCCACAGATTTTTATTTTAAAGGGGTTTTTGATGATGTTGTTTTTGGTTTGTGTATTTGTTTGTTTTTGTCTGTAAAGCAAGGACAATAGCATGGCTAATGTGTGGAATAAATGAGTTAATTAGTAATGCCTGGCACGTGGCAAATACTAGGTGTTTTAGTCAGCTTTTTCACTGCTATGATTAAAAGACCCTACCAGAACAATTGTAGAGAAGGAAGAGTTTATTTGAGGGCTCATGGTTTCAGAGGTCTTAGTCTGTAGAAGGCAGGCTCCATTCCTCCGGGTTCCAGGCGAGGCAGAACATCATGGTGGAAGAGTGTAGCAGAGGAAAGCAGCTCACATGTTGATCAGAAAGCAGAGAGAAAGGGTCTCCACTTGCCAAATACAAATATATACCCCAGTGCCATGTCCCAGTTTCCACCTCCTTCAGCCATATCCTAACACTTCAGTTACCATTCAGTTAATCTTTATCAGGGGATTAATTCACTAATTGGATTAAGACTCTCACAACTCATTTCTCCTCTGAATCTTTTTGCATTGTCTCATACATGAGCTTTTGGGGGACACCTTACAGCCAAGCATTCCAGTGCTTGACATAATGTTAATGTAAGAAGTTACTTTTCTAGATTTGTTTCTCAAATGCCTTATTTTGTTTGCTTGGTTTATGCTTTCATGGAGAACAATTTGGTAAAAGGGAGATACTAGTTCTAGCTTGGACTCATGTTTTTATTTGATACTAAGTGAATTGTTGTGGGTGGGGTTCAGATGTCTTCAGTAGTTTTAATAGATGCATGTTGATACTTGGGCTGTTTTTGGATATTCAGTTGGAACTTGCTTTCTCTAGAGACAATTTCTTTTAAACTTATGTTTTCATATGATAGATCTTCAGTAGCTATTGGTAATTCTCAAATTATAAATTGTTGGGTGGTTACAGATAATTTCTCTAAGGTGTGTTGTGTGTTTAATTATAAAGGTAAACTGTTCAGTAAACAAGCCCAATAAAGACAGTGCCCTAATGTAACGTCTACCCTGGCTTTTCATGTCACTGAGAACCTATTATAAAACATTCCTATAATAACTTCTTAGTGAAATTTGAGTCAATTAAATGAGAAATGCATTCCCTAATTGCAACTTAATTGTAGTATACTTTCCCTTAATTTAAAAGTGTTGTAGCACTGAGGATATAGCTCAGTACTTGCCTCTCATGCACAAGTACCTGGGTTAAATCCCCAGCACCACACCAAAAAAAAAAAAAAAGTTATAAACTTCACTTCATTTAGATTTGCCCTGTTTTTATATTCAATTTCCTGGAAAACCATTCAGATTTTCATTGTTTTTAAAATTTTCTTCCAAAGGGCATCTTTTATATAAGCATATCAAATCTAAATGTTGTAGTCAAATTCTGTTGGGGTCCACATCCTGTAAAGATGGTTGTGTATAGCTCCTGCAAAGTTATTTGTGGTTTTTCCTGAACTTTTCCTTCTGCAGCAAAGTTCTATTTTCATTAACTACACACTATTTTAAAGTAGAAGATGGTGGTGAAAGATCAGTTTGTGTCACCTTTGGATTTTTTTTCTTCGTCAAAGCAATGGCAGTTTTGATTGTAACAGAGAATTATCTGGAATTTGGACTTGAAACAGGTAATAGTTTCATTCAAAGATAAGTTTTGATTTGTCCAGCATTAGTATTTTTTACTTCAATATTTAAGTAAGTTTTAGAACTGATAAATGCTTAAAATTAGGGTTGAGGTATATACTGCACTGTTTTAAATAATTTGCCTGTATTATTTTAAATGAATTCTTCCTGTGTTCTTTTTTTTTTTTTTTTTTTTTGGTTGGTGTGTGTATGTTTGCAGTACCAAGTATTGACCCTCAGCCCCCCCCCCCCCCCCCCCCACATATGCTAGGCAAGCATTCTACCACTGAGCTACATCCTAGCCCTCTTTTTATTCTGAGACAGGGTCTCAACTAAGTTGTCCAGGCTGGCCTTTAACTTGCAGTTCTTCTGCCTCAGCCTCTTGAGTATCTGGGATTACAGGCATGCAGCATTATGCTTGCCTTCGTTTTGCAATTTTTTTGGTTTCAGTTAGTTGTTTGTTTGTTTGTTTTTAAACCTTTCCCCCAAATACTATCCCTTTATTTTTCCATTTGTAGTTAACTAAATTTCTGTTACTCACATAAAGAATTAATGCAAATTTTATGCACACTCATGGAATGTACAAATATCAAAGGGATGTTTTCAAAGACTATTCCCTGCTAATAACCAAATTTTATTGCATTATGGCATACTAATTAACACATGAAAGAGCTAAGCTAGTCATTTCAAAATTTAAGATACTGTGTTTCCTAGCATTTTTATTTCCAAGGAAAGAGTCTGTATTTCACCACTATGATAAGAGTAATCTTTTTTTTTTCCCCCTGCAGGGTTTACAAATTTTTCAGACAGTGCCATGCAATTTCTTGAAAAGCAAGGTTTAGAATCTCAGTAAGTTTTTGAAAAATTAAGCATTGTTTAAATTTAAAATTTTCCATTTTTAATGAAGCAGTATTTACTTTAAATGATTGTTTTTAAATCATGAAAAGAATTCTTAAGTTGGATATAACTTCTAGAAACATCCTTACTCATTTTTTCCAGCTGTTTAAAGTCTGAATCTTTCATAAAATTCTTGTGTTGATTTGTTCTTTAATTTCTTGCTTCTGGAGATTAAATTAAAGTTATGTCTAAGTCATATAGCAATTCTATACTGAATATGTAGGTTAGATTGTTAGAAATGCCCCTAAAGAGGTGCCTGGTTTAGCTTACAATTTACTTTCAGTTCACCAAGATCCATTATAGGCACTTGAATAAGAACAGTCTTTTTGTAGACATTTGCTTTCCTTATCTTACTGTTATTGTGTTTATAGTGTGTTTGATTCTTAGAGAGCTAACTGTAAAAATTTATCAGCTTCTTTTTTAAAACTTTATTTTTAGGGGTCCTGTTTCAAAACTTACTTTCAAATTTTTCCTGGCTATTTTCTGTTCACTCATTGGGGCTTTTTTGACATTTCCTGGATTACGGCTGGCTCAAATGCATCTGGATGCCCTGAATTTGGCAACAGAAAAAATTACACAGTAAGCGGAAAATGTACATAAGCACATGCAGATAAATATATGTTTTCCATCTTAATGAAGGTATATTATTGTAATAAATCATAAATTTCTATATTGAAACTTAATAACCATTTGATGTCACACCACTTCCTCTCTCAACTATAAGCAATTTCTCTTATTCACTTCTAAATTTTAAGCTTTGTGTTAAAAAAATCGATTACTACATTTCTCTTTACTCGTTAAAATAGAAAGACCACAATTTATATTAGTTCTCTGGTATTCATAAGCTTATGATATTTTAGTCTCTACACCTGAACTGAGGATCTATGGAAATTTCCTTCTGAAAAATCAGATCATTTTACCTGAAAATATTCTTATAAATTTTATGTATTAAATAATTAACCATTTTATTTAAAACATTTTATTTAAGATTTTTTCAAAACTAAATTATATATGTAAGAAATGTTGGTTTTCTTTATTGATCTACTTGTTAGAATCTTGATAAAATTTAAACATTATTTTATTAGGGGTTGCTAATATTATAGTTATAGTAGTAATGCAGTGCTCTTTAATATAGATTACTTTTAACTACCAAATTCTATTTTAGTTCTGAAATGAAAAAATCATATTAAATCTCTACATATAATTTAAAGAACTTTATTATATTCCTTGCATTGTCAGTGTTTTTGTTCTTGTTGCTGTAGATGCCTTGGCAAAAGGGTAGGCTAATAATGTGCTTCAACTCAAATCCAGATCCAAATTCCTGTCTCATAGTTTTGTTTGCATTCATTGGAAGCCTAACTTGAGAATATTCCACTTTTATGTATATATTTCTAGTCATTAAGTTTCAAAGGCAGTCATAGTCCCAAACATTACTGCTCTTTTTAAATCCTGTATTTAATGGTGCTGATTCTCTGGTCTTTTCTTACTCTGTGTTTTCTTTTTAATTTAGTTGTAATTATCTTTTTCCCATTTTTCTACATATTCCTTGTACATGTGTTTACTTATTCTCATCTCCTGCCACACACTTCTTCATCCCTCTTTTTTTCCCTCCTTTTACTCAGAATGCTCTTAGCTGTATCCTGCTTTACTCCCACTACCAGTTCCTCTAATAGCTTCTTTAAGACAAAACCTGGTTCTCCCCCTCTTCTTTACACACACACTTCAGTCCACTAACCCCAGTGTTATGATTTAAATAAGCTGAAAAGGGTGGGTGGAGGGGAGCCCTTCACAAGCCACTGAAACCGCTGTGGGCTGCTCCTTGATACTAGAGTGTTCCCTAGCAACACTGCATACCTAATACTGCTTCTTTCTTCCCCAGCACCCAACGGTTTACCAAGGCTGTTGGATGAAAGAATCACTTTATAAAAAACATTTAAAGCAGCCAGTGGTTTGGGAGAGGGGTTGCACAGTGCACATTTTAGTATCCTTTTCAGTAAAATGTAGCTTCTTTTTAAGCTTTTTTTCTTTCGGGATATATAGGGGGTTTATTTTACTTTCAATTTATTGCAGTCCCTCATTGTATTAGCACCCTGCCCAGATCATAAGGGTGGGCAAGTTGTTCTGTTGTGATAAACATGACTGGCACAAAGAATAGGATTGCCTTCATCCCATGGCTAGGCACTATGACTTATTTTAATAGTGAGGGTTAAAACCACAGTTCCATGTTTCCTTGCCAGGCATTCATGGCTTTCTGACCCAGCCCTTTTTCCTTACACAGATCACTATCATTTTGCTGTGTAGTGATATTTTAAAATATGTGTTTGTATACATTTCAAACTCTCCAGTTTAGACCTTCTGTTAGCTGATAGTTAAAAGAATGAAGAATTTGCCTTATCTCTAAGATAAGAAAAATTATTACCAGCCACCTGTTTGTGTATAGGACACAAACATAGTGATTAATAATGAAATTGCAGATCAGACCTAAAACCCTTTGCTATATTAGGTGTATTACTTTATCAAGAGTAAAGTAAAATTTGTTGATTTATATAGGCTAGGAGAATATTCATAATAGTCCAAAAAGAAATGTGAGAGTTACTTGTGATTTTCGCAGTATAGGGTAAACATTATACATGATCATTACACACTGAAAGGTTCCTCTGTATCCATTAGATTTGTTCACTATATAAAATTAGATCATTAAAGTACCTGTTTATTGAATCACGGATCTAATATGGATTGTTAAAGAATATTAGAATAGAAGTGAACAAATCTAGATTTTGGTCCTAGATTTGCCTATAACATCTGCTAAATTGCCATGAACAATCACTAAACTTTCCTGAGTCTCAATGTTCTTGTGTGAAAAATTAAGATAATAAAGTTTTTTAAGGACTGAAATCTATTGATAATGATCAATGAAATAGTCAAGTTTCTGTACTTTTGTATATTTTGTTTCTGGATTTTTATGTTTATTTCTTGCATGCTTTCAGAACATTACTTCATATCAACTTCTTGGCACCTTTATTTATGGTTCTGCTCTGGGTAAAACCAATCACCAAAGACTACATTATGAACCCACCATTGAGTAAAGAAAGTGTCCCTTTGTAAGTATGGATATTTGAGGGCTAATTTTTGTTTCTTTAGAATTCAGAACTGCTTTTCTAAATGTTATTTATTGTATTTAAGTTTCTTTTTTTTTATTAGTTGCTCATGACAATAAAATGATCTTGACATATCATACATTTGAATCAAATGGGGTATAATTTCTCATTTTTGCAAGTGTACAGGTTGCAGAATCACATAGGACACTATATTTTTAAAACATTGCTTGAAATGCTAAAAGATAGTAATAAACTTGAAGCTATAGTTCATCATTTAACCTTTTTGTGAACTTCCTAATGAATATTAAGGATTATTATCCTATTCTAATATTGGCTTTTATACTTACAGGCTTTTCTTTAATGCTCAGTTGTCATCTGGCATTTTTCTACTGTCATTGTGCCAGTGGCTTTGATGCCCTCTTTTTTTTAATTTTTATTTTGGTGGTGCTGTTATTTGAACTCAGGACTTTGCACATGGTTGGTAGGTGCTCTACCACAAAGCCCCTATTTAGATACCTTCTGTAGTTATTTCAATATTATGTTTTTACTTGTCAAAATTGCAGAAGAGAAGGATAGTATACATGGAATTACATATACTTATTTCCGTGTGTATGGAAATGTTAACATTTTCCATATTTGCTTCATCTATTTTTTGATAAAATATTTCTCAAACTAGAGATATAACATTTTTATTGCTAATTACTAGAGTTTGATAGTTTGCATCTCTAAGAAAATACAAATGTTTTCCTGTAACTATAATATCACACTTAAGAAAACTAAAAATTATCCCTTAACATTATTTTCTAATACCAATTCATGTTTCTCCAGTTAGACAACTGTATTTTAACAGAAGATGATGACAAGGAAACAGATATATTTCATTAAAAGGCATTATAATCATATTTGGTATGATAGATGTGTACTTATGAAACTTAGAGTATTAGAGAGGTTCTGGCAAAGCTGGTTCAAACTCCAGTTTTGCTCCTCACTAAAACCATCACTTGAGGATGATTACTTAATCTTCACCGAGCCTCTGTTTCCCCATAATAGTACCTACCTCACAGAGTTATCATTGGAATTGAATAAAAGAACACGTGTAATGCAACTGGCTGGAAGTGTTTAATAAATGTTCCTTTCACTGTTTTGCCTTATCAAATTTTGACTAGCTATTGACTCCAGTGTACGTTTTATATTATGTACTGCTTTTAGATCCTGGTACAACTTTGTCTTAGAGTACGTAGTCAGTGATGACCATGAGACATTTTCTTTTTAGATTTAATTGTTATCAAACTAAAGAAATATTCACCAAAGAAGTAATGTTTTCCCCACACACACCAACTAAACCTTAACAGTAATTTTAACTTGACAGTTTTCTGAAGTATTTAAAAGTAATTCTAAGGATCCTAGGCTTCTAGGTAAAATCTCAAAAAAAAAAAAAAAAAACTGCTGTCATGTCTAGGATGCTGAAAGCATTCCTCAATTCTTCCTTGAAGTTTGGTCATAGAAATTGGATTTCATACTATTGAAATTATGTTTTCTGATTTTAAATATAGTAAATTTAGGAAAACAAGGAAATTAACATTTATGATATCCATGTTATATGCCAGTTATAATGCTAGGTACTGATATTTCATGTATTTTATCTCTTTAATTCATATAGTAATTATCCATTTGTGGTTGCTGTCCTTATCCCATTTTCTAGGTGAATTATCAGGCTCAGAAGTTAAATAATTTGGCTAAGGTTACTCAGTCAGATATGGCATACATAAAACATTTGGTTTTATACAACTTTCTTTCTTCACTATTTATACACAAAGACCTGGGGTCATTTTCTCATAGCTTTTTCTCCCATTTTTTACATCCCAATACTGATCTGTTTCAAAAACAGCAAACAAAATTGTAATCTTAATCTGTTTCATCCTATTCTTCAATTGTGAATTAACAGTTAAATAATTAGACAGGTGGTTTTATATTTTTGTTTAAAATCTAAAGTCCATGCAGTAGATGAAAGAATAGCTGCCCATTCATCAAAGAGAGAAGAACGAAGAGAAAAGCAAGTGACAGATTCTTTATCACACAAATTGGTTTGCAGATAAATCTTTATTTGTAGTCAGAAGCAAAAATGGTTGTAATGTTATTTCAACTTCTAAATGTATTTAAATCCAACCATGTGTTCTGACAGAACATGAAAACAATAGAATGAAGAAAATAGTACAGGGGTGCTCATAACCTCATGAAAAGAAAGCCAAAATGGCATATGCAGTAAAGCCCAGAATGATTTCAAGATCACTGGAGAATGTCTTCTTCCTTCCTTTACCCATGTGTTTTGTCCTAACTCAGGATCCTTGAGATACTTGATTAGATCAACTTATCAAATGTTTATGGTAGCACTTGAATCTAAATTAGAAGATACTTTTAATGACTTTTTTCCCAAATCCTGAACTCATAATCTAAGCAAGTAATTTTCTCACTCACTACTTTATTCTATGTCTTCATTTTCATTATCTGTTATCCTCAAAGGTTGTGAAGTAGCTGTCTTAAGAATGCTGCCTGTCAATTCTCCTTGTTGCACAACTCTAGAGAACACAGTATTCATTTATAGGTCCAATGGAAAACTTTAAGGCTGTGGAATGCCTTGTATCTTGTTTTACTGTTATTTTTACATGATTGGCTCCTTCATTCATTATAGTGGACAAAAATGTTATGCCTTTATCTTTTCTGGCCATCAGTATTTTTCCATTGAAATTCTGTGACCATGTGCACTCATAACCTTGTGAAAGGAAACAAGCATACATTATCAAGCTATTGTCCCATCCCCATTTCTGACCTCTAGTTCATAAATTGTTCAGACAAAAATCGTATACTTTTTTTAATCTTCTCTACCTTTTCTGTTTTCCGTCCTGTTCAACAACATAATTTCTGCAGGCGACTTTTCCTGTATTGGGCATTTAGTTTCTTTCCTAGGTCCTTGCCATTGCACAGAATGACTGTAATTAACTAATGTGAGAGGGCTATCTGTAAACCAATGATTTATCTTGGTTTACAGAAACCAAGAGCAATCAGTAACTGGAGTCATAAAAGAAGTTTGAAAGACTGCTGGAGGTTTCTGTAAAAGAAGACAATCCCATTCTGCCATAGATGTATCAATATAATATTTTCACTTTTATAGCACAATTACACAGATAAATGTATCACAGAAAGTAACCATTAATACCAAGGGCTCTTTTAAAGGTCTCTAACTCAGTATAGCTAAGTATAGATTTCTTATCTTATATGGTAAATAGTAACATAACTAGCATGCTAGCATACTGTGGTCTTTGAGAGAACTATATCAACTTTTTGATCTGTAGAATGTCAGAAGCTACATTTGATACTCTACGACTCTGGTTAATAATCCTGCTGTGTGCTTTGAGATTGGCCATGATGCGTAGTCACCTGCAAGCATATTTAAACTTAGCCCAGAAGTGTGTGGATCAGATGAAGAAAGAAGCAGGCCGAATAAGTACAGTTGAACTACAGAAAATGGTAAGTTTTATATCATTATTCAAATGAAAATTGGCAAAACTGTTGTAAAAAAAAGAATTTTGTTTTTTTAAATATTATTGTAGATAAGTGGGACAATCTTAGGCCAATGTATATCAGAAACCTTGATCTGATTTTGGTGCTAAGAAAGAATCTCAGTTTCTCTTCTGTGTTTTAAGTGTCATATAGTTGGGTGATGCAAAGCTGTGATATGCCTACTGTTGCTAAAGGGGATCCCTCTAGTTTCAATATATTGTCCAGATTTGGTGACTTAAAGGGTAGGAAATACACGTTTTAGTGACTAAAATTACCAGTTTAGTGGCTAAATATATTTATTTTCTCATTATTATATGTACTTGAATATGAAATGTAAATGTTCAGAGGAGATTCCAGAGAAGGAGAAAGCTAGGAATCCCATCCCCCACTGTAGTGGACCTATATATTTTTTAAAGATTTGGTACTGGGGTCTCCTGTTTTGGATTCTCCATAGTCAGGGACATTTATCAAGTAAGCTTTTTATTTTTTTACCCTTTACATATTTTCATATTCTTCATAATTTGGCTTTAATCAAATGTATTCGTGTAGAATGAGGATTGATATTTTTATTTATGAGGTATTTATGTTCATATAGATTACCTGCTATTGCTATTGAGTTTTATGTTCGAGGTGGCTGTCCTTAGAGATTTTAACATTATGTTTTATCTTTGAAATATAAATGAATTTATACCATTGGAAATTTATTGGTTATTTTCTCCATTTTAAATACATTGTTACGGAACTTTTAAAAGGAATTTATTGTAATATTTTCACATTCTAAAAAATCTTCAAATTGCCTAAATCAGTTTAAAATTATTTATAATTAAGTGCAAACTTAATAATATATAGCTTTCCTCCCATGTAAGGATCACTTATCTCAAGCATTTCACTTTGATAATTATATGAAAGTTTAATTCACTTACAACATGTGAGCTGTATCAGATACTTAAGAATGTTGTTGGTTACAGGTGGCTCGAGTCTTTTATTACCTTTGTGTCATTGCCCTGCAGTATGTGGCACCTCTGGTAATGCTGCTTCATACAACTCTGCTTTTGAAAACACTAGGTAGGAATACCCTGGAGACTGGGAAACATCTTTTACTTTCTACCCATAATTAATAATGCTTCCTGTCACTTGCAGAGAAATATGCCATATAAACTGTTTCTCCCTTAAAAGTTTTAAGAGGAAGCATGGGAAAGTTTGAGCCATGGAAGTTGATTAATCATCTTGATTTTGAGAACTCAAGGTTCATGGGGTTTTATAATGTACACTTATAAGAATTGTTCTACTGAAGGTTAATTCCTAAATTTACTTAATGAACTTACTTAAGTTCATAAGTAACGTACCACTATTGATCTTCATTACTTTTGTGTTACATAAGAGGGTAGTTTAAGATTTTGTTAGTGCCTAATATTTAAATTATTACAAGTTGTTTTAAACTTACATAAATTATGGAATCCTCTGGTAAGTTCAATTTTAGGTAACTAGATTGAAGGGAAAAAGATTTTTCAGTGAAAGAGCAAAGTTGTCTAACAGGTCAAGTCCCTGTTGGTACTATTCAAGAATGATCCATTATTGCACTGATCATTTCCCTTTGCTTTGATCAGGCAACTTGCCACCATGTGGGTTTAGGAAGCCCAAAGAGACTAGAAGTATTACTTGGTGGATTTAGTAGATTCCATAAACTGATGATAGTTGTAAAGGCCCTTTAGGAATCTGTGGAACTTAAAGGGGTAGGTAGCTTAGTTGTAAATTATGTGACTCATATCCTATGCAGCGTAGGAAAGTATATGATAAAAAAATTTCTGGAAGCTGTTAATAGTTGCTCACATTGAAATCATAGTTTCTGAGAAAGAAATTTATTCTGATGTTGTTGAGTTAGAAAAGATTTCCAAGAAGTTATTGATGTCTGTCCCTATTGCTCCTGTAGAGGCAGTTGATTCATGTCTTATACAAGGAAAAATTTGTTTTTATTATATTACCAGGTTTTACTGTAGTTAATTAAAAGTATATCAGTCTTTTTGCTTTACTGATGAGAACAGATTATATATAGTCTGGTCAAAATAAGTATATTCTTTTAATATGTAGAAAAATTATTATTATTAGTAGTAGTAGTAGTTGTTGTTTTCAATCTAAAATGATTTGCTCTACTAGTAAACTTATTGATCTTAATTTCAAATGTAGGTCAAGAGGTTTTTTGTTTGTTTGTTTTTTGTTTTGCTTTGCTTTGCTTTGTTTTTGTTTTTAGTAAAAGCTTTGGAATTAGTTAGTCTTCAAGTTTTGTGTTTTGAATTTTCTAGGTAATCATTCCTGGGGGATTTATCCAGAATCTGTCTCTACCTTGCCAGTGGATAATAGTCTACACTCCAATTCTGTTTACTCTGAATTACCATCTGCTGATGGGAAGATGAAGGTAACTGTTACGCAAATAACAGTGGCACTGAGCAGCTTAAAAAACATTTTTACTCCTCTCCTTTTTCGAGGACTTCTATCATTTTTGACATGGTGGATTGCTGCTTGCCTCTTTTCTACAAGCCTTTTTGGGCTCTTCTATCATCAGTATCTGACTGTGGCATGAATCTCAGTTAACAAAAAAGGTTATCCAAGTCATACTTTGAATTCAAATATCTGTGCCCTTAAAGGGCTAGCAAAAACCAGAAGAAAGCAAATACAAAGGAAAAAAAAAAAACAAACCATATCAAAGTATCTTGTTTTAAATGCTTCCTCTGTATTCTCAGGGTGAATTAATGTTGTAATATTTAAAATCACAAGATGGATTGTTAACTATTACACTGTGTCATTGGAATTTTAACTTACTGTATTAACTAATGTGAGAGGGCTATCTGCAGGGGTAATACTTGTGATTACCTTGGTTTACAGAAACCTCCAGCAGTCTTTCAAACTTCTATTATGACTCTAGTTACTGTTTGCTCTTCATGGTATTAAGGTACTGTTAGTAGTCCTAGTGGCTGCCTATAGAATAATCTTCAAACTGAGCCATGCTTTAGGGGAGAGAACAGAACTAAAGTCATTTCTGTTGGTAATATATTAGTTACTCTTCAAACAACAACAAAAATCCAACAGAAAGGAAGAGATAGCTACTGTATATTACAGTAAGGAAAGCTGCATAGTTACTTTAAATTTAATGGAGTTGTATGTGCTTGATATCTGCAAGTACTGCTGCTTGAGAGTAGCAAAAGTGTTGTTTTAAATTATATTCTACCTAAGTTGAAAGTTCTTTTAAAACTGTTGGCCATATGAACATATGCAGTCTTGCTGTTAGGTTTAGGCCTGCCATATTTTATTTTATTCTGTGATCCTAGATAGTTTCTTTTAATTGTCTAAAAATATTTATCAGTACTGATCAGACTTTTAAAAAATTACTTTGTAATCCTGCTGACTACATGTATGTATTGTATATATATTATATATTAAATATATAATATATTGAGATTATAAAAGATGAAAATATTGGGATCCTTATAATATTTTAAGTTGCTGAATGTATGTTAAAAAGTGATTTGAATGAGATGTATTTGTATCTCGAAATTTTATTTCTGTTTGGAATGAGATTAAAATACATTTTGAAAGTTCAGCAGAGCATGCAGTTTATTTGTTGTGCATATGTAAAAGTACTTAAAATTTTACGAATGCTTTTCATGATTTCTCCCAAATTGCATTTTTTTTGTCTTTTATAAATCACAATCTACTGATATTATTAAATCTAACCAAATCTACAAGTATCATTAAAGCCCTTGTTAAATAGAACTTATTTTAAATTTGTAGTGTCTACAATTAGAAATATTAAATTTTATTTTACAGGCCAGAAATTGAAGTCATTTGAATGAAAATAATCAAATGAAATGAAAAAAAAAATCATAAAATTTCTTTTAATGCTTTTTATATCTAAAATCCAAAAATTACTATGGAGTTTTTATTTAAATAAATAAATGTTCTCCCATTTAATTGTCTTGGGAGACTTTATATTAATGTTTTGATGCTATTACACTATCAGTTTGAAATGGAATTATTTTTCTTTCTTTTTTTTCTTTTTCTTTTTTTTCTTTTTCAGGTACTGGGGATTGAATCCATTAAGCCATATCCCCAACTCTTTTATATTTTATTTAGATACAGTGTCTCTCTAAGTTGCTGAGATTGGCTTTGAACTCACCATTCTTCTGCCTTAGCCCCCCAGGCGTGCGCCACCATGCCCGGCAGGAATTACTTTCGTGGCTTAAGGTTTATGTTCATTTGAATAATCTCAGTGCAGCAAATTCTTGTCTTTTGGTATATATTTAAATATTTTTGAAATAGCAGATATTTTAAAAGACTGAGCAATAAGTGCTTAAATTGGATAAAACTCTTCAGTTGAAATTAATTGTGAATATAGTCTAATAATACTTCATTTGTATTTCTAGAAGGGCCATTTCATATATATCTTGAGATACAACAACATCACTAAAATAGTATAACAAGATTATACCAAAGTTTGACATTTATTTTGTATATGAAGAAGGTTCTTACTGCAAACTCAAAGACTCATTACCTGGTATTTATAACTGTTCTTGCTAAAGAGCTACAATTTTTAAACTATTATTAAAGCACATTAGATTAACTAATGAGTTTGGTTACCTTTTAAAGCAAATTTGACCTAATGGTTTATTTAAGCATTGTAGAGTGGGAGGGCTGCTGGGAACCATATCCCAGGCCTTGCAAATGCTGGACAAACATACCCTACCACTGACTCCCCCAGCCTGCTATCTTGTCTTTGTACCAGAAATTACATTCTTTAATTGCTAAAGGGTTTGCACTTTATGGACACAAAATATTTTAGTATCCCAAAATTTGACTAGTGGAGTTCTTTTACTTGTTATATTAGACTCTATTCAATAGAATATGCTTTGAAGGGTCAGTTATTTTTATTATGTTTGCCACATAAGTGGGAACCCTTAGATAAATTTTTCATGTGATTTGTAGAATTTTATTCAAGAGTTTGTTGATTTTCTTCTTCCCTACCCCTACCCATTGCTCTACAAAAATCAGAACTGTATTCTCCCTCCTACTCCCACTGATTTGTCTGAAATGAAAAGCATATAATTTTATCTTAATATTTGTGTGCATTTTGATTATCTTAGGTATTTCCCTCAGAATTCCAGGTGCTGTGTATAAAATGACCAATGCATGCAAGCATAATGGGCTCATTGTGTAATTGTTTCTGATATAAATATCATTGATAAAATAGTGTCATTTCTGCTTGAGTTATGATTTAGGAGAGATAATCATCCATTAATGGAATTGATTGGTCCAGGAAGCAATAAGTAGAATTCATTCTGAAAACTATAATTGGAACTTCACTAGATAGATTTTATTCTTTCAAATAAAAGATTAAATTCTCAGTATTGTGAAGCATAAGTTCTCAACATTCTCTGAATTCATACACACCTTCTGAGCCATCATATAATTGAAAATACTCTAAAAAGATATATGGCTTTATCCAGCAAAATAAAACTAAGTGATTTTTTAATGCGGCTCATCCTGTGTCTTTACAGAATTTTCAGTGGCTTAAGGAATCAAATTTAAACACACTTATGGTCCTAGAGCTTGAACCCCATGACTCAAGTAGTTGTAAAGTCTCATTTTTCAGCTCCTCCTCAGCTCATTATGTCCATACCCTGGTTTTAGAAAATTCTGATAGGAACACTAAAAATGGTCAAGCCTCTTTAAAGTGATAAACATTTTTACATTTTTTTCCCAAAGAAAAAACAAAATCCAGGTATAGTTTTCTTATATGTTTATCTTCTGTTACTATGTTACTATTGAACTTATTAGCTACAAAATTGTTATTTCAGAGAGTCTGTGTTTTTCCATCCTATTGTTTTTTTGGGGTTTTGTGGGTATTTTTGTCTCTCTGTTGTTGTTTCTATGTAACTTCCTACATGTTATTCCTCTGGCATTTGGCAAGACAGTTTATTTTCTTAAACACAGTAGCAGCATAATTAAGTAGAACTGAATTTTCACCCATCATTGTTGACTTCATCTGTAAAATTAAGAGTTTGTATTAAATATCAGGATATGTTTTTCTAAATCTGATATCAATTTCTATTTGTGTTAACATGAAAAACTATAATTTTTGGCATTAGCAATGTTTACTGAATCTTTTCTCTTGATATTCAGTCATTATTAGAGAACATTCATTTATTGTTAGTTGAGAATTATTTCCCAAAGAGTATCCAGGACTGTTTTGGTTTTACTTATTTAATTATATGTTCTGTAAATATTTATTGAGTGAGTGTATTATGGTAGGGATTGTACCATGTACTCTTAGACATATCAGTGAACAGAACAGAAAATCCCTTCTCTTTTAAAGGGAATTTGGTGAGGGATGCAGACAATAAATATGAAAAGGAATCTACTCTAGGACATGTTGGGGACGAGATCTAATCAATGAAGAGGGAATATGGAGTTGAAGGACACAGATTAAGTTACATTTTGAAATAGGGTGTTCAGGGAAAGCCTGAGAAGGTGGTTTCTGAGCAAGGACTTAAAGAATAAGAAAACCATCATAGGATTTTTCTTATTTTTTTTTTTCTTGGATTGCCATGGCTCCTTGGTATACAGAACAACGTGATTGGTGGGCACAATGGGCTTGCCTGTTATCCCAGCAACTTGGGAAGCTGAGTCAGGAGGATCTCAAATAAAGGCCAGCCTGGGTAAATTAGGGAGACCCTCTCAAAATAAAAAAGGCTAGGGATGTATAGTTCAGTGGTAAAATACCCCTGGATTTAATCCCCAGTGCTGGGAAAAAAGAAAAGGAAAAACAAAAACACTCCAATTGCTGGGATTTTGCTTGCTATGAGTTCACTAAGTTAAAAAAAAAAAAAAAAAATCAACCAATAGTATCAGGCTGGGAATGTAACTAACTCAGTGGTAGGACACTTGGCTAGCACCTACAAGACGGTGAGTTGATCCCTAGTGCCACCAAAAATTTTTTAAAATTGAAAAAGTTGAAATGGATAATATTATTTATTCGTCTATTCAGTTGGTATGTTGTACTAGAAGTAGTATAGTTGTCGAGTTAAATGTTGAGTGTTTATTAATAGACAGTAAAGCACACAACGAATATAACTCCTTAATCTATGTTTTATAATTTATCTGGGAAGTACTTTTTAACTTATGTGGTCATATTTATATAATGTGACTAATGGCAAATTTACATTAGTATGTTTTATCACAACTTTCAGTGGTACAAAATATTAAATGTCTTATACAGTTTAGGTAATTAAGTCCCCTTTGCTAAAGTATTAAACACAAGTGAGGTGTAGGTATTGTTTTTAGAGGAATGCTTTACAAAAATTAACTTCAACACATCTTTTTAAATTTTCATTTGAAATGCCCTTTCATCCTCTAATTCTGCAGTGAAACAGTTTATACTTATGAATAAAATTTCCAAAAGACTAAAATATGAAAGCATAAATTAGATAGCAATGAAAAGATATAAAAATTACTATAAATGTGTTTGTGTATTTTTACTTGTTTTTAAATTTCTATTTTTAACAATTCCTTCAATCATGAAATATAAGCTTTCCTCTGCATGTTTAAATTTCTATCATTATAGGAAGTCCTTATTTACACCTATTTTGGATAGGTTACTGATATTTAAGTTAATATTCTGTTGAGGCTGAATATCAGAGAAAGAACTGAATTATCAAAATAAACCCCAAAAATTATTTTTAAAAATTTTATCACTACTTTTGGTAAAAATACCATAGTGCAGGAAAAAGGAAAAAATAATTTTTTGAACATTTTTTCTTATTTCCTTGTTTGTATTTTCAAATTACTCAAATTCCTGATGTGGGGACAGTGCCTGCTATTTGTTGCAATTGTGTATTCCAAAACTGAAGAAATAACTACAGGATGGGCTCAGGGAACCACTGGGCTGACTATGACAGACCTGAGCTAAAATTCCTTTGAATATCTGACCTCCATAAATCCCTACTCTGACTGGTGTACATTTGAGTTCCCTAAAATTACTGGCAGTTTAGACCCAGTTTTCAGTGTTCCCTGAAGGTTTGATTATTTCCTTTTCCTAGTTTGGTTAATCTGGTGAAAGGATGTAAGTAAGTCCCTTTGGGAAATGCTGGGAGAAAGATTAACAGTATAAATACTTGGTCGTGTTCTAGGAACTAATTGAAGAGGCTGTGACCCTTTGTTTCAAGGTGAATGATCAAAACATTTTTTATCCTGAGTGCTTTACATGGTTTTGAATTTTTTTATTCAGAATTTTGAGGTCATCAAGGTAACATTTTAAAAATTCAATCTCATATGTATAATTCCTAAATAAGACTCTTGGCCTACGTGGAATTACATAATTGAAGTTGGTTTCATCAAAGCATGAATGCTAGTATACCAAATGATTCCACATGGATTGGAATCACAGTCTAACATCTTATGTTCATTGATATAAATACTGTCTGATATAAAATCACATACTGTCATTCTTTAGTTATCTTCCAGAGTGAGTCTCTTAATATGATTAAACATTTATTTCACCATTTATTCAAGAATCATTAAATCTTTTGTGTCTCTGTGTATATACACATAAAATGTATGTATATATATATATATATATATATATATATATATAAATGAAAGTTTTCATCATCAGATCTTATTGTAGCATCCCAATTTTATGAATTTTAACATGTAAAGCATATAAGGAAAGTTTTACTCTCAAATTGCATCAGAGATACCCCACTTTCAATAAATGTCATATATTAACTGCAAATATGAAGGGAGTAACTTTTTTAAAATTATTACCTAATCAAAAACACTGATCAAGTACAAGTTTGGGGCACTTTTAAGTGTCATTGAAGGAGGTGTTGAGCTACTAGATCTTCCAAAGGACTTTAAAAGGCCAGCACCAAAAAACCATGATTGCAAAATGTGGTCATAGACAGTGATGCATTCCTGTGATCTAATTCCATCTCAAATACAAAGAAAACAGATGTTTGAAATTGTATTTTTAGAAGAAGTTTTAAATGCATTTATTCTTTTTAATAAAAATGAAACAATTCTTTAACATCAATAGTAGGAAAATAGGAACCTCCAAAATCTTATAAAAGCTTATAATATTCATAGATATATATAATTATAGACATTTTTACCTTTGTCCCCCAAAGGTGACATTTCTACCTGGTATTTGAACTAGAAAAGTGTTACTTGGGAAGATGTTATTTTGTAGATTTGTGCTACAAGATGGTATTATTATTTTCATTATAAGTTATGCTGTGCATTCATTTTTATGCTTTTTATAAACAATGTTAGAGTTTTTTTTTTCCCCTGCATGGATTTTTACATTCTTCCAAACTGAGAAAGTTCTTTTTTACAAATCTCTATTCAACCATACACATGTAGACTAGATACAAATGAAATATGTAACATGATTCAAAAGTCAAGGTTATACAGAATACAGTAAAGACTGAGGGAATATTCTTTAAAGAATTTTTCAAGGTATTATAATTGCTTTATTATACATATGTGTAATGATGCACTAGTAATAGGATGGTGGAAATATCGTTAATTCACTGCTTCTTATTACCCTTAAGTTTATTTAGCTAAAAGAAAATTAATGATGAGTCTTCCAGATAGAATGTATTTTGGTTATGGCAGATCAGTGATCTCATTGCAAAAACAAATAGTCATTTTAGTTACAAAAAAGAAGCATAAGAGAAGCAAAAAGGACCAAATGAACAAGAGTATGTCAGGTCCTATCATTGCTCCAGTCCTCTAGACAGCCACTGAAAAGTCTGAACATTAGACACAGGCTCATTTCTTTTCTTACTAGTTCCCTTCCTCCAGGGAGAGGCCTCTGAGTTATATTGATCCGTTGGCTATGCTGTAGGTCCTCTGGAGCAGCAGCAAACCACTAGCTTTTGTTTTCAGCAGACTCTGGACTTCTAGAATATATCAGGTCCTGTCAACTCTCCAAGACTGTGAGACAGAAACCAGTCCTCTATCATCCTTCAGAGAAGCTAGCACACTGGATGCACACTTTAACTCCCTATTGACAAGTTGGGCATTAGGGGGTTTTCTCCACATCATTCTGGGTGAGCAAGGGAGAGGGACAACAGCAAGTGCTTCAAACCATTGATTTATTTTGTGTCCCTGCTATTTTTTCTTAAGATATCACATCATTTATTCTGTGTCTTCTTTTCCTCTGGTCCTTCTACTTGCCAAAATTATATGTTCTTGTGGCAAAATAGGATTTCACAAATTAGCACAAAAACTTCTTCAGGAGGTAGGAAGAGCTCTTGATGACTAAATAATTAGGATGGAAAGTGAAGTGTACTTATGTACATACTGGAATATACAACCAGTGAAACTCCACATCATGTACAATCATAAAAATGGGATCCTATTTAGACTAAGTTATACTCCATGTACGTACAATATATCAAGGTACACTCTACTGTCAATATATGTAAAAAGAACAAAAATAAGTGAAGTCACATGCAGACAATAAAAATAAAATTATTTGTATAAGATTGGTCTGTAATTATCTCTTAGAGTCAACATTTGGAACATATTTCTGCTTTGCTAAATTTAGAAATCAGACCAAATTTGGCTATTTGCCTACTAATTTAACCACTACATAGAGCACCTCCAAAAAGGAGAAAGGCAGATCATGTATGTGTTAAAACCCAATTCTATGCAGTGCTCAGAAAATGTAGGCCAGCTACTGCTGGGTAGTAGAATCCTTTACTCTATAAACACTTATACAGAAACCAGCCCCTCATGACCACAATCCTCTATCCCCAAAGTCTGCACAGTGGTTGGATGTTCAGCCTTGTCTTTTCCTCCCCAGAGAGAACCTGGGAGTTAGTTTTCTCCTAGCCACTCCTGAATGAGCAGTAGGAAGGGATGTGGTGAGTGTATGCCACACATTTCCCTGCCTGCTTCAGTTCAGCTGATTACCTGCTCACATAGGTTGCAAAAGCCTCAACTTATTTCTGTTATTTCTTGTGGGAGAGTAGTGACTTGGATCATGATCTCTGACTATCTCATGGCTGCATTTGCTCTGGGAGCTTCCAGTGCAAAGGTGCAGATCAAGATAACCCAGTTGCTATGGTGATGCAAAAAAATACTGACTGTACAAAAAGTTATAATTAAATGTCGTGTGATTTTAAAATTCAACAGGTCTAAAGTTCACGTTAACAATGGAAAAGGAAAATGGGCAAATAATGTTAAAAATATTTTTAGCAGTATCATGCAATCAGTGAAAGTAATTTGTATTTGTGATAATAAAGGATATACATTATAATGTCTAAGATAATCAGTGAAAGAATGTAAAACAAATAAATAGAAGCTGGAAATGGAATTATGTTAATTCAAAAGATATAAAAATAAACATGAACCAGATCAGACAGTATGGAATCAAATTAAGAATGTACTCATCAGTAAACATAAATGGACAAAATACCTCAAAGAAAAATCTGTTTAGATTACTTAATGAAAAAAAGTATGTAGCTATATGGAGCTTTTAAGAGGCAAACTGAAAGTAAAAAAGGCATGAAAGTTTGCAAGTAAAAAGGTGAAAAAAAATCAAAAGGGTGAAACACTGAAAGAAATTTAGTTTATACTGTTAGAACAAAGTTACAGTAAGCCTAGAAAAAGAGATTTCATCATGAAGAAATGTCATCCAATAGGAGCATATCACAATCCTAAATCCATTTGTACCCAAATTATCCTCAAAGAATTGTGATAGAGTCTTAATAAATTAGAGAAAGCCATAATCATACTTAATAGCTTTAGCACAACTCAGTAGTAGAAAGAACAGACAGTTGTAAGACCAGAAATTCTGAACAATAATTTGACATGTACAGATCACTGCATCAAAATAATGACATTCTCATTACTTTCAAAACTAATTGAAACTTTATCAACATGACCATATTCTGAGCCATTAAAGAAAAAGCTCAGCTGAACGTCTCAGCACACAGGCAGCCTATAATTTCAGTGAATCCAGAGGCTGAGGCAGGAGGAGAGCAAGTTCAAGGCCAGCCTTAGCAACTTAGCATGACCCTGTCTCAAAATAAAAAATAAAGGGGTTGTGGTTGTGGCTTAGTGGTAGAGCACTTGCCTATCATGTGTGAGGCACTAGGTTTGGTCCTCAGCACCACATAAAAATGAATAAAATTAAGATACTGTGTCCATCTACAACTAATAAATAAATAAATAAATTTTTATAATTATAAAAATAAAAAGGGCCGAGGATATAGCTCAGTGGTGAAGTGTCCATGTTCAATCCTCAGTACTGCAATAAATTAATAATTTTTAAAAACTCAAGAAATATAAAAATATTAAAATCATTCATGTTTTCTGAAAACAGTAGAATTAAGCTAGAGATTAGCAAAAAGACAACCAAACAAAAATGTTTTCAACTGCTTTGAATTTAGATATTATGTTTCTACATATTTCATAGGTTAAAAAAACTGGGAAGTATTTTGTATTGAAAGACAAGGAATATATGACATCAAATTTTGATACTGCTTAACCCATGATTAGCAAAAGCCTATAGCCTCAAATTAATATATTAGAAAAGGTTATGATGACTAATTTAATTTCCACTGAAGAAACAAAAAAGATCCAATCAAACCTAAGGAAAGTACAATAAAAGGACTAATAAAGCAGAAACCAATGAAATACCACTCAAATGTATAATACATATTGTTAATAAAGCTGAAAATGATTCTTCCAGAAGATTAATGCAATTGATTAAATCCTTTCCAAAGCTGATTCAGGAAAAAAAAAATAAAAACCAATATCAGGCTTAAAAAATATTAAATGACTATAGGCCTATCTATAGACCTATAAAAGATGTTAAGAATACCATTAATGGATGAATGAAAATCCAGTTACAAATTCCAGTTACAGGCATGCTCAGGCCTGTGGTCCCAGCTACTTGGGAGGCTGAGACAGGAGAATTTACAAGTTCAAGTTCATACTGGTCAACTCATCAATAGTGTGGCTCAAAATTATTTTTCAAAAAGGACTGGAGATGTAGCTCAGTGGTAGAGTGCTGGCCCCACAGGCATGAGTCTATTGAAATGCACCAAAAATTCAGACAGTTTGCTAGAACTGAAAGTGATAGGTTGATGAATATAAACATAATAAAATAACACTGATAATGGAATCTAGTGAAAGATACATGTGTGTGTGTGTGTTTAAAATTCAACCTTAGAAGAATATTTTTGATGCAATATCTTCATTTATTTATTTTTATGTGGTTCTGAGGATCAAACCCAGTGCCCCACACTTGCTAGACAAATGCTCCACCACTGAGCCACAACCCTAGCCCTCAACCTTAGAAGAATTTTTATTGCTTCAAGTATTTATAATAAAATGTCAAAAAATAAGAATATATTGTGAACAACCCTACATCAGTAACTTTGCAATTTGGATAAAATGAACAAATTTATTAAAAAAGGAACCTAGCTGGGCTCAGCAATATACACCTATAATCGCAGTCACTTGGGAGGCTGAGGCAGGAGAATCTCAAGTTTGAGGCCAGCCTCAGCAACTTAGCAAGGCCCTGTTTCAGAATAAATAAAAAGGGCTGGAGATGTAGTTCAGTGGTGAAGTACCCCTAGGTACACTACTACCAAAAAATTTCCTCAGAAAACTTCTATCCCTGTTGGCTTCAACAGTAAATTTTGACTAATAATTGAAGAAGGAACAGTGCCAGTACCACTTACACAAACTATCAAATAAAAGAGTGACTCTTGCCTTATTCTTTTTATAAGGCAAAATGATATTGCCTTGAACCTGATAAAGATATTACAAGAAAGAAATCCTGAAATCAATCACTACTATGACTATACATGTAAATATCTTTAGTAAAAATAGTAGCAAATCAAATTCAGTGATAGATAAAATAATGTATCACAGCCCAGTGCAATTTACTCCAGGCTTCCAAAGGGAATTCGACATTTGAAAGCCAATTAACATAATTTATCAAATTAAGAGAAAAAATATGGGGGGCTAAAATCTTATGATTCAGGAAACATTTGACAAAATGTAATAGCAATTTTTTATAGAGTTTAATAGAAAATTAGGAATCGAGAGAATTCCTCCTGAATTAAAGGAGGAATATCTGTCAAAATCTAACAGCATACATCAATTGTAAAGTGTGTTATTGAAGACTTCTCACTTGTTTGAAGAAATGAGAGAAGGTTTCTGCTATGACTGCTTCCATTCAAACTTATACTAGAAGTTCTGATGGGTAGAGTAAGGCAAGACTCCCTCAAAAGCATTAAGATTGGATAAATTTTACTATACGAAAATTAAAAATCTCTATTCAGACACAAAAAAATCAAGAGGGTAAAATTAGCCACCCTCAGAATAAGATATATATATATGTATCCGAAAAGGATTCATGCCCAGAATCTGTGAAGTATTTTACAATTTTACAATTATGGTTTCTATATTTTAGAAAAACACCAGAAAGCAGAAAAATGGCACTCTGCAAAGGAAGATATCCAAATGAAAGCATGTATGACTTGATTAGTCATCAAGACAATTAAAATTTAAAGTACAATGTGATAGAACCAAAAAAGGGCTAATATTTCAAGTGGAAAATGTCAAGCACTGGCAAGAAAGTATTAAGACTCTCATGTAAATGCAAATGAGAATGTAAGTTGGTACAACCATTTTGAAAAATATCTCCTTTCTGAGCACAAGTGAAAAGCCTTCAATAACACGCTTTGTGATTGATGTACGCTGTTATATTTTGACAGATATTCCTCCTTCAACTGAGGATGCTTCTTTTTATTTCTAATTTTCCATTAAACTCTGATAAGGTTTAGCAAATAGTTCCTTATGATAACAATTTCACTAGTAGGTAAATAATCTACAAAATTCCATGCATGTGTTTATTGAAAGACATGCACTACACCATACATAGAGCAAGTGAGTACCAAGGTAAGAAATATGCAAATGTTATTCAGCCCTAAAATGAATAAATAAATTGTGGCACATTCACAACAAATACCATGCATGCAACAGTAGGTATGAGTGACACTAAATGGATAAACCGTGGTAGAAATCACAATGGAGCATTGAATAGTGTGTGTAGTGTTTGGTGATGGGAATGAGTAATCTACACCTACATGCCACAAGGTGGATAAATCCCTCAGTCATTAAAACTAACAAGACAGTGGGTTTTTTGTAATCCCATTTATACATAGTACTGAAGCAGGCAAAGCAAACATGCTGTTGAGAGTCTGCATGAAACAATGACTGCAAAGTAGCTTGAAGGGGACGTCTGAGGTGCTGCTGCTTTATCTAGATGTGAACTAGAGGATTGTGTTCTATTTGTGTAAACTGGAGCTATAAAATCACATGTTTTCTATACAAATATTATTCTTCAGAAAAAAAAGCTTAAAATTATGATTCTACTGAAAAATCTCTGATAAACTGTTAACATAGTCAGGTCAATCCCAGCTCTCATGTCAGTACTATGAAATATTACACGAAAATATTTTACTGCCAATAAATCTTAAAATCTTAATTTTACCTCTACCCACTCCTAAAAGAAAAATCAAGGCTAATCTAATTGTTGAATTTGAGTCTTCATAGTGGTTACAACTGAACTTTTCATATTTGAACTCTTAATCACACTAATTGGGATTACCAAATAGGTACCATGGAATGGAGTTGCCCATGTACAAAATGATGTTTCAATGAGGATTTTAAGAATTCTTTCTGTTTTCAGCATTGTTGATCTGTTTAAGCGTTAAAATTTATGCTGCTTGCTCTTGAATGCAGTAGATAATAACTTTGATTTTAAGAGATGCCATCTACACCAAAAAAATAAATATTAAAAAAAGAGATGCCAACTAAGTAATTAAGCAACTATAGACTCAAAAATCAATAATCATTTATAACCTTTCAATTGGGTGGTTGCTTATATCTCTCCTCTAAAATATTATATAACTTGGTTCTTTTTAATTCCTTGTATATCATGGACCTAAAGCAACACCTTATAATCTTTCAAAGCATGGCATTCAATCCTTGATTGATTACTTGAATTAGGGGAATGTATAAGTTATTTTTAATAATGAAGAAGATATTGGGGCTGGGATTATGGCTCAGTGGCAGAGCACTTGCTTTGCATGTATAAGGTACTGGGTTTGATCCTCAGCACCACATAGAAATAAATAAATAAATAGATAAATAAAGGAATTCTGTCCATCCACAACTAAAAAAAAATGTAAAAAAATAAAGAAGATAAATAGTTCCTTTTATTACCAATTCATTACATCCTAAACAACGTTTTTTACTAGGCTACCATCTACACCAATATCTAATTATCGAATTGGTTATTATTTACCCTACATTTTTGGATCAAATATTTAATAATTTTCAGTTCATGTATCTGTTGTGACTATAAATAATATCTGTATAAATGTGAAATATTCAGATCTATTCTATTGCTCTTGGAAAATTAAGAAATTTTAGTTGCTGTGTTTGGCAGTATAGAAGTGGACTGTTACTCTGTGTCATGTTACTATCTCTTAACCCTGAAACTTTCCTAATGAATCAAGAATTGGGAATGGCATGTAGTCTGCTGCTGCCTGTGCTTATGTACCATGATCTTATTACATGTAATGACTCATTCATTCCATGGTCATATATCTGTCTATGAAATATATTTACTGAATATATATAGCATGGCAATGAGCCACCCTTACATACCTATTAGAAGGGCTAAAATCCCCAAATCCAACCATATCATTCACTGGTAAGGATGAGAAGCAGGAACAATCATTCGCTACTGGTGGGAATGGAGAACGGTAAAATCACTTTGGAAGACAGTCCGGCACTTCCTTCATTTTTTTTTTTTTTAATGTAGTGCTAGGATACTCTACCACTGAGTTACACCCCCAGCTTTTTAAATTTTTTTTGAGACAGGGTTTCACTAAATTGCTGAGGCTGGCCTCGAACTTTTGATCCTCCTGCCTCAACTTCAGGTGTCACTGGGATTACAGGAGTACATCACCACAACCTGGCATAATTCTTAAGATTCTTTGACTTGAGACCCAAACTACAGCTAGTTTCAAATTGTTTATATGGATATTCCAGCATAAAGGAGGAAGGATCATATCTCCCCAATCTTCAAATGTGGAAATGTATAGACACTTCCTTACAAAAAGAACAATCTAGAAAAGGGGGGGAGTAACTTTATGGTGGTGATAATACCATCTTAGCCAAGTGATCAAGATTAACATCAATGATAAGTCATGATAATGATGAGCACTTGACACACAGTGATGAGAGTGGCACTCACTTCTGTGGTCCACCTCCCAATTCCTATCATGCTAGTTTTCATGAGAAAAACATCAGAAAAACCCAACTGAGGGCCATTTTAGAAAATACCTGACCAGTATGTCTCAGAACTAGATGTTACCTTGGAACAGAAACAGAATCATCCTACATGTTACCTCAGAACAGAAACAGAAGATATTAGGTAAAAATTAAGGAAACCTGAATGAAATACAGACTTTAGGTAGTAAAAATGTATCAGGGCAGTCATTAGTTGAAATAAATATACCATCCTAAAAGATGTTAATAAAATAGGGGTAACTGGATTTGGGCAAATTGAATTCTCTACTATTTTTACAATTTCTCTGCAATTCTGAAATAAAAAGTTTATTTTTAAATATATATGGAGTTTATCTAAATGTTTAGTAAAGTTTTATGTAAATATTAGACTCCAGAAATGCAGAGTTAAGAGCGAAGTTCATGGATTTCTAAATGTAAGGGAATGTTTGCTCTTCTATAAACAAATAAGGAGAATAAAATAATTTAGTATGTTTTCCCATGAAGTTAAATTGATATAGTTTAAAGTATCATTCCTTGTTCTGAGATTGTTTCTAGAGTCTGTGATGTTAAGATTCCTTTTGCAATAAAGTAATCTACTAGTAAATTTGGTGTATAACTATACTACTGCTATAAAAAGTGAATTATTGGTCCCTGAAAACAGAGTCAGACTCACATCCTTTGGCAATATAGTTTTTGAAAACTTTCAGAAATTAGCTACTCCTGCCAGGTAGAACCAAAATACTATTGCTTTGTGGGTTTTTTTTTCCTATACACAACTGCACCTATATTAAAAAATCTGGATTAATAGCCTTTACTTCTGGCATCTTGAGCAGAAGAAAAACAAGTAAAAGCAAAGATTTCCACAGTTTCACTAGGCATCTAGTTATAGGAAGAAGTGCTAGAAAAAAAAAAATCTCCTTTATAAACTCTTACTCAAAAAAAGATTAAAGACTCATTGAGAATGGCACTCCAGGGTAAGGGTGATGGATTCACAAAGTGAGGGATAGAAATATGTCCAGAACGGAAGTCAAGAAGTTAGTATTTTTCAGCATATCGTGAGCTGCAGACTTTTCTTCCTAAATTACAAGAGTTGGTTGACTAACCTCTTGAGAAAATATTTTCTGAAAATAATTAAAGACTCTTTCTACAACTGCTATTGCTTTGCATGGACACTTAAATTTAAAAAGCAAGGCAAAGTTCCAAGTGTTGTCATTGATAGTCATACCTCTATAAAGTACCTGTGTGTTTTAACAATGTCTATTCTTCATTTGAATGTTCATTAGTTTGGCCAGCAAACATTTAGTGGTTACCATTTGCCAGTATAATTGGTGCTGCTCATGTGAATGGGAGCAAGAGCCTTTGTCCCAAGTTCTTATTCTCTAGTTGAGAGACTTGGTTGCCATACAGTAAGGTAACTGCTTCATTAAGGATGAATACAAATTTGATTTTTAGGGAAAACTTCATGAGGGACAAAGGCTATCTTGAAAGTTGAAATTTGTGTTGTGAATGACTGAGTGTTAAGAAAACACAGAATATACAGACAGAAACTGCAAACTTAACAGTTGGAATAATAGTGGAAGGAATAAATACATTCTAGAATCACAGATACAGAGTGCCACTATGAAACATAATTTAAAATATTTCAGAAGTCTGGGATCCTGGATTATATGCTTTTGGCAGTATTTCTTATCCATAAAATGAGGGGAAAAAATAGTGTATCTCCGATTTACTTTCCTAAAATTTTTATCCTTGTAGCTGTTCATGAAACACAACATGCAGCAGAAAACACTGCGCATATAGAGCGCATATTTATTCGGACATAAATTTAGAGAAACTTTGAGATGAGGTTCAGATTAGAGAAAGTGGAGAATTGATAGAAGTACCAGAAATATTATAGGATTATTGACTGTTGATTATATTAATTAGTGTGTGTGCTGGATAAAAGACTATAAGCAATGTGCCCATGATATAATGTGAACTGCAAGATTTAGATATACTGCAGAACTTAGATTTAAGTTAGTGATCTCACCGAGTTATCAGCTGCAATCACAACTAAATTAGGACTTAAAAACCCAGACTTCTGGGGCGCGACAGGACTAACAGGACTCAGAGAGACAGAGAGGCCTCTGTAACTGTTGTCCGCCCTACACCAGACTTCTCTGGCCTGGATCAGGTTCCAGTGACCCGGACTTAAGACACGTCACAGGTAAGTGTCTGGGACCCTTGGAATGTGTATTAGGATGTGTATCTGAAGTGTGATGGGCATAAATAAAATAGGTTTGATTGAATCTAACTGCACCTCAGACTAAGCCAATAATAACCGCTCGTGACAAGAATGTTTGAGTGGAATCAGCCATCTTAAACAACGACAAAGAAGGAAAAGAAAAGCCTACAGTGGTGTCTTTCCATATTTAGTGCTATGGCAAAGACCATATGTCATTCTCAGAAGAAGACAACATTCACTACAAGGCAAAATGAATAAAAGGTTGTACCAGCTATTTCCCTGGGTCTCTTTCAATTTTAATGTTATCTTAGCTTATAGTTGTTTAGGTTGGCTGTCTTCACTCAGACATTTCCCCTGGTTAGTGTGCACCTCCGGTTGGGTTATGTTGGAATCTCTGATCATCCAGCCACAGGGGAGTTGAGTTGTGGTTACATGTCATTCAGGCTTAATGGAATAAGTTTATGTGGGGGCTCTACTGGCCATCTAAATATACTGATTCATTTGGTACTAATTTCTAGAATATTCCTAACTTCCTATAGATCGACTGATCCAATAATACATCATTAGATTCTGAGGTCAGATGTGGGTTAAGTAAAAACAGCATTATATTATCTTCTCGGATTTTGTGACATTTGTTTTATTTTTAATGTTAAATAATTGTGATTTGCTGTGATTTAAAAAAAAAATTTGTATTGGGGATTGAACCCAGGGGCACTTAATCCAAGCACTTATCCAAGCATTTTTTAAATATTTTATTTAGAAACAGGGTGACCCTGCATCAGCTGGCTACTAACACCTTTCTATCACCAGAGGGCATAAATGTCCAACCAACAGCACCACCTCCATATACTGGGAGGCTCCCAACCCCCGCAGTTGATAGTTGGGATCCTGAGACAGGATTACAAATATTAACATGCCCTGTATTTGAGGTAGGAGGGCAGCGAATTCACCATGCTTTAAATTTCAAAACAGTGAAGCAGCTAAAAGAGGCTGTAACAACCTATGGTCCTCAAGCACCCTTCACTGTAAGCTTGATCGAATCCATTAACAACTTGAACATGACGCCAGCAGATTGAGCTAATATGTGTAAAGCTGTGCTAAATGGAGGACAATACCTGTTATGGAAGGTTGCCAATGAGGAATTTTGCAAGGAGACTGCTAGGCGAAATGCAGCAGCTGGTTATCCTCAGAGAAATCTAGATATGTTGTTAGGAAAGGGACCTTATGAGGATCAGCAGCAACAAATTGCATACGATCCTGGCATATATGCACAAATTGCTGCAGAGGCGGTTAGGGCATGGAAGACTTTACAAGGACATGAAGGTTTACAAGGTCAATTATCTAAGGTAATACAGGGAGCTAATGAATCTTACGCTGAATTTGTAGATAGGCTTATTCAAACAGCTACCAGAGTTTTTGGGAATACAGAACAAGCAATGCCATTACTAAAACAACTGGCTTATGAGCAAGCAAATAGTTGGTGCAGAGAAGTCATTAGACCATGGAAACATGAAGATTTAAACACGTACATTAAATTATGTAGAGACCTTAATGAACAAGAGCAAGTCGTGGCAGCTGCAGTAAAACAGGCTTTAGATGCCAGAGACATTAATGAACAAGGGCAAATCGTGGCAGCTGCAGTAAAACAGGCTTTAGATGCCAGGCCAAGAACATGCTACAATTATGAACAAACAGGACATTTTAAAAGGAATTGCCCCATAGGAGGAGGGTTTAACAAAACTGGTTATCAAAGGAGTAGAATACCGGGTATTTGCCCACGATGCCGTAGAGGGAGACATTGGGCTAATGAATGCTGTTCTCAAACCACCATAGAGGGTACTCCATTATCAAAAAACGAACAAGGACCAGGTGTTTATCCACGATAATGTGGAGAAAGGCATCGGGCTCCATTGCCAAAAAATGGACAGGGGGGCCCAATGCTCCGGGGCCCAAAACCACAAATATACGGAGCACTGGAGGAACCCAGCAACCCCATCAGGGTAGTGCCCAGGACACATTGTCCATCAGATCCCTCATCAGACAAACCAGAGGAGCGCAGGGTTGGACATCTGTGCCTCCGCCAGAACAGTACTAACTCCAGAGATGGGAGTTCAAATCATTCCCACAGGGGTAAAAAGACCTCTTCCCAAAGGAACAGTAGGCTTATTATTGGGATGCAGCTCTTCTACTCTAAAAGGACTTATGATAAGTCCTGGGGTAATTGATCCCGATTATGAAGGTGAAATAAAAATTATAGCCAGTTCTCCAAAGGGTATATCAGTAATTTCACCAGGAGATAGAATAGCACAGTTACTAATAATACCCAGCCTACATGATACATTTTCCAGTCGTACTGTAGAAAGAGGTTCCAAGGGATTAGGCTCCACAGGTGTAGACTGGGCTATGCTTTCTTTAAATTTAGATTCTCGCCCCATGCTAAAACTAAATATTCAAGGACATGAATTTAATGGGCTACTGGATACAGGTACAGACCTTAGCATCATCTCTCATCAAGAATGGCCAAAACATTGGCCATTACAACAAGCCACTCAAACGCTTCAAGGCCTAGGAGTGGCGACTAATCCCCATAGAAGTGCAATGGTATTAGATTGGAAGGATCCTGAAGGATGTGAAGGAACTATACAGCCATATGTATTGGATCATCTTCCCGTAAATTTATGGGGACGAGATGTCCTAGATCAATTAGGTTTGACATTAACAAATAACATCAACCAAAATGCACCCACTATTATGACTAGACAAACTTTTAGGAAAGGAAAAAGATTAGAAAAACAAGAACAAGGTATAGCAGCACCAATACAAATAGATCAAGGAACGGACAGACATGGGTTGTGTTAGAGTCTGTAAACAAGTTAGGATGGTGCCTGGCATTTTGCCAGAGAAATGTTAGAGTCTGTAAACAAGTCTGGATGGCGCCTGGCAAAATGCCAGAGGGAGTGGTTTGTGAAGTAACACCAGAGAGCCATTAAGTGTGGAGATTTCTTATTGGTTGACTGATGTATCTATTTTATGTTAATTAAGATAAACTGTGTGGAATGTATATATATATATATCCCTCCTGCCCTACAATAAAGGGCTCCTACTCCTGCTGTATCAATCTACACAAGTTGTTCGTCACCCCCCAGTTATTTTGCTGCAGCCAGACTGCGGCAGGTTGGATTTTCAGAAAGCCACTGAGACAATAAAAATTACTTGGAAATCAGAAAGACCAGTATGGGTTCCACAGTGGCCCCTGACTGAAAAAAAGATACAAGCAGCCCATGACCTGGTCAAACAACAATTAGCGGAAGGACATATACAACCTTCTGTATCTCCCCATAATACTCCCATTTTTGTCATCAAAAAGAAATCTGGTAAATGGAGATTATTGCAAGATTTAAGAGCCATTAATAATGAGATGGTTATTATGGGATCTGCTCAATCGGGGATTCCTCAATTGTCTGCTTTGCCAAAAACCTGGTATGTTTTAGTTATAGATATTAAAGATTGTTTTTTTTCAATTCCAATTCATCCTGAGGATAGTCCACGTTTTGCATTTACTATCCCTGCACTAAATCATGAAGGTCCTGATCAGAGATATGAATGGAAAGTACTCCCTCAAGAGATGGCTAACAGCCCAACTATGTGTCAAATTTATGTTAACAAAGTAATCCAGCCACTTAGAAATCAAAATCCTGAACTACAAATATTTCACTATATGGATGATGTATTATTAGCACACAAAGATAAAAACACATTGCTAGAATGTTATGCCACACTTACAAACTTATTAAAAAATATAATCTAGAGATAGCAATAGATAAAGTACAATTAAATTTTCCAATTAATTATTTAGGAGTTCTATTATCCTCAACCATGGTCCGTCCACCAAAAATTCAAATACGAGTAGATCAACTCAAATCACTTAACGACTTTCAAAAGTTATTAGGAGACATAAATTGGATAAGGCCTTATCTAGGTATACCAACAGGAGAGTTGGGACCTTTATTTGATATCCTAAAAGGTCCATCAGATCCAAATTCACCCCGAATGTTAACGCCTGAAGCAAGAAAGGCATTAAAAATCATTGAAACATATATGGAAAATATGCATTTGGATAGAATTGATATAAGTTTGCCTTTATTATTTATTGTACTACCAACAAAAAATATTCCTACAGGAGTATTTTGGCAAGAAGGTCCATTATTATGGATACATTTATCTTATTCTCCTAACACTATTCTTACTAGGTATCCTGAGGCTGTAGGACAATTAATACTCAAAGGAATAAAAGCAGCAAAGAGAGTGTTTGGAATTTCTCCCAATAAAATTATTACTCCATATACTATGAATCAAATAGATGAGTTAGCTAATTAGTTAAATACTTGGGCAATAATCATGTGCAAATCTAATGTTTCATTTGATAACCACTCACCATCTAATCCTTTATTGTCTTTTTGGTCATCGCATCCTGTAATTTTTCCAAAAATGACAAGAAAAACACCTATCATGAATGCTCCAAATATGTTCACTGATGGGTCAAATAATGGTACAGCAGCAATAGTTACACCTGATCAAACTTTTACATTTTTTGTACCCAAACAATCGGCTCAAAAGGTAGAGCTTAATGCAGTATTACAAGCTTTTGTGATGTTTAAAGATTCTGTATTTAATTTATTTTCCGATAGTCAGTATATAGTTAATGCTATAGTATCCCTTGATACTATAGCTGGTAGGATTTGCCCTTCCTCTACTGTTTTCTCTTTGCTTTCCACTATAAAAAGTCTAATCTGGGACAGAAAAGATCCATTCTTTATAGGACATATCAGGGCACATACAGGATTGCCTGGAGCCCTTAGTTTGGGCAATGATTTAGCAGATAAAACTACACATGACATACATATTTTTTCTACACTAGAAGAAGCTACAAATTTTCATAAAAAGTTCCATGTCAATGATAATACTTTACAAAAGCATTTTAAAATAACTAAGGAACAAGCTAGACAAATAATAAAACAATGTCAAAATTGTGTGACCTTTTTACCACAAGTTAATCTTGGAGTCAATCCTAGAGGATTGATACCTAACCATATTTGGCAGATGGACGTCACACACTTGCCAGAATTTGGAAAATTAAAATATTTGCATGTTACAGCTGATACTTCTTCTGGATTTTTGATGGGCTCCCTTCATGCCAGAGAAAAAACTAAAGATGTTATAGCTCATTGCTTACAAAATTTTGCCACTGTGGGCATTCCAAAACAGTTAAAAACAGATAATGCCCCTGGTTATACTTCTACCTCTTTTAAACAATTTTGCTCAACATTTGGCATTACTCATATAACAGGAATCCCATACAATCCACAGGGACAAGGCATAGTTGAAAGAGCTCATCAAACTATTAAAATGTACTTATTAAAGCAAAAAGAGGGAATTGGAAAGGGGTATATCCCCCTTCTGGATTTAAACTCTTTCTCCCTCTTGCTTCAATAATCAGCCAAATAAGCAAATAGCAACAATAAACTTGTCCATCTGCCTTCTAATGCATAGACGTACAAGAAAGCGAAAATTTTAACTTCACATTTAGACATACAAATCTAAAAGAAAAAAAAGGCAGATTTAGTGTTTTTGCCTTCCTGAATTTCAGTTATTTATAACCAGTCACATAACTACAATATAAATTTCTTTAATAATGAGGGAGGATGAAAGTCACAGAAATGGTCTAGAGAGGAGGATACATTGCTATCAAGGAGGTAAACAAGAAGGAAGGACATTGAGAATTTAAAAGCCAAGCCCAAAAATTCTTAGTTTATCATCAGCCTAATAGGTACAAACAGAAGCTCTGGACAAAGGAACCACTCTTCCTTCCATTTACTTTAGAAGCTACATTGGTTCTGTTGTTGTGTGTGTTTGTTTGTTTGTTTTAGGAAACTGACTGCAGGGAATATCTAGTAATACAGTAGCTATTAAAATAACAATTCTGTGAGCATTCTGAGGGGGTTACTTTTTTTTTTTTTTAATCAGATGGGTGGAAAATGGTTAGATAATTTTGCACATGGAGGAAGCTGATTGGAGGGATGAAACCAAAGTCATAATAAGACTCTAGGTTTAGGTAAAAGAACTTTGAGGGCAACTTTGTTTATATGAATGTGTGGACAAAAGAATTTATGAAAGACAAGACACATGGACGCAAGTCCTAGCTATGCTATTTGATATGGCCTGGTTTCCTCTCTTGTATCAGGTGGATGCCAGCACCTTCTATATAGGGTTTTCATGAAAGTAAAATTAAAGAATTTGTGGTTGGTACACATATCAGGGGGGTTGTAATCTAGGGTACATTGAGAAGAGAGGTTGCTCACCAAACTCCTTGAAATTCTAAGTAGATGTTTTTATATGTAAAAATCTGTGGAGTAAAAGGTTCACATCTTTTACAAAATTCTTAAAGGGATATGTGACTAAAAATAAGAGGCACTGAAGTAGGAGCTCATTTATGTATGAGAATGAATGAGAAAGGTCTGAAATTGCTTAGACTAGTCATTAAAAAATAAAACAGCTAAGAAGAGAAATAATGTGAAGTTACAGTGGGAAAATAAAATTTAAGTTGACATTGATCAGATGAAGTAATAATATATATGTTCTGAGTACTCAGTGATGTTCTTGAATTCTATTTTTGTATTTATACTGAAAGAAGTACAAAATATTTTCCTTTTTTTCATATCATAAGTCTATGAACATGACTGATATATTTTCAATTCATGTAATTTTAAAAAACATTACAATGGGAGTCTAGAAATTATGCATGTAATCCAAGATCTGCATCTAAAAAATTATGCAAATTTGTGCAAATCATTACTTCTGTCTCTCCAGGTGTAAAATAGTAGCAATGCTTCTCGTGTGTGTGTGTGTGTGTGTGTGTGTGTGTGTTGCTGGGGATGAAACCCAGGACTTCTCACATGTTAAGCAAGAACTCTATCACTGATCCACACCTCCAACTCTCTGCCCACTTTTCCTTATTAATAATGTTTGAAAAATTCAACATCAAAATATGTTGAAGTTCTTTTAGTTGAAGGAGTTATTTAAAATCAAGAAGTCATTACAGGGCTAAAGTTGTAGCTCAGTGGTAGAGCACTTGCCTAGCACAGGTGAGGCTCTGGGTTCAATCCTCAGTACCACATAAAAGTAAATAAACAAAATAAAGATATTGTGTCCATCTACAATTAAAACTATTTTTAAAAGTCATAACATATTTTTTTCTTTCAAACTTTAATTTACTTTTTATCCCCAAATAATTCATTCTAATTACTTATTGAGAAGATTAAACTCTATTGGAATCTGTACTTTAATGTCCTTTGGGATTGATGATGGATATCCTAGGCAATTCAGTTTATTTGTGTATCTACTTATTTTTACACAGTTATCTCATTTCCATCATTACCAGTGATTTTTTATTGCCAAAATCTCCCTGCCCCACTGCATGTACACCCACACACTCATTCACCCTCCCCCAACTGAGCCTGTGCATCTTTGCATCTTACTATAAAAATGACCTTCTCAGGCTGGCTTTCTTTACTTTTCTTTTTAATTTGTTTTTAGTTGTAGTTGGACACAATACCTTTATTTTATCTATTTATTTTTATGTGATGTTGAGGACGAAACCCAGTACCTTGCACATACGAGGCAAGGGCTCCTCAGGGTGGATTTCTTGAACTCTACAGTTAAACAACTACCTCTCTTGCACATATAATTACTTTTTCAGTTCTTGTTTACCCTTCAGACTATAAGAACCAGGTGGTGAAAACTAAGGTTTTTTTTCTCTATTACTAGAGTCCTAAGTTCAGTAAACAACCTGATTTATAACAAGGCAAGAAAAAGAAAGATTATCATTATCAGTTATTCTGAAACTATCTTAAACATACAGCAGAGTTAGTAAAAATAGTATTTTTAAAGTTTGCTAAACCACGTGACATGTTGTCTACAAGCTGTCTCTTTAACCATTAATATATTTGTGTGTTTCCTGATAAAGAAGAGTATCTCCCTATTTAATTACAATGCAGTCTTCAGAATCAGGGATTTATATTGATACCTGACTTTTATATCAACTTTAGGTCACAGCCAATTAATGTTATGGTGATTGGGTGCAGAATTGAATTTCGTTGTCATGTCTCTTTAGTTTGGAATAACTCCTTAATCTTTTCTGGCTTTCATGGCTTTTATCATTTTGAACACAGTATACTTGTTATTTTGTAGGATGATCCTTAGTTTGTAACTGCTTGATGTTTTCTTATGTGTAATTCCAGCTATTCCACTTTGGCAGGCTTATTACACAAGTAACAGTGTGCTTTTCTAATTGTATCCTATTAACAGGCGGATGGTGTTCACATTAATCCCTTGATGAAGGCAATGTTGCTTCTGTAAAGATGTGCTTTATCCCTTTGTAACTAATAAGTATTTTGTAAAGAGGTAACTTGAAAAAATACAAGTACCCTTGGTTCTTTAGATAAAGAAATAAGTTGTTATATCACATGGACTCATGTTGATAATATGAATTATTCTCTATTATTATCATTGTTTATTTTGATGCTCAAATTATCCCAGATTTTAGTGGAAGACTTTTCAGGCTGACTTCTATGACCTTTGACTTGTCCAACTTCCTGTGGTGCATCATGGAGGTGCAGCGCCCACCTGATGCTTTTAGGACTGATTGCATCATTCAGAAAAAGGAAGAGGTCTAAGATTTCTGTTTAAAAATCTGAAGAAAAACTAACATGTCTTTGATTTGTTTCAAGTTTCTTCTACCTCTAAATGTGAAATAAATAAATATATATATATATGCTAGTCTATATTTTTCTTGGTTATATGATGGGGAGAATTCTGCTTCATCAGAGGAAAAATGTAGAGAATAATCAGCACTTTCTTACTTTTATTGTAAACATTTGAATTTGTATTTGTTCAGCTCTGTATTTCTCAATTGGAACACTGTTGGCATTTTTGGCAGAGATTCTTTATTGTAGGATTATCCCAATATTAACAGATATTTTGTACCTCAGACTCCCCACTCACTATTGCTGTATAGATCCTTCTGCTCTCAATTAAAAAAAAAAACTGGCATAACTGAAAAACAAAGACAACAATAAAGCACTCCTGCACATTTCCAGCTGCCTCTGAGGAAGGCAACTCTCCCTGAGTTGAGAACCCCTAGGGCTTTCAGCAGTTTGTGTAACAGTGGTTTCCTAATATGTTCTTGGGTTCACACCAATTCACAGGGGACCACAGGGAGCAGTTTACTACCTGTCTTTCTTCTGTATCAAGCTTTTAAACCTGGTAAAATCAATGCTCTCTCTCTCTTTTTTTATTTTTATTTTTTTGTAGTTGTAGATGGACAGAATACCTTTATTTTATTTGTTTATTTTTATGAGGTGAGGCTGAGGATCAAACCCATACTTCTAGGCAAGTGCCCTGCCACTGAGCTACAGCCCCAGCCCAATACTCTCTTTTTTGATCAAGAAATATAACATCCACCTTGGCTTGGTGAATGTTCCCTGTTGATTTTATTTTGGGTTCTGAGGTCCAAAACTAAATACTACTTTTGTCAAGGGATTTTCTTCTATTAGTAAAATGTCCCTTAAATTATTTGAAGCATGCAGGCCTTAACTACAAAGCTATCTGAAGCAACTGGATTATAAATACTTAAATTAAGGTCCTAATACCATTTTTGAAATATAAGGTGCTATTGGTTGCTTAGCTATATATTTTCATAGGAATGGTAAGTTGTGTGTGTTTGGGCAAGGCAGATTCTAGTTCAGAATCAGGTTACATTCAGCATCCTCTTACATGAACAAGCTGAGCCTGTTGCACCTGCTCACAATGCCACTCCTCCCTCTGGACAAGGAAGGCCAGGTTCTCTCCGGGACCCACAGGTTGTAGGAGCAGTCTTATTCCCCTTCTTTGCAGTGGGTGTACACAACAGTCTCCCTGCAGTGTGAAGAAGCCATAACCCTTCGGCTAGGACTTAAAAGAATGAGAGCTTAACCTACTAGCACTTAAAAGAACGAGAACTGGCTTGTATTTTGCTCTTATCATATGAATTTAAGTCCTCCTTTAGAGGAAAAAAAAATTTTTTCCTTATTCCACAACTGAATATAGAAAGGAGAATTAAGTTTCAACCATGCTATGTTTGGGGCAGGGGGATATGTGTATGTGTATACACACACACACACACACACACACACACACACACATCCTTAGACATAAAAGGAAGCTCTATATGAACACATGGCATGATTTTTAAAAATCACTGCCATGCATCTGCTGATTAGGGCAGAACCTGTGGCAGAGGTATTTATTGCTTCTCAAATATTCAAGGGCTCTCTCATGCTTTCCAGCCATTTTGCAGGTTGGGAACCATGTGAATGGTAGAGCCAATTAGTATGAGCTAGAGCTATGGACTGAAGTGATGTCTACATATCCTCAAATTTGTAAAGGTACGCTCATTTTTATGCATGCTTTCAAGTAAACTTGAGTTATGCTAAAATTGGAATAGAATATTGGACATATTTCTATAATATAATTTCAGGTGGGACATGGTGGTGCAGGCCTGTAATCCCAGCTACTTGGGAGGCTGAATAGGAGAATCACAAATTTGAGGTCTTCCTAGACAACTTAAGTGATACTCTGTCTCAAAATAAAAAAAATAAAAAGGAGTGGGGATGTATCTCAGTGGTAGAGCACTTGCCTGGCATGCATGAGGCCTTGGATTCAATCCCCAATATCAGAAAAGAAAGAAGGAAGGAAGGAAGGAAAGATAGATCATTTCAGTCAGCCTAGGAAATAGAAGACATTGTTGGATGAGTCTGGTGTGACACCTTCATGGAGAAACCAGTGTTTGGTTTTATTTGGTTTGGCTGTGAAGAAGTTTAACTAGAATTGATATGATCCATTAACTAGAAGGACCTTATCTGAATGGAATCCATTCAACAATTTGAAGACTATAGGAAACTCTGTCAACATGACAATGTTTCAATGCTCATTGGTCAGTGATGTAAGCCATAGGAAATTTATTTAAACGCACAAGAAAACTTGGGCTCCTTTAACTGCATAATCTGGTTCCTACTTTTACTTCCTCTGACCACATGACACATATTATTTCAAGGGCATTCCCAAAGACTTGCCTTAGCAGAGTCTTATATCTTTAAATATCAGTTCATTTAGGATCCTGGACAGATGTTTTACAAACACACACACACACACACACACACACATACACACACACACACATACTCAAATCTGTCTTAGGATATCTTAAAATAAAATATTTAAAATATTTATTCATCTAAGAAGCTTTTAGAATTTGATTGCTTGGTACTGTTGAAAATGGATATTTTGTACGCTGTGTCCTTATGACCATTTTTTTTTTTTTTGCAGTTGGTGAACAACAAAAACAAGGAAATAAAAAAAAAAAATAGAACAATTTCATACCTAAAATTGAAGGAGTTGATTACTGTCATTTTGATGATGTGCCTTTTATACATTTGCAGTGGTTAAGAAAGACTTTATGGTTTGGAGCATGAGCATTTTAAAGTGATTCAAAATTATTGAAGAGCTACAAATTTTATAAAGTGCTTCAATTTGTTACCGACTAGAGCAGCAGTGGAACGATTCGGAAGAGCTTTTAGTACTATGTACAGCCTGCAAATGCTCTCATAATCTTCCCAGGTGTCTCTCCTTTACAAGTGGGGGCTCAGAATGTTCCTGCCCAGAGACTCTCCATCACTGACAACAGCAGAGCTGTTCTGGAGGCCTGCATGCCACCAAAGCAGTGCTCATACATCAGTATGGTTTTTGGTAGTGCTGTAAACTTCAAAACAAACTTTTATTGTTATTTGACTTTGCCAAAAGGAAAAAAAATAACTATTGGTCTAAAACAAACAAACAAACAAAACTATTGGTCTAAAACAGACTATTAGATAATCAATTTGGTGTTGGATGTACATAGGCATGTGGGGAGTGAAAAATAAGTGGGATAAGAATGGGAAAGGCTGGGTAGGCTCTGCAAAATGAGCAATTGTCTTTTCAGTGATGTTAAAGAAACACTGCAGAATCACATTTAAAAAGTTGATGCTTTTGAGAGACGTTGAAACTTTAAAAAGCAGGTTTTGTTGTTGTTGTTATTTGGGGATTTTTTTTTTTGTACAGAAGATTGAACCCAGGGACATTTAACCACTGAGCCATATGCCCAGCCCCTTTTTATTTTATATTTTGATACAGGGTCTCGTTAAGTTGCTGAGGGTCTCAGTCAGTTGCTGAGGTTGGCTTTGAACTTGCGATCCTCCTGCCTCAGCCTGCTGAGTGACTGGGATTGCAGGCGCCTGGCCCCGCCTGCCCAGCTTAAAAGCAGCTATTAATGATTTCTTTCTGCTTTACCATTGGTTTGCATTATCTTTCTGAATTTTGATTTACATGTTTTAGAGCAACAATAAGCCCTGATTCTGACAAGAAAAATAAGGCATAATCTTTGATATTTAAAATGACTAGGCAGTTTAGATATTGCCTTGTAATAGGGGGTTCCACTATAGCATTTATATAATTTTGCTTTTTAATATGGATTTACATAGCTGATATGCGTCCTGAATGGCATGTGGTTTCTCCATGTGACAGCTGTAAATGACACATTTTGTATCTTTACGATTAGAGCTATAGAACTAAGCTAGGTCATTAAAGGAGAGGACAATATTAAATCAGAACAAAGCTAAAAGGCATAAAAACTAAAAAGCATAACCAATTATGAGAGGGATTTACCAAGTCTCTACTATGTATCTGGCAACATGAAAGCTGTCTGGAAAGCTCTGGTCTGTGTGGTTCCTCACACAGATGATTCTTGCCAGGCCACATTTCCAATGTGCTTTTTGCTACCAAGATGTTGATGTTTCATTCCATTAAAGGGCATGATGTATCATTTTAGGAGATGACTTAACATGTTATAACTTACAAATCATTTGAAAAACAACATATCATCCTAGTTTTATGCGTTAGAAATATAGCATGTTATAGGCTGGGGTTGTGGCTCAGCGGTAGAGCGCTCGCCTAGCATGTGCGAGGCCCTAGATTCAATCCTCAGCACCACAAAAATAAATAAATAACATAAAAGTATTGTGTCCAACTACAACTAAAAAAAAATACCAAAAAAAAAAAAAAAAGAAATATAGCATGTGGTAGAGCACTTTCCTGGCATTTGTCAGGTACTGGGTTTGATTCTCAGCACCATATATAAATGAATAAGTCGACAACTAAAAAAAAAATTATAAAGAAATATAGCATTTGCATTGAGTAATATTTTGAGTATTCAACATCCAAACATTTAAAGCCTCTAAGCTTTTCTCCTCATCTGACTATCTTTGTGGAACTTCCACTGAATACCTCAGTGTACTCCTCTTCTATCCCTAAGCTGAAGCAAGGCTGACTTCAGACTTCAGAGCCACGTAATAGTAAGGCAGAGAGCCCTGTTCATCACACTTCCTCTTGAACAGTAGAGGGCAAGGTGGTAGGTCATGTTAAGATCAGAACTTTCTAAGAAAATAAAATTTCCCCCTCTCTGCTTTCATTCATCTGTTTTTGTTCTTGTGAGTGAATTAATGCCATGAATAACCTAGAGTGCTTGACTATTATTACCATTTCTAATTTAATATTATTTGCTCCCTTTCTTTGCCTGCTTACATTTCTTCTTCCAATAGCTGTGGATATTTCTGACTTTTTTGAAACGCTGCTTTCTCTTGTCAGAATGATTGGAATTAATGGTGACTTCCAAATCTCTGCTCTGAAGGAGGTCAAGGATAATACCATCACAAGTGCCCTCCCACCCCTGAGTGTCACAATCTGTCCCAGACAGCTCAGTTGGGGAATTTTAGCCCAGTTCACTTACCTTTGTCTCATCTACTTTGTTATTCATTTGATCTAAATGCAAACACCTGGATGTTTGTAAACAATACAAAATATCCAGGTACTCTGTTTTCATTAAGAAAATCTAAGGCCCATGAGTCAAAATTGCCAAAACAGTAAAATAATCAAGAATGAGAGGTTTGTCCTGACTTCCAACAAAGACAATCAGCCACAAATAAGGGATTTTTGCATATTGAATTAATGTTAAATTTTAATTCTGTTTCAAAGCCAAGCAGATATGGTAAGAAACTCTTTTTACCTTGCCACAAGAATATAGTTATAAAACCACCAGATGTCTGTTTAGCATGCCTTATATAGAGTTGATCTAAGAAAGCAAAATCTGATCTGCCTTTGGAGGTTCCTTAGGAAACTATTATTTTTAAAACCTGTAATTTGGATTCTTGTTTTTAAGTTAAATATATTGACTTAAGTCAAAATAAGATCCAGCTTATAAAATATTTGCACTAAGTCCTTTATGCCATGTAAAGCTCTTCCCTTCTCATTCCCACCTATCAAAATCTTATCCCTTATTTTCTGCTGGATAGTCCAATCATCTTGGCTTAAAGCAATCTTTCCCTCCTTTGAATGCCTATTATTGCACTCGCTTAGGGGACCCATATGACACTTATCACATACTGCAGACCCTTATTCCTAATACATCCAAATACATCTAATTTCCCAAACCTGATTACCAGGTTCAAAACTCTGTCGGGACACATATGCACTCAACATTTACTAGACATATGTTTATCAACTGACCCACAATATACAAAAGTTATGCCAGGCACAGGAGATGCAACATTGAAAAACAGATGTGACCGCTGGCCCTGTGGAGCTGATCTGTAATGTGAATCCATGAGTTAGGGTCAAAGAACATGTGTCATTTGTCATATTAGGTATAATTCTTTGATCATTGTGAGGGCATTGAAAATAGTTTTGAGGAAGGATCTAAGATTCCATTTTGTTTTTGTAAACAAACTTATATCTAATAATGGAGCACTAATTGTTGGTGTATATGCTTTTACTACAAGTAATATTTTCTAGTTTCTTCAAGATATTTTTTTAAAGATGTGTGGATAAATTAATTTCAATAAAATAAAAGTTGTATTTGCTAGGCTTTTAACATTAAACATAGGACCTCAGAAATAAATGTTTCACATTTTCATATTCAATTTACATTATGAAACATAAATTTTAAAAAGAGTTATATTAGGTCATCCATAAAATCAAAGACTATTTTAGAATTAAAGGAAACTTATACTTTATCTTATAATAAAACTCAGATTCATGACTGATTAAAAATTACAACAATAACAAAAAAGCAATTAATCAGGTATTGCAGGTAAACTTCCCCTTCAAGCTATGCCAGAGATCCCACATAGCACCTGACAAGGGTTAACCTGCCAAGATGTCAATCAACCTGCTGACTGCAAGACACCAGGAAGCAAAACTCCACCCATGAAACCTAATCCCTGCCTTTGATGTCCTCCAATATAAATAAAGCAAGTCCTGGCTCCATTTTGCTTTTTCAGTGTAGAAGCTTGATCCCTAAGATTGGCTAGCACGTCTCACCCCCACTTTCTAAAAATATTTTCTGTGCCCTGTGGTTTTTCTCCTTGTTCCATTTTTCTTAGCTTTTATTTCTCAGCCAGCCCACTTCACCTAGGGGAACCCCATTTCTGTCTCCTGCAAGGGTCATGGGCGAGACGGTATAATGTTAAGTAAGTAAAGTAAAAGCAATATTAAAAGGTTTTTAAATTTTTGGAACATAAGCTGTTAGTTCAAAACAGCAGTCTGACACTTCCAAAACATCCATAAATTATAGTAAACCACATATAAAGGTATAAGACAAGAAATTCAGAAATAATAATAACAAAAGAGAAATTTTGAGAAGTTCTATAAGTTGGAAATTGGATGGAGGAGTGGTAACTGATAAACAAGGGGTGAAGTAGCCACTACTTAGAACATGCCAGAGATGAATGCAGCAGGAAGGCAACAATGTGCTTTATGGAACCCTGGAGGACTCAGAAGTCATCAGGGGTGAGGGAGTGTAGAAGTAACAAGTGTAACCAAAGTCAGGTGTTCATTAGTTGCTTATGAAATTATCAATGCCTCCATGACAGTATATAGTATTTAGGCAACTGTACCACTTCCTATGCAAATATAATGAAGGATCTTCTCTAGATTGTCAGAATGGATCCAGAGAAGCTTGCATTGATGCTCCAGATGATTACCTCTGATTCTTAATACATAACTAGCATCCCAATCACATTTCATTAATTGAACTGTCAGTAAATAGGACTTTATCCATATTCAGAGAGTCACTAGTTAGCCATTTTACTATTTTCCAATTACAAACAGAAATCAATTATCTATTCATTTGATGAATGTCAGAAATATGAATAGGAAAGGTCAAGAGAACAATCCATATAAAAAGAGAGATAGAAAGATAGCAACACTCTCTAGGAAACAGATAACTCAGGAATAACAATAACTACTACTACAAAATCAAAGAAGGTAAAAAAAATTAAAAAGGAAATCATGGAAATGCAAGAAAGAACATTAATTTTATAGTCTAACTTCAATTAATTGGAATTTCAGAAAGAGAGAAAGAAAAGATTGCTAACAAGAAAAACTAGACAAAAATACCAGGGTTTTTCTTAGAGCTGAAGGACACGTGTAATTAGATTGAAATTATCTACTGAATTTTCACAGCAACGAAAAGATACAGAAGCTCATTAGGTATATTATTTGAAATTACAGAAAGCTATGGATAATGAGAAGGACATATAAACTTCCAGAGGGAATGAAAGCCTGAACTTTCAGAAAGGAACGAGAATCAGAATGGATCAGTCTTCTCATCAGGTATTGCAAAATATGGGGGGGGGGGGTCAATATTCAGAGGAAAATTATTTTAAACCTAGAATTCTATACCCAGCCAAATTGTCGATAAAGTTAAAAATTGAATAAAGAACATATTTAGGCAATTAAAAAAAAACCTGAAAAATTGCCTTCCATGTGTTCAATCTTTGGAACAAAATAGGGGGAGAAAAAAATAGGTAATCCAAGAAAGAATGACATGATCCCATAAAGAAAATATTGGCTAAAACCCAAAGACAGTAATGAAAGCATGCTGTGGCCTATCTGTTGTATGAAAAGTTTGGAGACAAGTATGTTAAGACTGGAGAATAAAAGAAGGCCCACTAAGTGAGGTATTTAGATAATAATAGATTTAAAACATTTGATGTTATTCTTAAGTATCTGAAGAAATGTATGGAGGCAAAAATGACACAATTAAAGAAAGAAAGTAATAGGAAATTCCAGGAAAAACAAAAATCTTGCACAAAAGGAAATATAATCTTGATTATATAAAATTTGCTTTGTCCCACAATTTTAAAACTATATTTATTCTCAGTTTTATATAAAACTTATAAAAAGTACAGAAAAATAAATTTTATTAATTAAAAAAAAAACAATGAAATGTCACTGATTTTTATAAGACAAATAAAAAAAATACTATTTGTGTTTCAAATGGAAGGAAGTAAAGTGTGAAATCAACAGATGTTACCTGGCCAGTCTGGACAAAATAGCAGGACCACATTGGAAAGGAGAGAGACAGAGAGATTACCTGTGCTTGATGGATCAAAAAATACAAATGAAAATGTATTATTTACAATTAAATTCTGGATATGGTGGGGCAGACCTTTAATACCAGCTACTCTGGCGGATGAGGCAAGAGGGTTAAAAGTTTGAGATCAGCCTTGGCAATTTAGTGAGTGAAAGAACGAACAAGGCTCATCGGTGGAGAAAATACCGGTTTATTGAGGAACAGCTCTGCATATTTATAGAGCCAGGGGTGGTTTGACAGTTATGACAGTTTAATGGTTGAAGGGTTTGACAGTTGGCATGGGGTGCTTTCTGATTGGTGGGTAAGGATCATGTGAGTCAGCAGGGCTAGTCTGATTGGTGGGTAAGGATCACGTGAGCCAGCAGGGCTCACCATTGGATGGCTCTTCTCGGGGGATGGGGAAGTTAGTCTTTGGAGCAGGGGTGACTCCCAACAGTGAAACCTTATTCCAAAATAAGAATTTAAAAGATCTGGGGTTATAGATCAGTGGTAGAGTGCTTGCCTCACATATGCGAAGATCTGGTTTAAATTCCTAGCACCTAAAAATATTCAAAAAACTAAAAATTGCAAACAATATAGAAAGTAAATATAATAGTATAACTGTATTGGGTAAAGAGTACAAAAGTGGTACAGGTAAGCTATACACCTGCATTTTTCATTGCTAAACCTTATTTAGCAATATGGTGCCAATCATCAGAAGAAAAACAGATTAAAACAAAGTAATTTTTTTAATAAAAAGTGAGAGAAAGTTGGGACAAGAGACTTTATTTTTCTTCCCTTCCCTCACCCTTATCCTCTGTTTTATATTTGAGACAGGTTCTTGACCTCATAGGCTCAAGTGATCTTCCTGCCTCAGCTGGGACTATATGTAAGTACCATCACATCTGCTAAGAGACTTTAGCTTTTCATTGTAAGTCATTCCATACTGTTTTAAAAGCCATTTATATAAACTTGATAAAAGAGTAAATATTAAATGTTTAACAAATGGAAAACATTATGGACAGAGAGAATTCCTCTTATAGAAAAATTAATGACTTGGTGAGTCTTTCTACCTTCACTTCAAAATCCCTCCTATGATTAGAGTTCTGTTTTTCCAGGCCTGCTCCAGATGAGACTTTTTTAATTCCTCCAAGATAGTACTTTCTGTGAAATCAGGAAGATTGTTCCTAAATTTACCTCTGAAATACAAAAGAATGTAACTGGTTTCATATTAAATAAAAGTAATAGAAAATTCTCTGAAAATATCAGATTGGGAAAATCTGAAGTGGGGGTGTTATGGAAGCAGCTAACGACAGCCTAACCTAACTGAATATTGGACTTTCAGTTTTCAAAATAGAACCAATTTTGTCTAAGGTAGCAATTAGGATGCAATTTAGTGCTATAACCTATATTCCATATAATTATTCTCATATTTTGATTTACTTATATGTCTATTACTTTACTTTGTATTCATTATATTTAAGAGTTATAATTCCATAGAATATTTACCACCAATGTGCAGTTGAAAAATTGGGGGGTCAGAGAGGCTAGGTAACTTGCTTGAGTTCTCCCAGTCAATAATTTTGCAGAGTTAAGGAGGTGAACCCAGCTCAACTAACTCCACATCCCATGCCATGTTACCCCTTTTTTTTTTTTTTCCTGTAGCTATTTGCAATACAAGTATACACTTTGGATTCTTGGAAGCACTTGCTAATTTCCTGAATTATTCTTTTTTTATCAGTCTAGTTTATTAAAGTATAATTTATATACAATAAAATCTAACCTTTTAGTGTACAGATGGATTAATGTAGTACTTCTAATTTTGTTTTTTTCTACACTCTTCCTTTAAAGTCAGATAATTTATTTTTGCAGTTTCCCTTAGTAATTTTCTACAATTTAAAATTTTTTGACTTTCCTTTTAACTTATCACTGCTTTGGAAGTTCTGAATGCTACCAACATTGTTCTTATTAATTCTCTGAATCTTCTTTATGAAGTGGGGTTTCTTCGCAGAGTGAGAAGCTAAGACTGTAGTTATATTCAGAACTCATAGATTTTTCTCCCATTAGATTTTTCCCATTAGTGTCCTAAACCAAATGAAGAGTTATTTTCTTCATCTTTATCTAATTAACTTGTAGAATGTTTAATACTTATATTGTTACACAGACATAAAGAAAATACATCTTCTCAAATGATAGCTGAATGCAATTCCAAATGTGATTGCAGGGGAAAAAGACAGGCAAGCAATTCATTTTTCCAGCAGATACCTTTCTGTTAGATGTATGTAAATAATTTGTTCATTTCTTAATTGGACAAACATTTATTGAACACCTACTATTACGAAGATTTCCATTAAGCATTTCCATCTAACAGATATTCTGATTAATTTTACATGTAATAGGTAAAAAAAAAAAATAGTCCTAGGGTTGATATTCACTTTAATGAGAGTTAATGGCCAAGTTAATTAAATGTTGAAGTCATCAAAAGAGTAGAGAAGACTTTATGTTTTTTGTTAACTTTCAGCAATAACAAGATAATAATTAGCATATTTTTGAAGCTCAGTAACGATGAAATAACAATAATTAGGTGGACAAGACTTGAAGCCAAAAGTGGTTTTAAAGCTTTACTAGTACTAGGTCAATCAGTGCATTGGAATTTAGAGGACTAGTTTTCATCTGAATTATTCTTTAATTTCATATTCTTATACTTGCAACAAATTATGTTAGCATAAATTTAACACCGTTCTGTGTGAAGTACTACCTAATGGCTAAGAGCTCTGTTTCTGGAACTAGGCTGCCTCCATTTGAATCTTGCCTCTACCATATACCAGTCATCAATATCATATGATATTGAGAAAGGAGTTGACCTCTCTGGGCATTGGTGTCTTCACCTGTAAACTGGTCATTATAGCCCATGCCTCAGAGGACTCTCCTGGGGTATTGAATAAATAATCTATACAAAGCAATAAAACAGCACGTGACACTATAACCTCCTGGCCTGTAATACAGTAAGTTGGTTTTTATTTCCTCCACTTCCCTCGGTCAGAAGACTTTGAAAAAAAAATTTATAATAATGAATTGCTTAGGAATTTTATTCTAGATTTGTTGCATGTTTTTAGTATTTTACTAAAAAATAAATTGTGCTTATTTTGTATTTTGTATTTAAGAGCATGTATTATAGGGGACCCATGCTAATAATTATTAAAAAGCTACCATTTCTCCCACAGGTCCAAATAGTCAAATAGACATTGAATACCTTGCATGTTTATTCATTCATTTGTTAATTTACTCCTTTTATCAGCCATGTGCCAGGTGTGCTGATTGGATAAGATAATAACCCACCAGTCTTCTACTACATTTGCAAAAAAGTAAGCAAAATATGGTGCCCAAATTGGTGTTTGATCTTCTGTCTTGTGTGACTGTTAACTATAGTAGATATTAAGATAATGGCATCTGGAATTCTGAATGTGCCTCTGCTAAGTCACTTGTAATTTGCTAACATTCAATAATTAAATTGTTGTGGACTAGTAAAGCAGAATGGACCCCAAATCCTGTCAATGAATGCAAGAGAATCTTAAGCAGCTTACTGAAATAATAATAATAATAAAAAGTGAAGTTTTGAAACCAGGATTCAGCTTTCATTCTGTGATGGGAAGAAAAATACCAGTGCTTTAATTGCAAACATGATTTCCTAAAGCATTCCAAGTTCTCCTTAGAGACTTTCAGGGGCAGGGATTGACTATCCTTGTGCCTACTTGGATAGAAAAGGTCTTCATAAAAGTGCTATGTCTGCTCGCACAGTTTAATCACTTAATACCTTGTTCCAATTGAAAACATAACCCTACCCCATTCAGATGATGGAGCACCTACACTTGATCTGTCTATGGCTTGTGCAGTCAATGATATTTCCAAGGGAAGTCTTGTGATTATTGAAATGGAAATTAATTTCATAGAGTTGGGCCTGAACTGAAAAAAGAAAATGTTCACTGTAATCTGCTGCTGATGACTCCTGAAACTGTTGCTCAGTGTAAATAAGCTCAGGGTCAATCTGAAAGAATGGACCCTATGTGGGGCCTGGGTATTGGGAATATAGCAGGTTGGTGGGTGTGAGGAAGTAAGAAAAGATTCTTTGTTATTGGAGAAAAGACAACTTCAAGGACACTATCTGACAGTATTTTCTGCATAGTTCTTAAGTCTTAAAATTGCTGAAATGAACCAGCTGTCTTCAGAAAAAGTTATAAAATTATCGAAGGTATTAATTTACCAACTTCAGTAACTGCAGGAAAAATTTAAAACTCTTTATAGGGGCATAAAATTCTTACAGATAACACCATTCCTGAGAAACTCATTTCTTAGAACTAAAACCAGTGCTATGCTTTCAGCACTGGAGAAGTTCATGTAGGATTTGGTGCCCTTAAATAACTTGAAGAATCAACCTTTTTATCCATGTAAAGGAAAAACTATAGTAAGGTGCAAAAAAAAGATCACAAAGAAGTGAAGCTGAGGTTGAGGATTCTTGCCTGAATTATGGGCTTATGATGTTTGCCCATCAAACATGACACTGCACGGTATGCAAAACTTCATGAACTCCTAGGATCAGAGGGACTTCTGGAGCTCATCTGATTCAATTTCTTTATTGTAAGAGTGAATTGAGGACTGGAGAAATAAGGTTTCTTTCTCAAGGTCACTAATTATTTAGAGGAAAACTCAGGATAAGAACCTCTTTCCTTTTAGCTTAGTGATTTTCAAATATTGTGCATTCCAAGGTATCTAGAAAAATCATTACTTTTATACAAAGTGCAAGTGCATTGATGGTGGCTGGGTTCTTTCTTGTGAATTTTTCAAGTATAAAACAATGGTTCTTAAATGTTTTTAGTTGAGAATCTCACTAAGATTCTAGTGAAAGATAGGAGCACCTTTATATAAAATGAGATATATATGCAGAGACACAATATTCTTTTTAATATATAATGTATATTTATGAACTCAAATTCTGTTAGGGATCATGGATCTGATTAGGGAATCATTGTAGATGGCTAAAGCACAGAATATTATTGATGCTAATTACATAAAATAATAAGAAAGTCTTTATATTATTATTGCCTTTTAATTTTATGTAACTGCAAAATACATTGAAATAAAATATTCCAAAAAGTCTATAACTTTTGAACTGTAGAATACTTTGTTCAAGTTCTTAAATTTACAAAACTGAGACCTATGAAGGATAAAAAACTTAAGATTCCCTGGACAACTTCAGTAACAGAGTAAGAACATATTATGTTGTATGAATGTTCATATTTATACTAAACTTTGGAACTTCTGCGTGACAAATAGAAATTTAAAGGACAAATTTAACTTTCAGAAGGGTACATAGCTTGTCAATATCTATTCTGATTTGTACCCCATTATACTAGGACATTATGAAATAAAGAGATATCGAATTCAGAAATGCTTATCTATATTAATCATCAAACCAGAAAACCTCTTTAGCATATTCTTAACATATATATTTTAAAATGTCACCTATTTCTAACTCAGTTGTGTAAAAATACATATTTAATTTTTCAAAATATTTTGGAAGCCAGGTTTTCTGAAGTGTTAAATTCAAGAAGATATTTCAACATTACAGGGAAGATTGCTTTTAAAAATGGAAATATTTTTGAATTGATAAATTTGTTAATAACCAAATGGTTTTAGTTCATAAATCAGATACAAACAAGCAGAATACACAGGTTATAAATTAGGCGCTATTACACAGGATTTGAATATTGCACTAGGACAAACTTCCGTGAAGAATCACTTGGGGATGGAGTGGGCCCCCACACTCTCAGAAACTCAGACACAGGTCCTCACCTTGTCCCAACTGAGGCATTGCTGCCTCCTCTGGAACCTCTTTTGTTTTAAAACATCAGTGGCACGTCTTAGATAAATCCCCACTTTTGCACTCATCCTCGATCATTATAAGCTTTGGGAAGGGAATTTTGTTTTGACCTCAAACTCCACCAGGAAGACTGAGTTCTGGAAAAGGGTTACTGCCAAGAGATTACTTTCCACTCTGGAGGTTTCCAGCACCCCGGAGACGGCAGGATCGCTGGCGGAGCTCAGGGGCGGCTTCCTGCCTGCCTGGGTGCACTCTGCCACTCGGGGCCCAGAACTCCGCTCAGCTTACAACTCCTCTCTGTCCTGCAATACCCTGCCAGGAATTTCAGGGTTCAGGGTCTAGGCATTTGACTTTGAGCAAAACTTACGCGCAGAGAACTTGGACCTACGGCTAGAGGGATCAAAGGCTCAGGACCAGACTCCGAATCCCGCGCCAGCAGAAAGTGCAGGCACTGGCCCTGCACTTCCGGAAGTTCTGCCAACTTCACTCTCCTTAGTTTTCCGACCCGCACTCTACAGCACTCTTTGAGAGTTCGGGAGAATGAAATCGCCTCTCAAAACCTCAAGGCTGGGAGAGAGAGACAGGAGATGAAGGAGAAGAGGAGATGAAGTCGGCCACTTGGCCACAGGTCCGAATTTTGACACACCTGGAATTCACCCTGGGGAAGGAAGGAAATGGGTGACAAGTGACATGCCCGAATTCTGCATCCTCACTTCTGCTATACTCTTGAGTTTATATATATATATTTTGTTTTAATTTGTACTTTCCCCATTACGTTTGGAAACATGTTTCTGCTTTTACTTACCCCTTTCCCCTCATACATCCTTCTCGCTCTTTTTCTGCATTCCTAACCCTCCAAATGAACTCGAGTGCTCATAGTTATCCTGACTTGCACGGGGCCTCGGAATCATACGACTGGATTCCGGTAATGGACTCCCTCCCATCTCTGGGCTCTACTCTTGGGACTTTCCTGGCTACCGCGGATGAAAGTCAGATAACCACTATCACCGACAGCGAGAAACCGGGGAAAGGCTGTCCCAAGCCCTACCCAAATCCTTTCTCTCTCTCTCTCTCTCTCTCTCTCTCTCTCTCTCTCTCTCTCTCTCTCTCTCTCTCTTTCTCTCTCTCTCTCTTTTCCTTTATTTTGTCTCAGACTTCTTAACAACCTTAGTCTCTTTTTATGTGAACTTTACACTTCACTTCTGTTATGAATTCTCAAAAGGCAGACAGGCAATGGGAGAGTAACCATGGAGGAAAAAAGAGCGAACAGGAGACACTCATATATTTACTTTACATAAAGAAACGAAACATATGTAATTTTAGATGTTCTTCCGAATTAGAGTTCTGAGGCTATAGAAAACCTATTTTTAACGTTCCCTTCTCTCATACAGTCTTGATTGCCTAAATTGCTTCTAATTGGGTGGCACATATTACTGGAAACGAAGGACGCATGACAAGCAGCCTTCATTCTTCCGCAGATTTAGATAATGTCTCTGGATGAATATCATTTCTGATCAGGAAAAACTAGAAAACTCATAAACAGCCCGCAGTTTTCTTAGGAGGTTTGTGCAATGGGAGGTATGTGTGTGGGGTGTCCTGACAATCATTCAGTCGTGCAAACGGATGGCATTTTATAGAATGCACCTCATAATAATCCAGCGCCCATGTTTTTATCCCAGATCTACCAGGACACAAAAAATAAGCATACTTTTTTGGGGGGGAGGTCATTGTTTTGAAACTCACTTAGCCTTCTTCCTTCTCATATCTGCCAATTGTAAAAGTTTTCAGTAAGCCTCCTTTAAAACATTACCTCTTTCGCCTTACCCAAGATTCAAGATTCAGCTTCAAGATTCAGATTCAGCTTCCCTGGTGAGCGATGCCAGCCCCCAACAGCAGCAGTAAGCAAAGGTCATTACTACGCAAACTGGTGTGTTCAGGAACTCCGAAGAATCAGCAACTGGAGGACACCCCGGGGCCAGGGTTCTTGGAAAAGTGAGAGATGCAACCCCAAATTGAGTTTGCTGAGGCAAAGCATTTGAAGTGAACTGTTTTCTTCTAAGGTGCATTCTGTCGGCTCCCGGGTGGGGTACCTCAGACGCTAAGAGACCCTTGAAAGTGAAGGCTGAAATAAATGAACGACTGAACTAATTGTCTTGTCAAACTACTGTTTAATTTTTTTTCACTACCCAGAAATAAACCAACAAATACATAAATATTATTTTAGGCCAGAGGAAATCTGCCAAGAGTTATGTTTCACTTTCTGCAGTCAACTTTAGTCATCGGGTTTTTCTTAATTCTTTTCCTTATGAAAAAAATTCAAGAATGACATGGAAAGCCCCTTTAAGGCCACTTTAAGCTGTGTCAGAGCAGAATCCTGAGTGAGTTGGAAGTACCCAAACCCATCCAGAGTACCTGCCTTCAGGGTAGGGCATGGACAGTGCCTTTGGAGGTAGAGGGTCAACAGCAACTTTCTGCTGTGCCTAGGCACAACTTTTATTTCCCCCTTTATGAATCCAATAAAGACACCTCAATTTTTGGGAAATCTAACATTTCTGCTTCATTAAAGGTCCATTGCTATCTAGCTTCATATCTTACACTGGCCCTCAGAATGACTTTATTAGCCCCACAAAGATTCCAGCAGTAAGAAATTCACAGTGATTGCATTCCAACTTGGTCCCTGTAATAGACGTGTGCCTCACTGCTGGCCTCGGTTGGGTTGACAAACACTGCTGAAACTCTCTCTTTGGAAGGTTCACCCCTATAAATTTGTTCCTCTACTAGTCCCTTGAGGAGCAGGAAATTCAATGCAGAAGAAAGCATCACTGATTGGGGGGACTAGAAAGTTCTAAAGGAAAATCCCTCTGCTTCAGTGGATGCTTTGCCAAAGCAGTTTAAAAACTGAGGGGGCAACACCAAATCTTGTACTTTTAAAAAGGTAACTCTGGTGATTCAAACTTGATTCTTTAGCTGGAAGGGGTGGGGGGGGGGAGGAATTGCCTGGAAACGAAATTGACATTCAAATGGAGTCAGGTAAAGCCCAATGCCCCTGGCCACATTTTGGATTCCAAAAAGGCACTTTCCATCCCTACTATTTTAGAAAGAGAAAGGAATAGGAGGGGAGAGAGGGCCAAAAGCGGGGAGAGGGGAGACTGCAAGAGAGAAAGAAAGAAGAGGGGGATATTTAGCAAGTTAAGAGGTTAAATATTTGAACAGATCTGTAAATATATAGACAGCCCTCCTTATTTGGGATGTGTAATAATGCCTTTTGTGGTGCTGTCTGGCTGGGAGGCTGCAAAGAGGTCTGCTCCCTAGCACCTTCTTCCCTGGGAAATCAACTGGAAAGCTTATGGGTTCGCAAAACAAAAACAGAGTTATCCTCCTTTGGAGAAAGAGGAATTCTCTCTCTATTCTGTCTTCAAATATGAGAAGGAAAGAAAAAAGAAAAAGAAAATAAAGAAAAAGCAGAATAAATGAAAAGGTTTTCATTTCCTAAGGTTTTTTTTTTTTTTTTTAAAATTTCTCCCCAGGAGTACCTCAGATAGCTATCTTCAGACTGAAGTAATTTCAAAGTATTGTTTAAGCTGATGACATATTCTAGCACTGTTATCTATTGTGCATCTGTTATTTCCTTGAACTCAACTAACAGCGGTGTGTGTGTGTGTGTGTGTGTGTGTTTCGAAAACCTGGGTTCTATAGCAGTGCTTCCATTGCTGAGTAGGGTGTTCTCCCCCACCCCCAACACACACACAATACTGTTTTCTGGACAACTGTACTGAGCGCTGTTCTGAGCGCGGTTGATGGCATCTGTCCTCAGCCTGTGCCCGTGGGCGGAGGACACAGGCTGTGGGTGTGTCTCGCCCGCAGGCGCGCGCGCGTGCGTGCGTGTATCCTGTATACATGCATTCTCTGGTGTGCCTCAAATGGAGCCATTTTTTTTTTTTTTTTTGCCCGTGCGGCGTCCTGCGCATATGAGTATTATGCAAATAGAATCATTCCGCTTGAATATTTGTGGAGGGGGAGGGGATGAATCATTTTAATTCTGCTCTAATATTTTCTCGGCACCCTTCTCATTGAGTGTGAATGCATTTGGATGCCTTTCTGAGGTCCTTGTGTATGTGTGTATGTGTGTGTTGGCAGAGAGTGTGTGTGCGGGTTAGTGGGTGTGTGCCTCGGTGTGTGGGAGACATGCACGGTCTATGAGGACCTTGAGTGATATGTATTCTCTTCGGGTGTCCCGTCTGTCTGCCCTTCGTGTTTTGTGTTCTCTGGGTGATTATGTGCGTATTTACATATGTGTGCCTATTCTCCTGCCTTCGTGTATTGTCTTTCTGCACAGTCCACACATTTCATATATATTCTCTTATCTTTTGGCAAAGTGCCTTTTTTATTCCTCGAAGAATATTTATTGATGTGATAATCTGAAATGAAAAGTGGTCTCTCATGAAGGAGATGGAAGAAAAAGGAGTGTTCATCTTTCTTAATAGACGGGGCAGTGCCAGTTGACTGGATCACAGGGTTTCTCTGCGCTTTCTGCCTGTGTGTCTGTGGGAGGGGGTGTGGGGGCGGGGATTGACGGGGGTGGGGGGAGAGAAAAGGAGCTTTTAACCAGAACAAAGATAGGGTACTGCGCCTCCTGGCGGCCATATTTCATATTGCACCGAACAGGCCCGCCCCAGTTTTCTTAAGCCCAATGAATACTGTAATTTCCTTCGTTAAACCATTCAGGGACTGCCTCTCAGACCCAGCCTCCAGCCATCAGCCAATCACCAGGCTCCATGCAAATCACCTCTTCCGTTCTCCAAACCAGACTCTGCTTTAGATGCGGTTCTTGTTACCCCGCCCCCTCCTTATTTCCTCCCCTCCCCTCCTCCCTTCCTCCTCTGCCTCCACCCGAGCAGCTGCAGGGGAAGAGGGCAGTGCTGGGTGCCTCATGCATATGCAGACAGATCCTCCTCCTCCTTCCACCTTCTCCTGTCCGCTCCCGCAGCCTTTTCCCTTCCCCCCCCACCCGTCCTCTGCCGCAGCCACCGCCTCCGGTTTCCCTGGCGCGTCCGCGCGCCTCGGCGTGCGGTTCCCCGAGCTCGGGTCCAAGGCAGCTATTTCCCAGAGGGAGGCCTCCTAGTGCTCTAGGAGCAGGCGCGAGAAAGGGAGGAAGGCTCCCTTCCTTGAAATCCTCTCGAAGGTCAAGTTTGAGTTTAGCTGTACAGAAGCGAAAGGCGTCGAAAATGCTGCTACAGGGTCTGAGGGAAGGTTCTGCACGCAGACTGATTTTGTAATGGCTTTCTCCCCCTTAAACACCAGATTAATTTCTCTGAAACACACAATGTACTGGCCACGTCCAGAGGCAGGATGATGATAGATAGTTTTGTATGCCCAGAGCTATGGTGTGTATTTGTCTTCTACATCAAGGCTGCAATATCCTTAAGCCATAAAGCATTGGGGAGGAGATCAGGCAGCTTTAGATCTACTTAGAGAGAGAAGTGCCTACACGTGGTCAGGGAAGAGTGGTGCGCGAGATCTGTTAAAGGTGGGCAGTTAAATGTCAGCTCCTCCAACTTACAGGTAAGCAGACTAAGAGCATGAAGGAGAACCCATGAAAAGAGAAACCTATTCAGAGAGAGAGAGAGAGAGAGAGAGAGAGAGAGATAGATATCGGGGATAATTTGTTACTGTTATTTACATTCAGAATCTGGGTTCTTGGCCCTTTACAGACAATAGTAAAAGGTACACAAGCTTTGAATACTGCTCTGAACTGCCCTTGAAGCACATTGATGGGAAAAATGTCACAGGAGAAAATCGCGGTTTCTGTAGTGCTTTGAGATCCTCTAATGGGAAAGCAGGAGAATTGCGAAGTGACCTTGTTTCATAGATCTCTACTGTGACACTGGAACACTTAAAGGATTTTCTACTGAGAATTGAGGAAATTCCCACTCAACACTTACACCATGAAGAAGTGAGTAGAGAGCAGAAAAATTTAAATAATATTTTGCCAACATTTATTAATTGAGCACATTTTATGGAGTGCTTATTATGTACCTGGTAGAGATCATCATCTTCTATGCAAAGCACGGTATGGGCATAGTGTTTCTCAGGTGTGCTGGAAATTAGGGAAAGCAACAGGAATTCTAAATGGTTTCTATCTTGGAGTTGCTCATCATCTTGCCAGACAAAAAGATACAGATAAATCTGATACAGTGTAACATGGAACATGAAAACAGCTTAAATATCTGTTAGGAGTGCATTCCAACAGTGAATATTCTACAGCAATTAAAAATGAATGGATTCTCTTGAAAGCAATATTGGATGAAAAAAGCAATTGCAAAAGAATACATGTGATATTAACATAATATTTTCATCTGTTATTATAACTACAAAAAAAATTAAAAAAAATGTTGGGTATATATCCATGCACTGAAAATATAAGAACATGGTGAGGAAGGATGCATGCTAATTTCAGGATGGAGGTTATCTTTGGAAAAGAGGGCTCTTTCAGCCATATGAGTTTTAGCTATATAAGTAATGCTTGTTTCCTAAAAGATGAGAAAGTAAAAGAAAAATGAGGAAACAGAGAAGTTTGGGATGGCATTGTAGAAAAGCTGACATTGAAGCTAAGGTTAAGTTCTTGAAAATGATAAGAAGGAGTTTAATATGAGTATTGAGAAGAGAATTTTCCCTGAGAAAGAAAAGTATGAACAGTGTGAAACTTTTAGACTTTCTAATTTAATTTTTAATTTGTATATAGTAATATTCATTTTTTAAAGGGGTACACAATTCTTTGAGTTTTACAAATGCATGGAGTCAAGTAACCACTGTCACAAACAGGAAACAGAACGCTCCCTTATCACTACAAATACTGCCCTTTGTAGTCAACATTTTCCATACCCTTGAACCCTGAGGCCACTGATCTATCACCCATCCTTGTACTTTTGCCTTTATCTGAAGTCATATAAATGGAATCACACTGTACGCTGTCACTCTGCTCACCTCTGGCTTCTTTCACTTAGCATAATAAATTCGACCTTCATATGTGTTGTTAGATGTTTTAGTAGTTTGCTCCTTTTGATTGCTGTGTAGTATTTCATTGTTCACATGTACCACAGATTATTTATCCTTCTACCAATTGAAGGTCATTTGAGTTGTTTCTGATATATAGCTTCTTGAATCCAGGGACTGGGTTAATTGTTGCCCAGAGTATTATCATACATAATGTGAATCTTCTGTGAATGGCTGTTGTAGGGTAAATATGTTCATTTATTTCTCCTCAGAGTCTAAATCTATAATCTGTTGTGAAATACTATGTAGTGTTGAACTGCAACTATATACAGCCAAACAAAAGAAGAACACATGTTTATAGTTTTTTTGGAAGTTGTCCCTCACCTGTTGCAGTGAGTTCAGTGGTTGATTTTGCCAACATTTATTAATTGAGCACATTTTATGGAGTACTTATTATATACCTGGTAGACAGCATCATCTTCCATGCAAAGCATGATATGAGCATAGTGATTCTCAGGTGTGCTGAAAATTAGGGAAAGCAACAGGAATTCTAAATGACTTCTAAATGGCTGTTTATGAACTATCTGCTACTTAGAGCCTTTACTTATTTTAAAATTGCTAGTACTCTCCTGGCAATTTGAAAGTTCTCTTTGTTAAAAGCAGCTGTCCCAGTAATAACATGCAAGATGGCCATGAAAGAAATAAACAAATGTTTACAGACAGACTACCTTCTGGGTGGTTCAGAGTGGAGAAGCTGTAAAGAGTGATAACACTGAGATCAAAGGAGTGTTGTTGTCTAATCCTAGTTCTTTCTGTAGAACAGGCTTTTTAAAAAATTTATTTAAAATTGTATCCACTTGCTATACATGAGATTTGAATGTCATCCCTAGTTTGAGTTCTAATAATCAAAATCACCCTCTAGCAAATGACTCTAGAAACAGAAATTTCATCTAAATGTTCAACTGAAGGGAAAGTTAGTAAACGGAGCACTAGAAATTTACTTTGGATAAATTCTTAGGTAGAAGTTATAAAGGTTATAAATCAAGGGTTATAAATGCTACACTTTAACTTAGTTAAGATTCTGTGCCATCTTGGAAAAAAGTCTACCTAATGTGTACCACATAAGCATGTTGCTATTTATGATTTTAATATTCCCCCTACAGAAACACTTCGTGAAATGTGGGCTTTGCTGTTACAGATTTTATTCTTTAATAATGCCAAACTAAGTATTGATAGAAGCATCTACCATTTTCCCAGTTAATTACAACATATCCAAGCTTCTTGTTTCCTAGTGAACTTTGAAGATTTTGAGAAAGTGGTAATTTCCCACAATAAACTAATTTGTAGCTCTATATTCAAATAACATAATATAGAATCATGCACTTTTAACTTTCGTCACTGTGGCTGCAATTATATTTAGTAAACATGTCCAAGCTAAGACATGTCAGCCAGGCAGGTTCATCCATCCAGTAACTTATTGGTAGTTCTTCCATTAAGAGATGATCACTGCTGCACTTTGTGTTACAAATAACTATCTTAGTTATTTGTAACACAAATATACAAATAGCTATCTTAGTACCCATCTGTGATTTCTAATGGAAATGAAAGTACTGATGGTAAAGAAAAGAAACATGTTTCAAAGGATCCAATTCCATGATTGTGGAGTAATCTAGTAAAGCCTTTTCTTTTCTAGGCACTGTCTTTTAAAATGAGATTCTGCTCCAGAGTGTTACAGTAGCATAATATAAATTGGTGGCTCTGGCTTTTTAAACTCTGGTTCTTTCCCTGTAAAGCAGTATAAGTGAGTGCCTTATCATAACTTTGGAATAATGACATCTCAAGGCCTGTGCATTGCATTCACAAGCAAGTTAAGTCCCAGAATGGGGTTGACTCAGCAGTACCTGACCAGGCTGCTTGATGCACTGAATACCATTGCCCCTAGGAATGAATATAGAGGTGCCTGGAGCTTGTGTAAAGTTCTCTGTGCCATTTGAAAAAGGAACTCGGAGGAAAGATAGGCTGATTTTTAATTTTAATGTTTTACTCATAGGTTTAAGTACATTTATGGTTTGCTTTGCAAAATGTCAACAGACATCCCAAGTGGATAACATTTAAAAAAGATTGAATTTCCTGTATTTACTCTAATATCATCTAAAAAATGTGGTCATCAATGCCCACAGGTTCATTGGCTAAGAAAACTCATTCAAATAATTATTAAAAACAACTAATAATACTTTTAGTTATTTCCCTCAATTAATTAGAACTCCAGCAAGACAGAACAAAGGTTTCATTGTAGTTTTGGTGCCTTTAGGAAGGACTGTAAATTGAATTCCTATTTACAAGATGGCTAAAGGACACTTTGAGAAGAAATTGTCTGTTAGCTACTGGTATAAGTGTTCACTTATATATTATAAATAACATTACATTTTAGTATATTATATACTCAACAATTGACTTTCACGTAAATTATTTCATGTAGGTTATCTCACAACAATTTTATAAAATAGATTGCTTATGACAATTACTATCTTCATTTTGTAGTGAAGGATACTGAGGTTCAGAAATATTTAAAATAGCTAACATTTTATGAACTGTATATTTTGTGCCAGGCAGTGTTTTAAGCACTTAACATGTTCTGATTCATTTGATCTACATAGCACATGCAGGAAATGAATGCTATTATTATCATCTTCATTTTATAGATTAAATCTTGGAGAAACAGAGAAGTAAAGTAATCTGTCCAAAGCTAACAGTGAGCAAATGATGGAGTCAGGTGAGAAACCACTCATTTCAGTTCCAGATCAGTGCCTAACCATTGCATGTTTCTGCCTAGCCAAGGTTCAGCAACTTGCCCAGGAAATTTGGTAAGTGTTGGGTTGTAAATTAGAGCCATTGAAGTGCTTGGTTGTAAGTTCTCTCACTGTATTTTACTTTATTCCAAATCATATTTTACTATATTGTATACTTCTCATCTTTCTCCTAATGGAATGTGAATTTCTTTAATGCAGAGAAGATCACATGATTCCTTCTGTACTGAGATTACACCCTATTTTCTCTGGACATTCTCCTAATGTAAGAGGAAGCTATTAAAATATATTGAGTCAAAAATGAAGAACTCTGCAGTCTTTATAGGCCTGAAGAATTACAACTGGAATTTTGGTGATCTAGAAAGAGTTGGCCAAGGGAAGAAGACAATGATTAAACCAAAACGGGGAAAATAATTGATAAAATAGGAAAGAACAAGATAACAAACAGCAATGTTTATACTGCTCTTTCCACTTCCCAGACACTTTTCATGGGTCGTGCCATTGTGATCTTTATTTTATGAATGGGAAGACTGAGGGTCAGTTATATGACCTTCTCATATATACATATGTTCTTAGATGCATGTATAAAAAACAGGAAGAAAGACAGTGACCTGCTAATCTGAGGATCCTCTGTGGCTTTCTCAGGATGTGTATTGCTTGATTTTCATTAGATATTTCCTGTTCTATACTCCCTGTACTACTGACTTGTCTTCTACCAGTCCTGTCATGGTACCAAGATGATCCTTCCAAAATCCTGCTCCTCTGCTATACTTCAGTGTCTCTTAAGAGCAAAATGACATGATACATGAAAAGTGTCTGGCAAATAGAAAGGATTATAGATTTCATGTGTTGAAATTGAATCCCCATTGGGAAGTGGAAACTTAATATGACTATGGTGTTTAGAAGTGTGGCCTCTGGGATCTGATTAGGATTAGATAAGTTCATTACCATGGGGTCCCCATGACTGCATCTTGGTGACGTTATAAGAGAGACTGGAAGATACATGCACACACTCACACCCACCCTGTTTCTTGCCATGCTATGTCCTGAGCCACCTAAGCACTCTTCCATAAAAAGTCCATTTACCAGATGCAGCCCACAACCTTGTACCTCTGGAACTGTAAGTAAACCTTTTTGTCTTCATAGTGTACATAAAGGTATTTCAACATAATAACAAAAAGGACTATTACATCCTCTTTGGTTTAAAATATTTGATTGTTCCTTATTGTTTACAGGTTATGTGACCTACTGTACCACAGCTCTGCTTTACATTTTTATCTTCATTTCAGGCACTTTCCTCAGATCTTTTAATATGATTGCTTTAAAATCCTTTTCATTCCAGGATGGACCACATACTAACTCTTTTGTGACTTTATCCATGTTGTTCTCTCTGCCTGGAATGTTCTTCTTTTCTCTCTCTCTCTTTTTTTTTTTTTTCACTCATCCTGTAGGATAAAGTTCAAATGTATTTCTTGCTGAAGGCTTTTTATGAATCTATGGGTGAAATTAACATATTATCTCATTAATATTAACTACATTTTTAAAAACAGTAGCAGCTAACATCTACTGAATGCTTAAATGCTCCAATTCTATTACTACTGATGAATAAAAAGAGATTCAGTGATGTTTTAGTCAACTTTTCTTGCTGCTGTGACCAAAAGACTCGAGAAGAACAGATTTAGAGGTCTCAGTCCATAGACAGCTAGCTCCATTCTTCAGGGTTCGAAGTAAGGCAGAACATCATGGTTGAAGAGTGTGGTGGAGGAAAGTAGCTCATGACTACCAGGTAATGAGGGTGGGGAGGAAGCGGCCCTCTCACCACAGACAAAATATAAACCCCAAGGGCATGCTCTCATTGACTCACATCCTTCAGCCAAACCCTGCCTGCCTACAGTTATCACACAATTAATCCCTATAGTAGATTAATGCACTGATTAGGTTAAAGCTTTCATAGCCCAATCATTTCACCTCTAAACTTTATTGCATCATCTCACACATGAGCTTTTGAGGGATACCTCATACTAAATCCTAATGAGAGACTTTGTATAACTGCCCAAGAAGATTTGGGTGGTAAATTGTCAGATCCAACTACCCAAACCATTAGCTTAATCACTTTCTTTGTTTCTTCCATTGATACCACATATTAGAGTGCATGTTTATTTATCTCTCTCTTCAAAAACAAGAATTTTAGAAAGGCAGCTATTGGTTTGCTTTTGTGTTCTTTATGCAAAAGAGCAGAAATAGCTCTTTATGCATGATGCAGAAGGAGCTCTAAACATAGTTAAAAGACTAATTGGATATCACACATTACTCATTCTTTGGGCTACATTTTCCTCACTTGGACCACTTTATTCTAGGCCACAGATCAGCATTGTACTACTTCAGTCTGTTCTCCCACTTTAATGGCTTCTAAAGTCACTATTCATAAAATTGACCAGCTTGACAACAGTTTACCTATGAGCATATTTATTTACCACCTTTAAAAGGCTTGAATTGAAAACTATACCCTAGACATGATCTCTATAAAACTTGGAATGCAGGCACTCTCATTGCTGTTTTATATTTTGAGTTGAATCAGAACTAGATTTAATCTTATTATTTTTTTAATTTTTATTTTTTGTAGTTGTTGATGGACAGAATGCTTTTATTTTATTTGTTTATTTTTATGTGGTGCTGAGGATCAAACCCAGTGTCTCATGCATGCTAGACAAGCGCTCTGCTGCTGAGCTACAGCCCCAGCCCCAAATCTTATATTTTTGATAGGCACAAACTTCAATATCACAATGTCAGAATGTTCCCTTCCCTTTCTTTGAATTATCCAAGAATTCTGCAGATTTTCAGAGTCCTTGAAGAAGTCACATGGCCACTGTTTGCCTTTAAGAACTTGGTGTCTTGGGTCTTCTGAGGTCTTGTGGCATTGTTTCCTATCACCATGTTCCACTGCACAGAACTCTAAGCCAGGAAGATCCTTTTGAATGAGAGTGATCTCACCATAACTCAGATCTTGGCACCCATCCTTTAATATCATATAGCACCCAAGAAACCCCTACAGATATGCCAGGCTGGAAGGTACCCTCCATCTCAGAATCTAGTGTCCTACATTTGACTCCTCAGAATTCACTCACAAGGGCCAGTAGTCTTCCTTTTCCCTGGCTACACACAAAGGACCCATTTTCTTCCTTCCTGTGACAATAGAGCTTGTTTGTTATTAAAGGGTTGAGACTATTGAAAAATGTAATGTCTGCTTACTTCCGTATTCTGGTGAGGGAAACATCTCCTTTCCTTCACGAAGATTCCATTTTTGAAGGGCAGAATAGTAAACTTCATGCATTTCTTGCTAAGGCAGCAATAGCCAAGCACCACTTGTCTTCAGCAGGCTATCCTGCTAATTGGTGAAGTCTTTAGGGGGCACCCTGTTTAAAAAAAATGCCAGAACTTACTTGTACATAAAAGTGAGAGTTTTTCTCTCTAAAGGAGCCACTTCCACATAACAATTATACAACCATTGTTCATTTTTTTGAATTCTTTTTTTAGTTTTTTTTAGAGCCTACAGTCCAATGTTTTTATTACTCCCAAAGAGAGCAAATATTTATACTTGAAAATGGATTTGATTTTGGAAGGAACCCAGTGTTATTTGGCTTAGTGTTCTAAGTAAAATCAGTGTGAAAAGCTGTTTTTGGTTCAAAAGGAGGCAAAACTATAATGTAATGACACTGATTTGTGAGTCTTACCAAATCCAAAAGGGGATTTCCAAATATAGTGTCAGTGATGGAGTATTAGGGTAGTAAGAATTATCACCCCCAAATTTGACTACACTAGCAATGTCACAAATTTGAATACAAACATCATGGAGTATTTATGAACAACCAGTCCTGTTCCTATCTTAAAGGCACAGTTTGCAATTATGTCCCAAATTGTGACTGAAAATCTCTAATAATGGGCTAATGCTTCTTAGATTCATTGTAAGGGTGAATCCCTGAGTTGGTGTTCAAATCAGATTTATGAACACTGGCATAAGTCCTGAGAATCAGCATTTTCCACCTGCTCCCAACTGATGGACCAGGGACATCTCTTAGCATATCAATACCTTGGACTCCTTAGCCCTGTTAAGCAAGTTACATTGGTTTAAATTGAGTATTGCTACTCACATTAAGCTACACATGGGTTAGTTTGTTCCTTGGAAAAATATTTGTTTGTGCTCATATACATATGAACTTTGCCTCAGAACAGAATTTTCTATGTACTTTATTGATGTAGAAACAGCAAAGACCCTGTGCCATTTTTCTTACATTGGATATTTCTTTATTCAGAATATAACAGATATTTCTATTGGAAAAATAGTAAAGCACTTTAAATATTTACCCTAACTAATCATTACATGGCAGATATCATCACATATGAAAAATCAAAGTACATTTTGATATATATTTAAAGCTGCTATTTTGGATATGACAATTTTTGAAACTGATGTAACAGAAGTTTTGCTAGCTAGCTAAAAACAAAACCCTTTTCACAACTAAAATGTAAACAGCTAAGATGTAATCAGAAGACCAAATTTCACAGCTACAAAAAACACAGCTGTGAAACATAACTTTGGAGTGTAAGAAAGCCAAATATCTTTGCATGCTAATAATGGATATTACAAATGAAAATGAGAAAGACTGTGCTAGAAATTTTTAGTGTTTAAATACCTTCACTCCTGTTATCTGTTTAATGGAGAATATTCTCAAGTACTTGCCATATATTTATTTTTTTTGAATGTCTACTCTGTTTATCTTGCTAGGAACTAGAAAAACAGAGATGTGCCTGTTGTGTTTACTTTCTCAGTTTTGTGATAAAACTTTTGAATTGTGACACTTTTGGATTGAGGGAGTTAGTGGACCTGTTTATTTACTAAATTTTTCTGCACATTTTTATCATCTGTAAAAGAAGGTATGTGAACTACAGAACTACATATTTTAAATGTTTTCTTAAGTTTTGAAATTCTCTGTATATATCTTTTGATCAGTCCAAAGGCATTTTTCAAGGAAATATACTGTCAGGGTGTTGTAGTGATCCTTGCCACAGATGGTGAGAGAAAGATATTCTACTTTGGTATGTCTGAAACAAGAGGTTTAGGTTATGAAGTTTATATAAGAGTTTAAGGAATTTGTCTCAGGTGAAGGGATAGTTTCAACATGTTTAGCAAAAGGGACAATCTCTTAGTGTTTTTTGGGGGGTGGGGTGGGGCGGAAGTCTAAACAGCTTTCTAAGTGCATAGGAATTTTCACGGCCCAGTTTTGGTTTTCAGCCTTAATGGAGAAGACAAGTAGTTGGGAGGTCTCAGAGCTGTCAAGGCATTCTGTGTTTCTAAGTCAGATCACAGAAAGCAAGGAGGAAGGCCTTTGAGTAGTGGGGCAGAGGTAGATGTGGATGTCTGAAAGTCATATAATGCTTGAAAAGAATGTGTGTTCCCTGATAATTGATTGCATAGTTTAGTGAAATTCATTAAACTGATTTCATTAAATTTATTTTGATAAATTTCTATAACTATTAATTTTATCTAATTAGCTCATTAGTATTTAAAAGAGGCAGGTAAGTCTCTCTTAATCATTTTGATTTCTCAATTGAAATCCTATTTTTTTAAGTTCACATTTTGTAAGTAGATAGATCTATCCTAGTAGCTACCTCCATATTCTTTTGATTGTAGTATTTGAAAACCTAAGGTCTTTTAAAATTTAGAATCTAGAATAATTATTAAGAGCAAAGTTTAGCAAACTGTAGTCTGTAGGCTGAATTCAGTCCAATATCTGTTTTTGTAAGAAACTTTTATTTGAACACAGCCACATTTATTCATTTATATATTGTTTATGTGTACTCTCAAGATACAATGGGAAGACGCTGAGTAGCTGTGACAGATTACATGTGTTAGTAAGCTTTTTGTTGCTGTAACCAAAATGATCTACAAGAACAAGTTACAGGTGGAAAAGTTTATTTTGGTTTGTGACTTCAGAGATTTAGTTCATGCTTGGTCAACTCTATTGCTATGGAACCAAGGTAAGACTGAATATCATGGGAGGGAGAGTGGCAGTGGAAGAAAGTTGCTTGCCTCATGGCAGCTGGGAAGGACAGAAAGAGAAAGAGAGGAGCTAAGAGGACAAGAGACAATCCCCCAGGGCAGACTTCTAGTGACCCACCTCCTGCAGCCATGCCCCACCTGCCCACAGTGACCGTATAACATAGTAGTTCTTTCAAATTATTAATCCAGCTCATGGATTAATCCACTAATTACATTACAGATCTCATCATCTAATCATGAGCTCTTGGGGGACACCTCATATCCTAACCATAACTATTTATTTTCTAAAACATTATATAAAAAATTTGTTGACCTCTGATCTAGCTTAATAATCTTTTGGATCAATAAACATGCTTTTCTTCAAGTACTTAGAGGATTATGAAATTGTTTCATTATGTTAGCAGTGTAACAGGAGCTGTGATGTGGAAGATATGCCTGGATCATATAAACCAGCTTCTGTTTTTTGGTCTGGGGTTGTCCAAAAGAGAACTTACTTGGGTTTAATTTACAGAGGCCAGCAGGATCTGCATCAGGTAAAAGTCACATCTGCTGTCAAGGGAGAAACAAGAATGTCAGAGAGTCAGAGGGACACTCTTTGAGCCTGATAAGATTCATCCTCAGCGACTCAGACAGGAACATTTTCAACCAATATGTGGACCTCTGTAATAAAAGCCAGCCAAGAAAGCCATGAGCTTTTTTTTTTAAAGTTGTTCTTTTTTAAAAAATTTATATATGACAGTAGAATGCATTACAATTCATATTATACATATAGAGCACAAATATTTCATATCTCTGGTTCATGTCTTCATACATGTACTTTGGATAATGATGTCCATCGCATTCCACTATCATTTCTAACCCTATGCCCCCTCCTTTTCCCTCCCACCCCTCTGCCTTATCTAGAGTTCATCTATTTCTCCTATGATCCCCCTCCCTACCCCACTATGAATAAGCTTCCTCAACCATATACAACAAAATAAAATTAAACCCCTATCTCTCACCATGCACAAAACTCAACTCAAAATGGATCAAGGACCTAGGAATTAAACCAGAGACCCTGTGTCTAATAGAAGAAAAAGTAGGCCCTAATCTCCATCATGTGGAATTAGGCCCCACCTTTCTTAATAGGAATTCCATAGTGCAAGAATTAAAATCAAGAATCAATAAATGGGATGAATTCAAACTAAAAAGTTTCTTCTCAGCAAAAGAAACAAACTGTGAAGTGAACAGTGAGCCTACATCTTGGGAGCAAATTTTTACCCCTCTCACATCAGATAGAGCACCAATCTCTAGGATATGTAAAGAATTCAGAAAGCTACACAAAAACAATAAATAACCCAATCAATAAATGGGCCGAGGACCTGAACATACACTTCTCAGAAGGTGATATACAATCAATCAACAAATATATGAAAAAATGTTCATCATTGCTAGCAATTAGAGAAATGTAAATCAAAACTACTCTCAGATTTCATCTCATTCCAATTGGAATGGCTGCTATTATGAATACAAACAACAATAAGTGTTGGCAAGAAGGTGGGGAAAAAGGTACACTCATACACTGCTGGTGGGGCTGCAAATTGGTGTAGCAAATATGGAAAGCAGTATGAAGATTCCTTGGAAAATTAGGAGTGGAACTACCATTTGACCCAGCTATCCCTCTCCTTGGTCGATACCCAGAGGACTTAAAAATAACATACTACAGGGACACAGTCACATCAATGTTTAGCAGCACAATGCACAATGGTTAAACTGTGGAACCAACCTAGATGCCCTTCAGTAGATGAATGGATAAAAAAATGTGGCATATTTACACAATGGAATATTACTCAACAATAAAAGGGAATAAAATCATGGCATTTGCAGGTAAATGGATGGAATTAGAGAAGATAATGCTAACTGAAGTTAGCCAATCCCCCAAAAGCCATGAGCTTTTAATGCCAGAATTTTCGAGGTATTATTTCACAAGAAATAGAGGTCAAAGTTATTACACATTCATGAAGATTAAGTAGGGATTTGCTCTGAAGAACAAACTGTTGTATTTGAAAGAAAACAAACCCTCCCTGTGATAAGGCGTGCAAACCTTCAAGTATTTAAAAGGGAGGTGAGTTTTGACATTGCTGGCGAAGAGTGTCCTGATTGACCTACAATATCCACTCTTGGCATGGTCCGCTGGCTCAGAGGAAGGTTAAACAGAGATCGTCTTATTTTATTTCCTAACCAAGTCTGAGGTGGTGGAGTTTGCAGAACAGAGGAGACCAGGTCTGCGTCTCAGAACTTGTGACAGAAAGATAGTGTATCTTGTGTGGAGAGTGGCCTAAAGAAAAGGTGATTGAAGGGAACCCAATGACAACTGGGAGAAAGATGAGGGAAAGGAGAGAGTCTGAACAAAAAACACCTTTCTAAGGCCTGCATGGATAGATCTTGCTCCCCTCAGATACAACCAAAATATTAAATGTAGAATTTAATGATCACTACATTATATTTCATGCTGTTTTGGAACATCCCTTGAACATTTGGTAAAAGAAAACTGAAATGCACATGTGATCTCAGTTAGTATCGGTCTGGTAAAAAGGGTTCTGGAATGGTTATCAGTCTAAATCGACAAGAGTACCAAATAGGCCCTTTTGTAAACCATCAGAAAAGGGCTGCCCAGCCTGAAAGATTATGTGTTCTTGTTCTCTGTTTTACCCTGGGATGGAAGTTTGATGCCTTCTCTACTGGATGGAGAAAATTCCTGCTCCCTATTCCAGATTAACTAAAACTCTCAGTTGGAGGAGACATTATCAGGCATTTGAGACTAGTAGAACTTAATTGAAATTTTCTTTCTGTAGTAAATAAAAGATTTAAAATTATAAAAATAATTTTGTTTTTGAGAGAAAACAAAATATCTTATATCAACAACAAATTAACTTCTTTTAAAAATTTATTCCTCTCAAATTTTTTTCTTTCTGTTATGGATACCAATAAATATATATGATGCTATCAAGAAGAATAAAAATATACCAAATTCTTTTCACTTATAAATATTTAAAAATTATTTCGTGAGTTTCAGATAGTTTGGGGAAAAGGTTAAATCTGATCCAGGCATCTGGGTTCCATTATTTTTTTGATCTTCTCCTCACCTGTTGGGTCAATATGACTAAGATGACAGCCCAACTATAGGCACTAATTACACACTAGTGGGATCAACACAGTAGGCAGAATATGTTGAAAAGTCTATGAGAGTTATTCCAAATGCTAATGGGTTCTGAGGACAGGTTGATAATTCATATGTTTTTGTATCTAGGTAGAGGTTGACCCTCAAGCAACAGATAATTTAAAAATCAATTTAATAAAAAATTAGCCAAATAAATTAGGATATGTTACTAAGAAGAAAATATTACATAGATCTATATAGAATTGAAAATATTTAGATATCTGGAACTAAAAAAATGCGATTTTGTATGCTTTAAGCTAATATATAACTGATATCTTGAACTTCTTTTCTCCCCCTTTTCCTATTTATCCTATTGCAGATTTACCAAAGAAGAAAAAATAAAAACATTCCTTTCTCCACTTTTGCAAGAAGTATTCGTATTAAAAGTACTCATAGTATTTCTAAAAATCACCAACTTGAATCTAATGTATGAAATATGATATGTCAAGAGCTTTGTAATGTTTTGAACAACCAATAAAAAAAGAAAAAAATAAATCGAAAAAAAAACAAAATCATTGATCCTTTGATTTCTTAAAAAAAAAAAAAAAGTATTTCTAAAAATCTTAGCTATCTTTACTGGTTTTCTCTTACCAAGTTTTCTGTTTTTGTTTTTTAGATCCACTAATGACCAAGAGGAAAGATGGACAAAAGCAGTTATTTTGAGCTGATTTTAAAATGGAAAGAGCAGATTTTCCTAGCCCTAGAGGGGCTTTCTCAAAATACAGAGAAAGGTCATGGGTCAATTAGGTAGAGGTGGGCAGACATGGGCTACCATCTCATGCAGGACCCTGTGAAGGGTCAGGGCCTCTTGGGCACTGGTGAATGAGTGCAGGTCCTTGAATCTTGTAGGAGAAAGACTCCATGCTCAAGCTTTGGAAGTTGTTTTAGAATGGATGATATGGAATTGGTGATCATCACCACACTCAAGGATAGTGGTTTTTCCTCAGATTTTCTGGCTAATACTATTATTGCTTATATGAGTTTGGGAAGGACTCCTAAACAAAATTTAACTTGAAATTTCTCCTCAACTTCATCAGGTGTGGGCAGAGCCAGCTTAATCTGATTATATGCACATGCACACACCTCTGAGTGTCATAGAGGAGATTTATGCTTTTTACCTGAATTTGGTACAACTCAGATCAGAAAATGACTGGGTTTTCTACTTTTCAAGGAGTTACTTTGCATCATAGAGACACAACTTATACTCATCCTTTCACATGCTTTTATTAGGTGAGTATCTCATAACATTTCATTTATGATATTCTTCCCATTCCTCTTATTTACCTTTAAAAAATCCAGAGTAAAAAAGAGGTGGCAATAAAACTTGACACAATGCTGAGCATTCTGTAAGGTGTCAATAAAAAACTGAATGAGTGACAGAGAGGAAAGGATCTGGTTTAGCACATAAAGCTCACCTATTCTGCCATTTATTTTATTTTATTGATTTTTGGTACATGGTTGATCCTAGGAGCACTTAGCCACTGAGCTGCATCCCCAGCTGTTTTTTAATTTTTTATTTTGAGACAGGGTTTTGCTAAGTTTCTTAGGGCCTCACGAAATTGCTGAGTCTGGTTTTGAATTTGCAATCCTCCTGCCTCAATCTACCAAGCTGCTGGGATTACAGGTTTGCACCACCATGCCTAGCTCATTCTGTCATTTAAAAATGCATTACTTTCTAGCTTTCTGTCTGTTTAGAATCATTTTAGCATACAATCTTTGGATGATTTTACTTTGCTCTTAAAAATTGATTTTTTCATTTTGGTTTAACCCTTTTGCTCCAGGTACCAACTTCTTTTAAACTCTTTACTATGTCTTTTAGTCAAGATATATATATATATATATATGTGTATATATATATATATATATATATATTTTTTTTTTTTTTTTTTCTATCCGGCCATTAGTGAATGTTAAGCTGGGTGTGCACTGAGTGTCACAGTGAATATGTTCCTAACACACAGTGCTTCCTTGTTTAGGTTCTTGGTTTGTGATTCTTCATTCAGTTTTGAATTTTTGTAGTTGAGCATGCATTTATTATAATTGATCTTAATAAATCAAGATAGACCTAGTAAAGATATGAAGTTTAAGTGTGTTACATTGTATTATAATTGTTATTCAGATGGAATATTCATGATTAGGCTGCATGTCCACCTTGAGTAAAATATAGGACCATAGCATGGCTGGCTGAGTTTTTTTCACTGGTTTTCTTAACTATAGTTTCTGTTTTGTGGCTCATATGTGGTGAGTTTTTCTTAAGTACTTACTGGAATACCTAAAATAGATAATATTTTTGGTCCAGATATAAGGAGTAGTCTAGGAAAATGACCACTGTACTTCCATTTCTTGGTCATTTTAACTTTTTTTTTTTATAACAACAATGGACTGAATATTTATTATTAGATGTTCTAAGAAATCCAAGAAAGATAGCAGTCATAATCACATTGACTCAATTTTTCTCTCTGGTTCTCTCTGAATGTGTTGTATAGACACAGCTTGTGTTCATCCTATTTCATTTTTCAAACTTGTATATTTTTGCAGGAAGGAAGTTTTGTTTCTGGCACAAAAGGTGGTTACATATGTGGGTGATTTATGGGGTATCCTGAAGTGCCTTGACAAAGATGATTCTCCACTATTTCCTTAATCTCCACCTTAAGTGATTCATTTCCACATACTAAACATTTTTTCCAGTTGTTGTCCTCTCTTAACAATTTAGTGTGAATAATTTTTATCAGATTTTTTTTTAATCGGGGATTGAACCCATAGGCACTTAACCACTATCAGATTTCTTTATTCCTACTTCAAATAGATTCAAGCAGTATTAATGATGTTCAAGTTAATGAAAGAGGACAGGAGAGGACACAGAACAAGGAAGAGGGAGGGATATTTATCATGTTACTTTACTGTATAAATGTTTCAAATATCTATTGTTAGAGTTATATGTTTTCTTTCTTCAAAAGAAACTAAAAATGAGCACTGGGAATGTAGATAAATGGTAAAATGTTCAAAGCATGCATGAGACTTTGGGTTCCAGCATCATACAAACACACAATAATTATGATAAAAATCATTTACAAGTGAGGCATGAATTAATCATGGGACATTTTTTCCCTGCTATATCATATGGACTCTATTACTGGAGTTTAAAGAAAGATTTTCTTTGATAGTGCAGATGTGGGCCACATTTGGTGTGAAATTAACTATAGACTATCAATGACTTGAAGGTGCATAGGTACATCTTTCAATATTAGCATAATTAATATATTCAGAGAATTTTCCTCTTATATTATTATTTTATTATCTAACTCTTCTAATATTTTATTGTTGTTTATTTAACTATTTTTTAATTTCTCTGTTTGTTCTAGTTGGCTATGAGGGTAGTTTAGTGATAGAGCATTTGCTTAGCATGTACAAGGCCCTAAGGTTTGATCCCTAACACCATCAAAAAAAAAAAAAAAGTCTCAAAATTCTTATTTTTAACTTTAAAAGTTGTAAATGGATGCATTCCAATAAGAAAACACCACTATATTCACCAAGGATTAATTCAGAATATTGCATAAATATGCTAAGTATTTTTTAAACAAATGTTTTATATTCATCTGGTGGGAAATATACCAAAAGATTCTAATTTAGCATCTCATTAATATTGGTCCCAATCAGAAATCTCAAATTTCCCTGAATCAAATAGAGTAATTCTCCTTCTCCTTCTTCTTCTTCCATGTTGAAATATGTCACTGGAAATGTACTTTTTGCTATAAACTTTGGAGTATGTTTCCTGAGAGCACTGTGGTAACGGACAGTTTCCCTGTGACACCGTTTGCCACTCTGGAGGAAGAACAATGTTTTACCCATCTTTCTGACTCCAGAGCCAGGCAGCATGTCCAGCACACTTCAGGGGCATTCCCTGTGATGTGCTATATCAATAGCCTAGTGGGAGTAAATAAGCATGATTAGGTAGATACATACTACATGGGTGACCATGCAAGCACTTCATGAAAACTTAGTGATGCTATCTGTATTTTAGACTATTCTTATGACAAAACTGCACAAGAAAATAATAGAGATTTGAATAAGCTTGCTTAAAGAAGATTAATATTAAAATCATTTGGCCTTTAGTGACTCATTTATGGAGAACAATTTAAAAGCCAGAGTGATATGTTGGGAAGTTAAATGTTAAAAAAAAAATGTATCTGACTCGACTAGTTTTTCATCTACTATCTGGTTTGTTAGTTTCATATGTACATGGGTATTACTCTTTCAACTAGATTGTAAATTTGTTGAGTACATATGGGTTCTTAGAAGCTTTCATTTCTCAGATGTGGTAAAGGGTCAATAACATTTACTTATTTTTGGATTTATGACTCACTGAGTGGTGTATAAGATCTTCTGCATGTTTCTATAAATGTAAAATTGGGAGAATAATACCTTTTCTATGCTATTCAAAAAGTTTGTATTCACATTTTGAATCTTGTAAGAAGGATTTTGTAAGTTAAAATAAGTATGTGAATGTTAGCAGTTTTACAACTGTTTTAACAGGTGTACTTGAAGGCTAAGTTATGGAATCTTCTGTTTTTTGACTGACATTTATATCCTGGTTGTGCCATCCCTTGTATCTTGAAAATGATGTGTAAGTTGTCTGAACCCCTATTTCTTCTTTTATAAATGGAATTTGCTGTTTTTTCTCATTGTATTGTTGTGAGTGCAACAATACAATTCAAAGGCATTTTGTACATTAAATGTGATGCCATGTGTAACTCAACACGTGGTAGATGTTAAACTAAGGTGAGCTTCTCCCCTATCTAGGATTTCTGTCTAGTTCTCATCTTTCTCTCTTTCTTCTGTAATACTGGGGGTTAACCCAATGGTGCTCTACACTGAGTTACAACCTCAACCCTTTTTTAAAAAAAATTTGAGACAGCTGCTTGTGGCCTTACTAAGTTGCCCAGGATGGCCTCAAACTTGCATTTCTCCTGCCTCAGGCTCCAGAACCGCTGGGATTACAGGTGTGTTCAACCATGCTCAGCTCTCATGGAGGTCTGACCAATTTCACAGCCTCAAATAAAATGGATCTCTTTAGTCAGTATTTCTTCATGAGCTCCAGGCCTGTTTCCACCTTCTGGAGATTCACACATTTGTATCCTCACTTTCCCGGATACTTGACATCACCAAAACTAAGTTTGACTATTTAACCCATTCCTCCTTCCAGAATTCTTTATGTGCTACTGAAATCACCATTCTGTAACAACTAGCCCAAATGCTATGGGTTGGTTTATGACTTTCTTTCTCTTGTGCTATGCATTTATTTTGTTGAAATTTGTGAGAACTGATTTATATATTAAAGTCGGACAGCTCTCTTCTCTAAACTCTGCAAAATGTCTTGCTAGAGCTGCTCAATGAATGTCTGTAAATTTGGTCCTAGATTTTTCTCACCATCTCCAGGACTAGGGTCCTCTCCTTAGACTATGCTGGCAAACATCGACTCACTCTTCTCTGGCTTTTTCTTGTATGTTCCTGGTCACAGACTCCAATTTGAGAACACTTTTATAATTTGGACAGAATAATACCACTGATTAAATGATACTTACTTGGTAACAATAATTTTCCAGGCTTGCCGCCTGGATCAACATTCTGGGTGAGACTTGGTTTCTCCTATGTCTCCTAATCCACATGATTGCATGCACATTTTCACTTGCCAAGATTAAAAATGAAATTCACCTCTTATGAGCTCATGATTCCTAGTTTACTTTGAGGGAACTTATACACAATAGAGCCCGTCTGTCCATGGTATTCTATTTATTTTAGCTCATGTATTTATCTTTCATACATCCCATTACTCCCTGATCCATTGTCATTCTCCTAGAAGTTGTTACCTCTCACTAGCATTATTGAGATAGCCTCTGGTAACAGGCTCCATTTGACTGAAACTAACAGAAAAACAAACAAAAATAGCTGAAATTACAATGACTCAATTTTCCTTCTATATCACGATTGTAAGTAGGAGTTTCCATGACTACTTCTGTAGTTCTGCAGTGTCAAGGCTCTGAACTGGCTTCCTGTGACTTTTTTGATTTTCCCCTCATGATCATAAAATAACTGTGGTAACTCCAAGCATTAGGTCCTCACAGGACAGCATTTAATACCAGGAAGCAAGAGGAAGAATTTTTCCTCATTTTTTTTTTTAATCAAGTGGAAATGGCGTTCTCAGATTACCTTCAGGAGTGGGTCACCTACCTGTGGAGTTTTTTATTATTATTATTATTTTTCTTTCTTTTTTAATTTATTTTTTCTAACTAATTATACAAGACAGCAGAATGCATTTCGAACCTGTGTCTTAGTGCAAGTGTAAATAGGATGTGAATATCTGCTATTACGGATCCCTATATTGTAAGAAAGAGAAGATCAAGAAAGCTCTCAGGTAGACATTTAAATCCATCTTGCTTTTCTGCTTTCCTTCGGTACATTTCTGAAAGAAATGTCATCACCATGGTTGGGTCTTAGACCAGTAACTTTTATTGCTAGTGAATGTGGTTAAATCCAGCTCACTTTTCTCTTTTGCTTGTCTCCTGCTCCACTCTCCCATGGGTGATTTAGTGGATCCAGAACTGTCCTGGCCCATACCTATATCCATGTTCATGAGACTTTCACCTCTGGAATCTCTTCACCACTGTCTCCCACTGAATGCTGACTTGGACACCAATGCTCATCCCTAAGGCTGCCTTCTTCAAGAAGACTTCCTCTTACCCCCTATCACTCGTGATTCCTCTTTTCTTTCAATTTCTGCTACACTTTCTGTGTACCATGGAACCTGATCACTCATGGAGTTAGCATCAAAAATTTGATTACTCATAAGACCCCACAAAAGTACAATTCAAAGGCATTTTGTACATTGCTGAGGTGTGATCCAAATATCCTCTGCTGCAAAGCTGTGTGGAGGAGTGAATTTTCTCACTGAACATTGAGTCATGCGCTGCCTAGGATGTAGACCTTCACGAAGTTTCACTGTTTTTCCTTGTTGTAATATATAGGCAGTATGTGGTGTGACTCATTAAAAGCTGTGCTCCACCATGAAAACTGGTTGTTAATGGAGAGACAAAACTTCAGATGAATGCTGAAAAGGTAGTTAATATCTGTCTGAAGAGAAGTATAGGAAAAGCATCATTCACCAGGAAACAATGTATCTGGTAGCCAGGAACCTGGGAGGATACTTGTACATTCTTGATAAGATGCTATATTATTTATTGCAATTATGTATTACAGTTATTTGTGCACAAGACCACTTGGAGACAATAAGCTTTCAGAAAGCAGGTAGAAATCATGTCATGTTGGATGGTGGCTTTCAAGACAAAAGATTTGAGATTAAGTTATTGCTCTGCCTGTTCTCCATAACTATGTGACCTTGGATAAGATACTTGATAATGTGGGCCTTTTGTTTTCCCTCCTGTACAGTGATGGTAAGAACATCCACCTCACAGAGTATATAGAGCTATTAAGTAGAATAATACCTGGGAAATTGCCTTGTAAACTGTTAATACCATAGCTCATTAAGTGATTACCATTATTTATATTCCTGCAACATCTATCATGAGAGCAGATCCTCAAAAATTATTTATTTAGTGAATGATGCAATGAATGAATGAAGGAAAAGCTACATTAACAATCTGCTGGTAAGAAAAAAATACTCTTCTTTCCATAAGAGTGTCTCTGAGGTTCTGAGGCATTTATTTCTGTGCATTACTAATATATGGAAATCAATAAAAATCATTACTAAAAATTAAATATCAGTAGATTATATCAACTTTGGTATGAAGCTGAATTTCTTTTCTGAATATATTGACTATTCATAAACTGCTGGGCCTGCATTTTCAGTGTTTATGGTATTAGTGGAACCCTTCACATGCATCACAGCTTTGTAGTTCCTCTGGGACTATCTATTATTTCATGGATCCGTTATCATCTATAATTCTCTTGAAAAACCTAATAAAATTTACTGGAAGATGCCTGTGCTGTGTATTGTCTTCAAACATAAACTTTCCCACATCTTTCTTGAGTGTTGGCTTTTCAGAGGGTGTGGTATTACTGAAATGTTAGCTCACTTGTGCTGCAGATTTACACCTCTCCAAGGTAAGGAACAAGGCACTGCTGTGCTGGTGAGAAAGGGATTTGGGAACCATGAGAATCTGTGAATAACTTCACACTACTGCTGGGTCAACCAAATCTAATATGCAACAATGCTATGAACCAGACTCAATGTGCATTAAATCATTTGGTTTCAACTATGTCCAACAATAGAAAAAGAATGATCTTCTTCTTTCTGGAGAAAATGCATTGTTCCAGTTAAATAATTTGCAGATATTTAGATCAAACAAAAACTAATGTATCATTGAAATCCTGGAACTGCACATGCCAGGTTGTTTCTCATAATTTTACTGCCACTCTTTGAGCATCGTTCCTATGTTGTTAGCTTTCTTTAGTTCAAGTTGACTATTTTTTTTCAAGAGGTCAATGTTATAAATTGGTGGGTCACTAACTATTGTTCCTGCTCAGGGGTCTTAAATTTGTCCTGTTCTGTGTTCTTTGCTCCCTGCCAAATACATGGGGGTAGCATTCCCTCTACCACTCAGTATGTGTCCCAGTTTTCTATATTTGGAGCTATGAGTACCCTAGAGCACTGTGTTTATTTTAGGGTAGCCACAGTGGGGTGGTGGATATTTGAGGAACCAAACAGGCTTTTGACACAAGCAGACATCACTTTAGCTGGGCTGTGGCTGGATGAGGTAGTATGTAAGAAGCCAGTGTGTGGATTTTTTCAGGTACCAGAGAATGGATCAAATACATAGGTCATGTTATATTCTAAATAATGGCGTTCCAAAGATGTGAATGTCCTAACCCTTGCAACGTGCAAATATTGCTGTATATGGCAAAAGAATTAAGATCTTGTGATAAGGAGATTATCCTGAATTATCCAGGTGGACCTTAAATGTAATCACAGGGATCTTCTTACCAGGGAGGGCAGAAGGTCAAAGGTGAATGGCAATGTGATGATAGAAGCAAGGAGAGAAAGATGGTGTGATTTGGGGCCTTGAAGCAAGGAATGACAGCCTCTAGAAGATAAAGAAGGCAAGGAATGGATTTGCCTTAAAGCTTCACAGTCCAATAGGACTGATTTTAGACTCCTGACATCCAGAGAATCAATTTGTGTTATTTTAAGTTACAGTGTTTATGATATTTTGTTATAACAAATACAGATGGTTCTGGCTTACATGGACCGAGCTGTTCTGGGTGTTTGGTGGTGAGAACTTTTCTCCCTTCTCAGTCACGCATCCTAGCAGGCCTGTAAGCAGAAGCTCCTCTTTCACTGGTTTCTCTTGGGCAGCAACTGGTCCTTTCCTTCAGGCTAATTTCTTGGATTAGGCCCCAGGTGTTAGGAGGCTCTCCGATGAACCTCACCCTCCAGAGTCTTCATTCTTGTCTCTATCCCTTCACTTTATGAAGAGATTATTATTTTCTTCATTTTCTATCTCAGCAGATTTTGATGGCCTGTAAACTTTAGAACCAGAATCAGCTGCAGGAGTTATCTCCTTTTCTCAAAATCATGGAAGGCTTAATTTTCAAATGTTCTTTGGCGAAGACTAGAAATGTTTATAGTCCAGCCATCCAATGCAACAAAAGGAGGAAGGTAAACCAAGCAGTTGCATTTCTACATGAAAACAAATAGAACACTTGTGCCGTGCCACACAAGGGTGTTATGGAATCCCTGGGTGCCCTTGCTTACTTGTTGATATGGTACAGCTAGAATCACTGTTGGGTTGCAAACCCAACATACCCAACTCCTCCTGGTCTATTCTTTGAACTTACAAGAAAGACAACTCCATACTATGGGCAGAGCTCTTATAAATAATTGTCCTCTGTAATTTCTTATCTTGGCAAAACTTAACCACAATCCAAATTTTATACTAAAAAATTGTGTAAAACAAGAGATTTCAAGTCAAAAGAAAGCATTCTGTGAGAGTTGGAAAAAGTCTTATCTATCCAAAGCCATAATTTCCAAATAAAACTCCTTTCTGAGTTGGCAGCACATATGTCTAATTTAGGCCTATTTTGAATAAAAGTGGCTGAGTTATCAAAACTCCATTAACCTAATTTGTTTAAATGGAAGTAGTACCTTATGCTTGGCTTAAACAGAATTTAAATGAAAAGGGAGAAGAAATATCACTCTGTGTAATTAAGGTGGCAGACCCTACTCATTTATAAAAAGAGAAGATGTAAAGTCAACAAAAGATACTGTTTGGCTTTGAAAATGCTAAATAAATGGAAAATAGTCTAAAGGTAACAATAATAGATATGTGATGCTTATTCATAATCTTTAAAATGCAAAAATGTCTCCCTATCTACCTCTTTTTTTTCCCTCATTGATGCACATCTCACTAAAATGCATAAATGAGTTTATTTTATCTTCTAGACTGTGGCCTATAGTATTAACTTCTGAGAGCCTTACTGTAACCTGAAGAAATCTCTGTCAATAACAAACATACATCTAAATGCTGCCAATTTGAAGCTTTATTACTAGAAGGTATATGCTCTAGAATTATCCTTGTCAGATCTAAGAAAGCAGCCAACTTTCCCAGCAGTCTCTTTTGCATGTCTGAACTTCTGTATCATTGCATTTCTAGGGCTGATAGTAATGGGGTGACAATTGCATGGTGCTCCCTCCTCTCTTCAATTCTGTTTCTAAGGGTCAGGTTGACCTACAGTGTGACAAAATAAGCTAGTCATTCAGTTAAGCCAGGTGTCCTTTGAGAAAGCTAAGAAAAGGAATAACGGTGTCACAAAGTTATTAGTGTCCTATATATTATAAGCCATAAATGACAGCTCTGAACGAGGCTACCCTGCTTGGGAGTCTGCCCCTTCCTGCTGGAATCACCCCATATCAGGCAGAAACTGACACATCATCAAATATCTGTGTTTGTAGATGAGCAACAGTCCATTGGCATAGGAACTAGACTAGATCTAAGAAGGTTGATTAACAATGGAAAAAAAGAAGATTAAAAATGGAACAAAGAAAAAAATATATATATATTTGGTGCTTCTTTGATTCAGGACATAAGATCCTTTATTCAGTATTGTCACTGCCAGGCTATTTTTAAAAATTAAAATATTTTGAATTGATGAAAATTTCTATGGATGTTGGCCAGTATAACTAGAACCATGATGGTTCATAAAATCCTGCTTACCATCTCCCAGAATGTGAAAAGCCAATAAGTGCAAAAAGAACCAAACAAAAGCTCACAACAAATAGCAGATTACCCATCCCATGTTGGAGTTGGTTGATCTTATCAGCTCTTTAAAATTCTCTAGTAACTGAATTCTTCTGATGACTGCTGTATCAGCAAATATTTGTTAGATGAAGTACAGTTGATTATCTCAACCTGAGATTTTTTTTCTTTTTCTTTTTTTTTTTTTGGAACAATCATCTCATTCATTCGTTTTATTCATTCATTGATTCTAACAAGACTTGGTGGTTACTGGGGGAAGCCCTGTTCTTTTTTTTTTTTTTTTTGTCATTTCAAATGTCTTACTTTATTTTATTTATTTTTTTACATTTGAATCAAATGGGGTATAATTTCTCATTTTTCCAAGTGTACAGTTTGCAGAATCACATTGGTTATACAGACATGTAGATTCTGATTCTGTGTCTAGTGAACATCTGTCCCATGGTCTGGATACCTTCTCCTCTGTTCTCTGTACATTATTAGGCCCAAACTATTCTGTCTGCTCTCTCTTTCATCTCCAGGTCAGACCTGATTTTTCTGCTAGAGTGATGGAGCCCTCTCACCTGTGTTCACCTTGGAGTCTGTGACATAGGCTTAATGATGCTAATAGATTGGTAAAGGGGTAAGGATTAAGGAAGGAGGAAGTAGGTCACAGGTATTTCTCCTGCTGGTCCTAAATCATCAGTGACCACTATGGTATCCTAGTCTTCTTGCTTAAGCTCTCAGTTCTTTATACCTGGAGATAATTTTGTGATTTAAAAATATTGTAAAATAAGTAATTATGAGTAGAGCATAATTCAAATACTTTCTAAAGAAAGCTTCTCTGTTTCAGTTATGCCGCAGTCTGGCTGGGCACAATCAGGAGCCACTTGTCAAAAGAAACTAACTTTATTTTTAGAACCACACACGACAAACAAAATAGTCTCTCAGGAAAAACCCTCAGAGCCTCAACTGCCACCACCGGCTTTCCACAAGCCTCTCTCTCCCCCACAAGCTTCTCTCCCTCTCCCACAATCCTCCTGCTCTTGAGGCCGATTGGCTGGGTCACGTGGGCGGAGCCAAAAAAGTCCCCTAATGAGCAGCTCCGTGGTCTGAAAGGGCAGGGAAACAGCCCAATGAGCATCACCGCAGAGGAGCCAATCAGCTAGATGTTGCTGGGGCCGAGGAGCCAATCAGCTAGATGTTGCTGGGGCCGCTGTGCTGGGGCCCCTTTGGCTGTGGCTCTCAACATCTCCCCCTCTCTGTTTAAACAACAAGCATGTGGCTTAGGGACCGTGCCTGTTAGGCAGTCCAATTCAACATATGGTCCTTACCCGTCATAGGATGAACTGACCTCTAGGCGTCAGCCTCCTGTCTTAGGTTGGTACCACTGCAATTGGATCATACCCGTCACTGACTACCGGTCCAGCATACAGCCATACTTGTGGATAGGCCTTTGCACCTGTGGGGGGGTGAGGTTCTTTGCCTCACCTCTGTTGGCCCCCAAATTTTAGACCATCACTAGTAGAGGAGGATGCAAAATGCCATGACATTAAGCCAATTGAGGGCTCCTTTGAAAAACTGTACCACCGGTGACATCATCAGCAAAAATACCCCAACACTACCACAAGTCGCTGCACCAACAGATAGTTCACAATGCATACAGGTGAGCTCACAATGTGTCCAGGCAAGTTCTGCAAGCAGTTCAGTGATGGCTATTGTAGAAGCTGTAGATTGGTTTTATCTTTGACTTCACCAGCACTGGGATGAAGATAGGAATTCTGGCAATAATGGCTAAAGAAAAAATTATGTAACATTCCAGAAGGCACTAAAAGAAAACAATTTTCTTAACAATTTACATTGTCTTCACCGGCACTGGGATGAAGATAGGAATTCTGGCAATAATGGCTAAAGAAAAAATTATGTAACATTACAGAAGGCACTAAAAGAAAACAATTTTCTTAACAATTTACATTGTCTTTAAGAGAATTATTAAATATAATGAAAAGGAAAGGTGAAAGTAAACAAACAGATCTGTTAACCTTCTTTTTTGTTTACATATTAAAACAATCCTCAACAGTTGTTTACCCAATTTAAATTAAACCATATAAATCACGTGAAAAAAAAATATTTGGATCCATTTTATCATGAGCGCTCATCATATATGATATATGGACATACGTACATTCAAACATATAACACAAAACACAAGTGTGCACACATAATATAATACATACAACACATAACATTATAGTAAAGGCCTTATAACTTTTTACAGGTGAAATCTCCATTGCAATGTTTAAAAACTCTATAGTCAAAAAATAGAACTGATCAGCAAAACATTAACCTAGGTCTGTATGAGCTCAAAAAACAAAATAGAACTTCATGATATGGCAAAGGGCAATAATAAAATAGATATTGAAAAAAGCATCCTGGTTCTGTTGCAGATGTAAGAATAGCCAAACTGGAGTTTTGGATATCAGTTGTTATGGATTTGAGCCAAATCATCTTCTTTTTGGTCTGTAGAAATTGCTTTAGTTAATCTTTCTGGAATCCAAATCGTCTGCTGTTCTCCCTGTGGAAACACATAAACAGACCCCCGACTCCAGACAATCACTGGGTCAGGACCTTGGTTAATCTCTCTGGAATCCAAATCGGCTGCTGTTCTCCCTGTGGAAACACACAAACAGACCCTCGACTCCAGACAATTACTGGGTCAGGACCTTTCCATTGTCCTGTTAGAATATCCTTCCAAAGTACCTTGGGCTTATGTACATTTTTTGGACACATATGCCTTTCCGCAGCACTAAGTCCTGATGAATCCAAATTTAAAAAGTTTAGAGTAAAAAGGGTTATTTTAAGTTTATCTTTGGGGAATATATACCCCTTCCCAATTCCTTCTTTTTGCTTTAATAAGTACATTTTAATAGTTTGATGAGCTCTTTCAACTATGCCTTGTCCCTGTGGATTGTATGGGATTCCTGTTATATGAGTAATGCCAAATGTTGAGCAAAATTGTTTAAAAGAGGTAGAAGTATAACCAGGGGCATTATCTGTTTTTAACTGTTTTGGAACACCCACAGTGGCAAAATTTTGTAAGCAATGAGCTATAACATCTTTAGTTTTTTCTCCGGCATGAAGGGAGCCCATCAAAAATCCAGAAGAAGTATCAACTGTAACATGCAAATATTTTAATTTTCCAAATTCTGGCAAGTGTGTGACGTCCATCTGCCAAATATGGTTAGGTATCAATCCTCTAGGATTGACTCCAAGATTAACTTGTGGTAAAAAGGTCACACAATTTTGACATTGTTTTATTATTTGTCTAGCTTGTTCCTTAGTTATTTTAAAACGCTTTTGTAAAGTATTAGCATTGACATGGAACTTTTTATGAAAATTTATAGCTTCTTCTAGTGTAGAGAAAATATGTATGTCATGTGTAGTTTTATCTGCTAAATCATTGCCCAAACTAAGGGCTCCAGGCAATCCTGTATGTGCCCTGATATGTCCTATAAAGAATGGATCTTTTCTGTCCCAGATTAGACTTTGTATAGTGGAAAGCAAAGAGAAAACAGTAGAAGAAGGGGAAATCCTACCAGCATCTTCAAGAGATACTATAGCATTAACTACATACTGACTATCAGAAAATAAATTAAATACAGAATCTTTAAACATCACAAAAGCTTGTAAAACTGCATTAAGCTCTACCTTTTGAGCTGATTGTTTGGGTACTAAAAATGTAAAAGTTTGATCAGGGGTAACTACTGCTGCTGTACCATTATTTGACCCATCAGTGAATATATTTGGAGCATTTATGATAGGGGTTTTTCTTGTCATTTTTGGAAAAATTACAGGATGCAATGACCAAAAAGACAATAAAGGATTAGATGGTAAGTGGTTATCAAATGAAACATTAGATTTACACATGATTATTGCCCAAGTATTTAACTCATTAGCTAACTCATCAATTTGATTCATAGTATATGGAGTAATAATTTTATTGGGAGAAATTCCAAACACTCCCTTTGCTGCTTTTATTCCTTTGAGTATTAATTGTCCTACAGCCTCAGGATACCTAGTAAGAATAGTGTTAGGAGAATAAGATAAATGTATCCACAATAATGGACCTTCTTGCCAAAATACTCCTGTAGGAATATTTTTTGTTGGTAGTACAATAAATAATAAAGGCAAACTTATATCAATTCTATCCAAATGCATATTTTCCATATATGTTTCAATGATTTTTAATGCCTTTCTTGCTTCAGGCGTTAACATTCGGGGTGAATTTGGATCTGATGGACCTTTTAGGATATCAAATAAAGGTCCCAACTCTCCTGTTGGTATACCTAAATAAGGCCTTATCCAATTTATGTCTCCTAATAACTTTTGAAAGTCATTAAGTGATTTGAGTTGATCTACTCGTATTTGAATTTTTGGTGGACGGACCATGGTTGAGGATAATAGAACTCCTAAATAATTAATTGGAAAATTTAATTGTACTTTATCTATTGCTATCTCTAGATTATAATTTTTTAATAAGTTTGTAAGTGTGGCATAACATTCTAGCAATGTGTTTTTATCTTTGTGTGCTAATAATACATCATCCATATAGTGAAATATTTGTAGTTCAGGATTTTGATTTCTAAGTGGCTGGATTACTTTGTTAACATAAATTTGACACATAGTTGGGCTGTTAGCCATCCCTTGAGGGAGTACTTTCCATTCATATCTCTGATCAGGACCTTCATGATTCAGTGCAGGGATAGTAAATGCAAAACGTGGACTATCCTCAGGATGAATTGGAATTGAAAAAAAACAATCTTTAATATCTATAACTAAAACATACCAGGTTTTTGGCAAAGCAGACAACTGAGGAATCCCTGATTGAGCAGGTCCCATAATAACCATCTCATTATTAATGGCTCTTAAATCTTGCAATAATCTCCATTTACCAGATTTCTTTTTGATGACAAAAATGGGAGTATTATGGGGAGATACAGAAGGTTGTATATGTCCTTCTGCTAATTGTTGTTTGACCAGGTCATGGGCTGCTTGTATCTTTTCTTTAGTCAGGGGCCACTGAGGAACCCATACTGGTCTTTCTGATTTCCAAGTAATTTTTATTGTCTCAGTGGCCCTTTCTGAAAATCCAACCCATGTCTGTCTGTTCCTTGATCTATTTGTATTGGTGCTGCTATACCTTGTTCTTGTTTTTCTAATCTTTTTCCTTTCCTAAAACCTTGTCTAGTCATAATAGTGGGTGCATTTTGGTTGATGTTATTTGTTAATGTCAAACCTAATTGATCTAGGACATCTCGTCCCCATAAATTTACGGGAAGATGATCCAATACATATGGCTGTATAGTTCCTTCACATCCTTCAGGATCCTTCCAATCTAATACCATTGCACTTCTATGGGGATTAGTCGCCACTCCTAGGCCTCGAAGCGTTTGAGTGGCTTGTTGTAATGGCCAATGTTTTGGCCATTCTTGACGAGAGATGATGCTAAGGTCTGCACCTGTATCCAGTAGCCCATTAAATTCATGTCCTTGAATATTTAGTTTTAGCATGGGGCGAGAATCTAAATTTAAAGAAAGCATAGCCCAATCTACACCTGTGGAGCCTAATCCCTTGGAACCTCTTTCTACAGTACGACTGGAAAATTTATCATGTAGGCTGGGTATTATTAGTAACTGTGCTATTCTATCTCCTGGTGAAATTACTGATATACCCTTTGGAGAACTGGCTATAATTTTTATTTCACCTTCATAATCGGGATCAATTACCCCAGGACTTATCATAAGTCCTTTTAGAGTAGAAGAGCTGCGTCCCAATAATAAGCCTACTGTTCCTTTGGGAAGAGGTCCTTTCACCCCTGTGGGAATGATTTGAACTCCCATCTCTGGAGTTAGTACTGCTCTGGCGGAGGCGCAGATGTCCAACCCTGCGCTCCCTCTGGTTTGTCTGATGAGGGATCTGATGGACAATGTGTCCTGGGCACTACCCTGATGGGGTTGCTGGGTTCCTCCAGTGCTCCGTATATTTGTGGTTTTGGGCCCCGGAGCATTGGGCCCCCCTGTCCATTTTTTGGCAATGGAGCCCGATGCCTTTCTCCACGATATCGTGGATAAACACCTGGTCCTTGTTCGTTTTTTGATAATGGAGTACCCTCTATGGTGGTTTGAGAACGGCATTCATTAGCCCAATGTCTCCCTCTACGGCACCGTGGGCAAATACCTGGTATTCTACTCCTATGATACCTAGTTTTGTTAAACCCTCCTCCAATGGGGCAATTCCTTTTAAAATGTCCTGTTTGTTCACAATTGTAGCATGTTCTTGGCCTGGCATCTAAAGCCTGTTTTACTGCAGCTGCCACAATTTGCCCTTGTTCATTAATGTCTCTGGCATCTAAAGCCTGTTTTACTGCAGCTGCCATGACTTGCTCTTGTTCATTAATGTCTCTACATAATTTAATATATGTGTTTAAATCTTCATGTTTCCATGGTCTAATGATATCTCTGCACCAACGATTTGCTTGCTCATAAGCCAGGTGTTTTAGTAATGGCATTGCTTGTTCTGTATTCCCAAAAACTCTGGTAGCTGTTTGAATAAGCCTATCTACAAATTCAGCATAAGGTTCATTAGCTCCTTGTATTACCTTAGATAATTGACCTTGTAAACCTCCATGTCCTTGTAAAGTCTTCCATGCCTTAATTGCATCTGCAGCAATTTGTGCGTATACGCCAGGATCATATGCAATTTGTTGCTGCTGATCCTCATAAGGTCCCTTTCCTAACAACATATCTAGATTTCTCTGAGGATAACCAGCTGCTGCATTTCGCCTAGCCGTCTCCTTGCAAAATTCCTCATTGGCAACCTTCCATAACAGGTATTGTCCTCCATTTAGCACAGCTTTACACATATTAGCCCAATCTGCTGGCGTCATGTTCAAGTTGTTAATGGATTCGACCAAGCTTACAGTGAAGGGTGCTTGAGGACCATAGGTTGTTACAGCCTCTTTTAGCTGCTTCACTGTTTTGAAATTTAAAACTTGGTAAAATCGCTGCCCTCCTGCCTCAAATACAGGGCATGTTAATATTTGAGATCTTGTCTCAGGATCCCAACTATCAACTGCGGGGGTTGGGGGCCTCCCAGCATATGGAGGTGGCGCTGTTGGTTGGACACTTACGCCCTCTGGTGATAGAAAGGTGTTAGTAGCAGTCTCCTGCAGAGGTGGTGCTTTTGGTTGGACACTTACACCCTCTGGTGATAGAAAGGTGTTAGTAGCAGTCTCCTGTTGTAACTTTCCCCCTGATGGCTTTTTCTGTTTTACACTTTCTTTCTCTGTCTGACTAGCTTGAGAGGCCTTCTCTTTTACTTGAATCATTATGTCTTCTCCTTCCTCTACCATTGTCTGAACTGAAGGCTTTGGACTAAGCAAACAAGATATGAACGTCCACAATGGCAATGTGCCAACTGGCAGAGTCCCTGGGCTTTTCTTTTCTATTCTTTTTAAATCTTCACCATGATGGTTCCATTGTGATATATTTAACAACTCCTCCTTAAAAAGCCATGGGCTACATTTCTGTATTGTATCAATGTATGCCCTGACTGCTCTTGATTTTACTGGGATGCCTCCTTCCTCTAACAATTTACTTAACACTCTTTCAGTTTGTTTTTTACTAATTTCTGATCCCATATTTCTACTATAATACAACCCAACAAGATGACGCCAAACAAAACCGAGACAGAATGAAATAAAAAGGGAACAACAAAAAGTCATTATAGCCTTTCTATCCTCCTGACATGGGCATCCGTCCTTTCTCCCTATCTGTTCCTCAGACGTAAATAGTTTTTCCTCAGATGTGAGCGGTTTTTCTTCCATCTCACTCATCTCCAGGGACAGGCAACTTAAAACAAAAGTGAAACAAAATAACAAAAGAAGAATCTTAAAATGGCTACCCATCCTCTCGCCCTGCCCTCAGGGGCGAGCAGTTTCACTTACCCTCAGTCGCTCCCCGTGCGAGCCACCAAATGCCGCAGTCTGGCTGGGCACAATCAGGAGCCACTTGTCAAAAGAAACTAACTTTATTTTTAGAACCACACACGACAAACAAAATAGTCTCTCAGGAAAAACCCTCAGAGCCTCAACTGCCACCACCGGCTTTCCACAAGCCTCTCTCTCCCCCACAAGCTTCTCTCCCTCTCCCACAATCCTCCTGCTCTTGAGGCCGATTGGCTGGGTCACGTGGGCGGAGCCAAAAAAGTCCCCTAATGAGCAGCTCCGTGGTCTGAAAGGGCAGGGAAACAGCCCAATGAGCATCACCGCAGAGGAGCCAATCAGCTAGATGTTGCTGGGGCCGAGGAGCCAATCAGCTAGATGTTGCTGGGGCCGCTGTGCTGGGGCCCCTTTGGCTGTGGCTCTCAACACAGTTACATGAGTAACCTATCAGTCAGAATAGGTTAGGCTGTAGTAACAACCCTCCCCCGGTCCCCCAAATTTGAATAGTTTAGATCAACAAAGATTTATTTTCCACTTATACAAAATGTGTGTCATAGTTTGACAAGGGGTGTTGCTCTTCAGAGTCACTCAGGGACCTAGGTGACCAAAGTTCCACTATAGTACATTTTACTAGATTGCCTTGAAACAAGATATGTGGTAAGTCATGCATCAGATTGCAAAGATTCCACTGGGAGTGACATATAACACTTGATCATATTTAATTGACCAAAGCAAGTTTATGCTTATGACTGTTTTGTTTATCAGTATTTGTGAATAATCCTAATTAATCCTATAGGGGATCTTTGCCTTTTGGGGCTCCCAGGTCTTAAGGTTATGCTCTGTCTTTCTTATATTCCATGTCTTTCTCACAAATACTTTTTGTAAATGAACATAATTTTCTTATAAATGATGTTACTTCACATGAAATTATTCCCAGTGCAGCACTCTCCTCTTGCCTTCCTTTAACATAGACAAACAAAAGAGATCAATGCCCTTTATTCTCTAACAATCTTTGTAGATTATTTTTCTGATTGTAGAAATTCAGCAGTCTCTCTTCTGTCTCTTAAATTCTTCTTATACCCCACCTAAACTCTGTAGTACCTTTTTCCCTATTCAATGAATTTAACTTATACCTTATTATCATGTCAGTGACTATAGTTCCTTACCTCCCTGACATCAATGATTCCCAACTTCACTCCATCTTTGATCTATTTCAGCAATCTCTTACTCTGAGTATCTTGTCTTTTCCATGATGTCTTTAATGTCATTTGTTCTAAATTCTTTACATCTACCCTAATCTTCATTCTCATAATAACCTTGACGATGTTCTTTTTTTTGTTCACTTTCTTCTCCTTTATTTCTTCCCTCTCTATGCATTTTTTTGTAGCCAGCTAGTTCAGTTGTGCCTTTACTTAGTCCCTAAAATTTCCCACTGACCTTGAACTTCCAATTTCTTCCTTGCAAGGCTGAAGAGTGCTACCAGAGAAAGCAGTACTGATTGAGTCTGCCACAAATTCATGCTTGTTCGCCTTAACAGAGCCGTCATTTCTGCTCAGCACTTCTTTTATTCATCTCTTGCTGACTCACTGCTCATCCCACACAGCAGTTTCACCAAACATTTTTAACTCTCTTTAAGATTCAAGCTCTGCTCCAGATATGGCCCTAAAATACCTTTCCAGTTTCATCTCTCACTTCTCCCCAAAAGATCTTTGCTTTGTGCTTTTCCAAACTTCCCATGTTTGTTCACTCTTGCATAAATTCCTATGAAAATACCACCTAATTTACAGAGGTTTTTCTCTTCTAAAAAACCTTCTATTTGTTGTAAACATCATGTGCTTTTTACTACTTTTTATTGAACTTAGCAAATACTTCATTATTCTAGGTACTCAGACACATGTGCCATCTCTCCAGTTTCATTTATGCCCCACAAAGTGGATGCCTTGATGGTTTATATACATAGGGTTATTACAGATAGTGCCTTGCGTTTAGTCAGGTGATCAGTCAGTTTAGTGAATGGTTGTAGAAATAAACGTTAGTCAATTGTCTGGAGAATAGTTTTTTCTCCCTAAAACTAAAATTAAAGATAAGGATTTTTTCATTCATTCTTATTATTTAAATTGTAATGTAACAGTTGCAGTTTTGGATACTAACACTTTGATTGGCATAACATATCTTAGGAACAATTAAAAGAATTTTGTGCAAGAGCCCTATTTCATGTAATGTTCTTGAATCCATAATTCTTTTTGATGCTGGTTGAGACATTCCATTTCTCTTTATTTTATCCATGTATTTAATATATGAATCAATAAAGACAATAACTTATGCATAAAATTTTGTCTCATAGAAAGCTGCTTTAAATCTTCTTCTTGTGTGTGTGTGTGTGTGTGTGTGTGTGTGTGTGTGTTTGAGGTACTGGAGATTGAACTCAAGGTTTTGCACATGCTAAGCAGACACAATACCACTAAGCTATATCTTGAGCCCTTTTAAAAATTTTTCTTTCTTTTTTTTTTTTTTGGAAATTTATTAGTTGCTCAAAACATTGCATTGATCTTGACATATCATATATCATACATTTGATTCAAATGGGTATGAATTCTTATTATTCCCACGTGTACAGATTGCAGGATCACATTGGTTATACAGCCACGTTTATACATACTGCCATACTAGTGTCTGTTTAAAACTTTTTATTTTGAGATAGTGTTTCACTAAATTTCTCAGGCTGACCTTGAATTTGAACTTGCCATCTTCCTACCTCAGCCTCCAAGGAAGTGGGATTACAGGTTACTTACTGTATTTTTGACATATATTGTCTTTGTTGGAGCTGCTTAACCCAACACCACAGGCTGGGTAGTCTATAAACAACAGAAATTTGTTTTTGACAGTGTGGAAGCTGGAAGTCCAAGATCAAGGTGCTGGAAGTCCAAGATCAAGGTACTGGTAGCTTTGCTGTTTGGTGGGACATGTTTCCTGGTTCATAGATGGAGACTTTTAACTGTGTCCTCATGTGGGGCAAGGTGACTCTCTGAGGTCTCTTTTATAAGGACTAATCCCTTTCATGATGGCTTTGCCCTCATAACCTAATCAAGTTCCCAAAGGCCTATTTCTTAATACCATCACCATGGGGATTAGGGTTTCAACATATAAATTTGGGAGGGGGGATACAAATATTCACACTATAGTATGTATTTACTTATAATCATTTATTTCAGCCCCATTAATTGATCATCCCAGTTAATTAAACAGTAAGCAGCTTGAGAGAAAGAACTGGTCTCGTTGTTAACTGACAACTTGTTTCCTGAATTTACTATTGTTTCGACTATACTTTTATTTTTCATTGTGTTAAAAAACACTTAACATGAAATTTATGATTTCAACTATTTCAAGTATATAATTTAATAACATCAGTTGCATTCATATTGTATGTAACAAATCACAGAACATTTTCATCTAGCAAAACTAATTCTATATCCATTAAATAACATTCCCTGTTTCTCACTCCCCCATCCATGGTAACTACCAGTATGTTTGCTGTTCCTATGAGTTTGGTCACGTAAGGTATCTCAGGTAAACAGAATCACAGTATTTATCTTTTTGTGACAGCTTATTTCAGTTAGCACAACCTCTTCAAGGTTTCATCATGTTATTAGCATGCAACAGCATTTCCTTCCTTTTACAGGTTGAATTCCATTGTAGTTACATACTCCATATGGTTTACTCATCCATCTATCAGTTGACATTTGGATTGCATTCACCTCTGGGGTATTGTGAATAAAGCTACTATGAACCTAGATGTGCAAATATCCCTTTGAGACCTTGTTTTTAATTCTTTGGGATATGTATCCAGAAGTGGAATTGCTAGACCATACAGTAGTTTTATTTTTAATTATTTAAGGAATTCTCCTAAAGTTTCTATGGTGGTTGTGCCATTTTTACAATACTACCAATAATGCACAAAGGGCTCCATTTTCCCCATATCTTTGCCAGAACTTGTTATTTTCTGCTATTATTATTAATTTATTAATTTTAAAGTAGTAGTCACCCAAGTGGGTTTAGGCTTTACTTTTTAATATTTATTTTTTAGTTGTAGGTGAATACAATATCTTTATTCATTTTTATGTGGTGCTGAGGTTTGAACCCAATACCTGACGTGTGCTAGGCAAGCACTCTACCACTGAGCCACAACCCCAGCCCCTAGGCTTTACTTTAATCCTTGTTTAATTAGTTGTATTCCATTTTTGTTTTGAGTACCTGGTTTTTACCTTTCTCTACTCTTCTTTACTGCTATTATAGATTGATGCATAGATTATTCCCCCACATTTATTAAGTGTGCGACTGTCTGTCCATAATCTACATCCTATTAGTTTGTTCATCCCCTCATTTCTCTTTCAATAATACATTTGATCTCATTGAGGTCTTCAAGCACCTGAACCTTTCTTCCAATTACTCTTACTCCATTAGTTCCTCAGTGTTTCATATTCTATAGCAGACATGCATTCTTTGCTCAACAATCTTTGAGGGAAATCAATCCTAACCTAATCTCAGTCTTATGGATTAGATAGGGCTAATCTCACTACCTGGATTTAGGAATAAACATGTGACCTGAGCCAGGCCAATCATAATATCTTATTTTTTTAGTCATAGTAACTGATTCAGGAGGGGCTATGTCAGTCCAAATTTAATTAGCATTATTGGGGAATAAGCATGAACTTTCTTTTGCTGTTTTAAACTGATGAAAACTAAGCCTATTCTTGCTGCTAGTTATTTTTGTTACCACTTAAAGAGAACCTGTCAGAGAGCAGGGCCCACACAGAGAGCAAAACAGGGCTGGGAGAGTTACATTCAAGAAAACAAGAACAGATATCCCTAAAGGGACATTTATAATTTTCATTTTAATGAACCAAATTTTTTTTTGTATTTTCTTTTTTTCCAAAGGCAAGTTGAGTAAGGTCCTAATATATGTTCCTTTGAACCTAGCCAGGAGATCATTAAATTAAATGCTATTTTGGCTTTTTTCCCCCCATCACTTTGATTTCTCTTATACAGATACTTTGCCATCTTGTATGCTTTGGATCAGCCCAACCCTTCTTGTTCATGTTTAAACTGTTGAATACTGTCAGAGAATATGAGGAAGAGCAAGAAGGCAAATGAGTACATTATATAATTTCAAGTAATGACAAATAAAAAGAAAAAAAATACAGGGCATAAAGCTAGAGAGTGACATAGGGGGGTGGAGATTATTTCATTTGGGGTGACTAGAAGAGTTGTTTTTGAGATCCCTGCGCATGGAGACTTGGATGAAGTGAGAGAATCAGCTGTGCAAAAGGTGGGAATAAGAAACCAAGTGGACATGAGGCAGGAATAAACTTGGAGTCCCAGGAACAGTGGAAAGAGAGCATCAGCATGCCCAAAGTACAGGTGAAATAGGAGAATTGAGGAACAACAGAGAGGCAATCATGACCAGTTCCCACAGAGCCAAAGGAACTGCTGAGGTCTCTATCTGGGGATAATATTACCACGTTACAGAGAACGTGGTTAAAATCAAACTGCTTTTACCTACCAAAGCATGCACTTTTCTTCTTATTTCCTATCTCCCATACAGATGCTACCACTGTCTAGGTAGGTACCAAACCTGGAGAACTATCACGGTCGTCCTCTCCTGCTTCCTATATAGGAAATAGGAAATAAGGGGAGATGTGCATACTTCAGTGGGTGAAGGCAGTTCAATTCCATATACTAAACAGAGTAGAGTTTGCCCTCCAAACTTTTTGCCACTTCCTCAAAACTGACCCTTTCCTTGTGCTCTGCACCCTTGGCTCCCAGATAATGCATAACTACTTAAAAGTCTCAACTAAGGTTTTCCTCTTTTTTTTTTTTTTTTTTTTTTTTTTTTAACTGTTCTGACTTTGAAAATTTTTTTTTTTTTTTTTTTATTTTTTTATTTTTTTTAATTTTTTACTGTTGGCTGTTCAAAACATTACATAGTTCTTGATATATCATATTTCACAATTTGATTCAAGTGGGTTATGAGCTCCCATTTTTACCCCATATACAGATTGCAGAATCACATCAGTTACACATCCATTGATTTACATATTGCCATACTAGTGTCTGTTGTGTTCTGCTGCCTTTCCTATCCTCTACTATCCCCCCTCCCCTCCCCTCCCCTCCCCTCCCCTCCCCTCTTCTCTCTCTGCTCCCTCTACTGACATTCGTTTGTCCCCCTTATATTATTTTTCCCCTTCCCCTCACTTCCTCTTGTATGTACTTTTGTATAACTCTGAGGGTCTCCTTCCATTTCCATGCATTTTCCCTTCTCTCTCCCTTTCCCTCCCACCTCTCATCCCTGTTTAATGTTAATCTTCTTCTCCTGCTCTTCGACCCTACTCTGTTCTTAGTTACTCTCCTTATATCAAAGAAGACATTTGGCATTTGTTTTTTAGGGATTGGCTAGCTTCACTTAGCATAATCTGCTCTAATGCCATCCATTTCCCTGTAAATTCTATGATTTTGTCATTTTTTAATGCAGAGTAATACTCCATTGTGTATAAATGCCACATTTTTTTTATCCATTCATCCATTGAAGGGCATCTAGGTTGGTTCCACAGTCTAGCTATTGTGAATTGTGCTGCTATGAACATAGATGTAGCAGTGTCCCTGTAGCATGCTCTTTTTAGGTCTTTAGGGAATAGACCGAGAAGGGGAATAGCTGGGTCAAATGGTGGCTCCATTCCCAGCTTTCCAAGAAATCTCCATACTGCTTTCCAAATTGGCTGCACCAATTTGCAGTCCCACCAGCAATGTACAAGTGTACCCTTTTCCCCACATCCTCGCCAGCACTTGTTGTTGTTTGACTTCATAATGGCTGCCAATCTAACTGGAGTGAGATGGTATCTTAGGGTGGTTTTGATTTGCATTTCTCTGACTGCTAGAGATGGTGAGCATTTTTTCATGTACTTGTTGATTGACTGTATGTCCTCCTCTGAGAAGTGTCTGTTCAGGTCCTTGGCCCATTTGTTGATTGGGTTGTTTGTTCTCTTATTGTCTAATTTTTTGAGTTCTTTGTATACTCTGGATATTAGGGCTCTATCTGAAGTGTGAGGAGTAAAGATTTGTTCCCAGGATGTAGGCTCTCTATTTACCTCTCTTATTGTATCTTTTGCTGAGAAAAAACTTTTTAGTTTGAGTAAGTCCCATTTGTTGATTCTAGTTATTAACTTTTGTGCTATGGGTGTCCTATTGAGGAATTTGGAGCCCGACCCCACAGTATGTAGATCGTAGCCAACTTTTTCTTCTATCAGACGGCGTGTCTCTGATTTGATATCAAGCTCCTTGATCCATTTTGAATTAACTTTTGTGCATGGCGAGAGAAAGGGATTCAGTTTCATTTTGTTGCATATGGATTTCCAGTTTTCCCAGCACCATTTGTTGAAGATGCTATCCTTCCTCCATTGCATGCTTTTAGCCCCTTTATCAAATATAAGGTAGTTGTAGTTTTGTGGATTGGTTTCTGTGTCCTCTATTCTGTACCATTGGTCCACCCGCCTGTTTTGGTACCAGTACCATGCTGTTTTTGTTACTATTGCTCTGTAGTATAGTTTGAAGTCTGGTATCGCTATACCGCCTGATTCACCCTTCCTGCTTAGCATTGTTTTTGCTATTCTGGGTTTTTTGTTTTTCCATATGAATTTCATGATTGCTTTCTCTATTTCTACAAGAAATGCCGTTGGGATTTTGATTGGCATTGCATTAAACCTATAGAGAACTTTTGGTAATATCGCCATTTTGATGATGTTAGTTCTGCCTATCCATGAACAGGGTATATTTTTCCATCTTCTAAGATCTTCTTCTATTTCTCTCTTTAGGGTTCTGTAGTTTTCATTGTATAAGTCTTTCACCTCTTTTGTTAGGTTGATTCCCAAGGATTTTATTTTTTTGGAAGATATTGTGAATGGAGTGGTTGTCCTCATTTCCATTTCAGAGGATTTGTCACTGATATACAGGAATGCCTTTGATTTATGCGTGTTGATTTTATATCCTGCCACTTTGCTGAATTCATTTATTAGCTCTAATAGTTTCTTTGTAGACCCTTTTGGGTCTGCTAGGTATAGAATCATGTCATCTGCAAATAGTGATAATTTAAGTTCTTCTTTTCCTATTTTGATGCCTTTAATTTCTTTTGTCTGTCTAATTGCTCTGGCCAGTGTTTCGAGAACTATGTTGAACAGAAGTGGAGAGAGAGGGCATCCCTGTCTTGTTCCAGATTTTAGAGGGAATGCCTTCAATTTTTCTCCATTCAGAATGATGCTAGCCTGAGGCTTAGCATAGATTGCTTTTACAATATTGAGGTATGTTCCTGTTATCCCTAGTTTTTCTAGAGTTTTGAACATAAAGGGATGCTGTACTTTGTCAAATGCTTTTTCCGCATCTATCGAGATGATCATATGATTCTTATTTTTAAGTCTATTGATGTGGTGAATAACATTTATTGATTTCCGTATATTGAACCAGCCTTGCATCCCTGGGATGAATCCTACTTGATCATGGTGCACAATTTTTTTGATAAGTTTTTGTATCCGAGTGGCCAGAATTTTATTGAGGATTTTTGCATCTAGGTTCATTAGAGATATTGGTCTGTAGTTTTCTTTCTTTGAAGTGTCTTTGTCTGGTTTAGGTATCAGGGTGATGTTGGCCTCGTAGAATGAATTTGGAAGTTCTCCCTCTTTTTCTATTTCCCGAAGTAGCTTGAAAAGTATTGGTATTAGTTCTTCTTTAAAGGTTTTGTAAAACTCTGCTGTATACCCATCTGGTCCTGGGCTTTTCTTAGTTGGTAGTCTTTTGATGGTTTCTTCTATTTCCTCAATTGATATTGGTCTGTTTAGGTTGTCTATATCCTCCTGACTCAATCTGGGCAGATCATATGACTTAAGAAATTTATCTATGCCTTCACTATCTTCTAATTTATTGGAGTATAAGGATTCAAAATAGTTTTTGATTATCTTCTGTATTTCTGAAGTGTCTGTTGTGATATTGCCTCTTTCATCCCGTATGTTAGTAATTTGAGTTCTCTCTCTTCTTCTCTTCGCTAGCATGGCTAAGGGTCTGTCGATTTTGTTTATTTTTTCAAAGAACCAACTTTTAGTTTTGTCAATTTTTTCAATTGTTTCTTTTGTTTCGATTTCATTAATTTCAGCTCTGATTTTAATTATTTCTTGCCTTCTACTTCTTTTGCTGTTGCTTTGCTCTTCTTTTTCTAGGATTTTGAGATGAAGTATGAGATCATTTATTTCTTGGTTTTTTCTTTTTTTAAGGAATGAACTCCAAGCAATGAATTTTCCTCTTAGAACTGCTTTCAATGTGTCCCATAGATTCCGATATGTTGTGTCAGTGTTTTCATTAATCTCTAAGAATTTTTTAATTTCCTCCTTGATGTCTTCTATAACCCATTGATCATTCAGTAACCTATTGTTCATTCTCCAAGTGATGTATTCTTTTCCCTTCCTTCTTTTATCGTTGATTTTCAGTTCCATTCCATTATGATCAGATAGGATGCATGGTATTATCTCTACTCCTTTGTATTGTCTAAGAGTTTCCCTGTGACATAATATATGATCTATTTTTGAGAAGGATCCATGTGCTGCTGAGAAAAAAGTGTAACTGCTTGATGTTGGGTGGTATACTCTATATATGTCAATTAAGTCTAGGTTATTAATTGTGTTATTGAGTTCTATAGTTTCCTTATTCAACTTTTGTTTGGAAGATCTGTCCAGTGGTGATAGAGGTGTGTTGAAGTCTCCCATGATTATTGTATGGTGGTCTATTAGACTCTTGAACTTGAGTAGAGTTTGTTTGATGAACATAGCTGCACCATTGTTTGGGGCATATATATTTATGATTGTTATGTCTTGTTGGTGTATGGTTCCCTTGAGCAGTATGTAGTATCCCTCTTTATCCCTTTTGATTAACTTTGGCTTGAAATCTATTTTATTTGATATGAGTATGGATACTCCTGCTTGTTTCCGAAGTCCATATGAGTGATATGATTTTTCCCAACCTTTCACCTTCAGCCTATGTATGTCTTTTCCTATCAAATGCGTCTCCTGTAGGCAGCATATTGTTGGGTCTTGTTTTGTGACCCATTCTACTAGCCTGTGTCTCTTGATTGGTGAGTTTAAGCCATTAACATTTAGGGTTATTATTGAGATATGGGTTGTTCTTCCAGCCATATTTGTTTATTTATGTTACTAAACATGGTTTGTTTTCCTCTTTGATTATTTTCCCCCCTTTAGTGTCCTACCTCCCACTGTTGGTTTTCATTGTTATTTTCCATTTCCTCTTCCTGTAATGTTTTGCCAAGGATGTTTTGAAGAGATGGTTTTCTAGCTGCAAATTCTTTTAACTTTTGTTTATCGTGGAAGGTTTTAATTTCATCTTCCATCCTGAAGCTTAATTTCGCTGGAAACACAATTCTTGGTTGGAACCCATTTTCTTTCAGTGTTTGAAATATGTTATTCCAGGATCTTCTAGCTTTCAGAGTCTGTGTTGAAAGATCAGCTGTTATCCTGATTGGCTTACCCCTAAATGTGATCTGCTTCCTTTCTCTTGTAGCTTTTAAAATTCTCTCCTTATTCTGTATGTTGGGCATCTTCATTATAATGTGTCTAGGTGTGGGTCTCTTATGATTTTGCACATTCGGCGTCCTGTAGGCTTCTAGGATTTGGGGTTCTGTCTCATTCTTCAAGTCTGGGAAGTTTTCTCGTATTATTTCATTGAATAGATTGCTCAATCCTTTGGTTTGAAACTCTGTCCCTTCCTGTATCCCAAGGACTCTTAAATTTGGTCTCTTGATGTTATCCCATATTTCTTGGATGTTCTGCTCATGGTTTCTTAACAGTCTTGCTGAGCTGTCTCTGTTCTTTTCAAGTTGAAATACTTTATCTTCATTGTCTGATGTTCTGTCTTCTAAGTGTTCTACTCTGCTGGTAGTATTCTCAATTGAGTTTTTAAGTTGGCTTATTGCTTCCTGCATTTCTAGGATTTCTGTTTGTTTGTTTTTTATAACCTCTATTTCCCTGTGTAGTTGATCTTTTGCTTCTTGGATTTGTTTATGTAATTCATTGTTGAAGTGATCTTTCATTGTCTGATTTTGCTGTCTGATGTCTTCCTTGAGACTCCAGATCATCTGAAGCATGTATATCCTGAATTCTTTATCTGACATTCCATCTGCTGCAGCTATTACCTCTTCTAACGTTGAGTTGACCTGCATTGCTTGTGGTCCTTTCTTTCCTTGTCTCTTCATACTGTTCGCGTTCCTTTCTACTTAGTGAAACTGTTGTGCTATTGAATTTTCCCCCTATATATTTATATTGGTCTTGTATAGTTGCAAAGTCTCCCTCGCAGGCGCGGGCGGCGGTTCTGTCCCTCTGCGGGCCGCTAGGCTTGTTCTGTGGGTGGTCACAGTTCTGTCTACTTTGCAGGTGCAGGCAGCGGCACTGCCCCTCTGCAGGCCTCTGGGGCTGTACTGCCAGTGGGTCGCAGGTCCACCTACCTTGCAGGTGCGGGGGGGGGGGCGGCTCTACCCTTCCTCAGGCCACTGGGCCTGTTCTGTCTCTCGGTTGCAGGTCTGGCCTGTTCTGGTGGTGGTCACAGTTCCACCTACCTGGCAGGCGCGGGGGGTGGGGGGCGGCTCTGCCCCCCAGCAGGCCCCTGGGCCTGCTCTGTGCGTGGTCACAGTTCCCTCTACCTTGCCGGTGCAGGGGGAGGGGGCGGCTCTGCCTCTCAGCCAGCCGCTGCTCCTCTTCTGCAGGTGGGTCGCAGGCCCACCTACCTTGCAGGAGTGATTGGAAGCTCTGTCCCGCCGCGGGCCGCTGGGCCTTTTCTGTCGTGGTCACAGTTCCCCTACCTGGCAGGCGCGGGGGCTGGGGGGCGGCTCTGCCCCTCAGCAGGCCGCTGGGCCTGCTCTGTGCGTGGTCACAGTTCCCTCTACTTTGCCGGCGCAGGGGGAGGGGGCGGCTCTGCCTCTCAGCAGGTCGCTGCTCCTCTTCTGCCGGTGGGTCGCAGGCCCGCCTACCTTGCAGGAGTGATTGGAAGCTCTGTCCCGCCGCGGGCCACTGGGCCTTTTCTGTCCGTGGTCACAGTTCCCCTACCTGGCAGGCGCGGGGGGTGGGGGGCGGCTCTGCCCCTCAGCAGGCCGCTGGGCCTGCTCTGTGCGTGGTCACAGTTCCCTCTACTTTGCCGGCGCAGGGGGAGGGGGCGGCTCTGCCTCTCAGCAGGTCACTGCTCCTCTTCTGCAGGTGGGTCGCAGGCCCGCCCACCTTGCAGGAGTGATAGGAAGCTCTGTCCCACCGCGGGCCACTGGGCCTTTTCTGTCGGTGGTCACCTGGCAGGGGCGGGGGGTGGGGGGTGGCTCTGCCCCTCAGCAGGCCGCTGGGCCTGCTCTGTGCGTGGTCACAGTTCCCTCTACCTTGCCGGCGCAGGGGGAGGGGGCGACTCTGCCTCTCAGCAGGTCGCTGCTCCTCCTCTGCCGGTGGGTCGCAGGCCCGCCTACCTTGCAGGAGTGATTGGAAGCTCTGCCCCGCCGAGGGCCGCTGGGCCTTTTCTGTCCGTGGTCACAGTTCACCTACCTGGCAGGCGCGGGGGGTGGGGGGCGGCTCTGCCACTCAGCAGGCCGCTGGGCCTGCTCTGTGCATGGTCACAGTTCCCTCTACTTTGCCGGCGCAGGGGGAGGGGGCGGCTCTGCCTCTCAGCAGGTCGCTGCTCCTCTTCTGCAGGTGGGTCGCAGGCCCGCTCACCTTGCAGGAGTGATTGGAAGCTCTGTCCCACCGCGGGCCACTGGGCCTTTTCTGTCGGTGGTCACCTGGCAGGCGCGGGGGGTGGGGGGCGGCTCTGCCCCTCAGCAGGCCGCTGGGCCTGCTCTGTGCGTGGTCACAGTTCCCTCTACCTTGCCGGTGCAGGGGGAGGGGGCGGCTCTGCCTCTCAGCAGGTCGCTGCTCCTCTTCTGCAGGTGGGTCGCAGGCCCGCCCACCTTGCAGGAGTGATTGGAAGCTCTGTCCCACAGCGGGCCACTCAGGTTTTCCTCTTTTTACTCCCGAAGAACTCCATATCTAGCCATGCCCTAGCAGTTTTTACATTGTTGTGCAATTGCTCATATGTCTGTCTCTTGGTTTTAAACTCCTTGACAGAAAATGTTTACTTTTAATCACTTCTTTTCTCCTCTAGTGCCTAGCATAGTATTGGGCATATTATGGCTTTTTAAGGATTATGAACAAAGAGTGACATTTTAATTTTCATTACATTTTGCCTTTAGAAACACCTTATAATTCAACTAGTTCAAGAATCTAATGCTTTTTTTAAAATAAAAAAGTAGTTTAGGTTTTACCTTATTATTATATAAAAAGATTTGAATGTATTTAAAAATGCACACAGACATTAATGCATCTATATCCACATATTTCTTGGAAGTCCTTCTGTAACCTAGTTGTCTAACTTATTTAGGGCATTGTTTTCAAATTTATTTTTTCAATTAATAAAATTCTCCCCTTTGTAGTTATTACACCATGGGGTGCAAGTGCAAAATTTAAAACTTCAATTAAAATACATAAAACAAAGCAGCAGCAGTTAAAGTAAAATATTTGAAAAATCTTGGCTTAAAATGATTCCCCAATGGGGAAGGGCAATTTAAAAAGATATATTCACACAGAAGCAGTTATGAAGAAGAAAATGTTGATGATTTAAAAATAATCTTTGATCATAGTAAATTAATGCAGATTTTTTGCTTTGCTCTTTTAAATAGTCATTTCTTATTTTGAGTGCACTACCTTACTCCTAGTTACATAAGATGTCAGTATTCATACCACTGTTAAGGCAAGTATTGAGAGATTAGGTGCAGGTTTTTAAAGTATTTTTGATGGCAGGAATATTCCAATCACAACAAGAGGTACCAACAGAATTTTGAGGATGGAGAGTAAGATACCATATAGAGAACTGCCTTTCTCTTTTGCAATGTAGAATTCTACTTACCCTGACATTTTGACTGGCTTTGTCTTGAATATTTTAAAACATTAAGGAAATCTTTTACCTCATTTTTGTTTTATGTTACCTGATATTTCATTGTAAATAATGTTGTTTTGGAATTTTGTTTAAAAAGTGAAGTTTAAGTGAAAAACATCAAAGTCAACAACAACAACAAAATTCTCAACAAAGGGATGAGGAGATACAGGCTGATCTACACAGTTTCAGGGATTGGTGACAGAAGATTTCTATCTAAACATTTTATTCTTCAACAAGATGTTATTCAAATGCTTTGAAAGGAAGTAGGTTTTGTGAGCTTCTGGGTAGAATTTCAGGTCGTTTTCCAACTCTCAGAAATAGAAGACTCTTGTTATCATTGAAGACAGGAATAAGGCATGGAATTGAAAACAGGAGCAACCAGTTGGAAATTTCCATGGCAAACAACTCCTTAATTCTCTTTTCCTCCCCAATATTAACAAGAAGCAGGAATTTATTTTGTGAAAAATATTGAACAGGAGAGGCTAAAGTGAACAGTGGGAGGGAAGATACTGTGTTGAAAACAGGAATACTAAAGGAGAGTCTTCATACTGAGTGGTAAGATGCCTTGCCCTCCGTGAGCTGCCTGTCTGAAAGAATATTCAGTCAGGCTTCTGTCCCTGGCAGGGGGATGGAGAACTTATCTGGAGGTATTCAACTGTCAGAGTCTGTCTGTCTATCCCTGACTACTGAGATGATATTTGGAGTCATCTATCTGAAGGACCAGGTCTCTAGCCAGCAATGAAACCTGCCAAACAAGATATTCCACCTCTACACTGGCTTCACAAACAAGCATTTAATATTTCACTCTTAAATGTGAATGAGTAAAAATTCATGAGATACCTAAGGAAAACCTCTAACAGGAAGTAGAAGGAAGAGGAGTAGGGGGAGTAGGGATAGGAGGGGAAGGACGGAGAGAGAGAGAACCAAAAAGCTCTTACATGAAAATACAAATAAGGCAGGAAACAGAAAAAAAATGCATACTTCTATATCAAAGCCATTGATGTAAAATCCTTAGAGAGCTGAGAGAACATCCCTTACTGTAACTTAAGAACAGGGTGCTATAAGTATTGAGGTTTCTCAAAAAGCTAAAAACAGAACTACCATATGATCCAACTTCACCATTCCTTAGTATTCAAAAGAATTAAAGTCAGCATACTTTAGAGATATACACATACCCATGTTTATCACAGCAATACACAATAGCCAAGTTATGAAATCAGCCTAGGTGTCCATCAACAGATGAATGGATAAAGAAAATGTGGTATACATATGTATATATTGGAGTTTTATTCAGTCATAAAGGACAAAATTATGCCATTTTGTTGGAAAATGGATGAAAAAGAAGACCATAATTTTGAGCAAAATGAGCCAGACTCAAAGAAAAGTATCACATGCTTACTACTTTCATATATAGAAGCTAGAGGGAAAAAGAAAAAAAAATGATGATATGAAAACAGAAGGGAACATTAGGGTAAAGAAAAGGGATCCAGGGAGGGAGCAGGGGGTTATTGGGAGAATAAAACTGGTCAAATCATGTTTTTATGTTTACATGACTGTACCACAATGAGACCCACCATTCTGTATAATTAACATGAACACACAAAAAGAACATGATGCCATTTAAAAGAAAATAGAAAACAAAACAAAAAGAGGTGTTGAGAATTAAATTCAGATAGCCAACATAACAATAACAAAAAAATAGAAAGTTCAAATGTTAACATCACTTTCTAAAAAATGGAGAAAAAGGACAAAGAAGTGAACAAAAGCCAAGAAAAGATAAGAACATTAAAAGATCAGTTCAGAAAGGTCCATAACTGACTCCTAAAATCTCCAGAAAGAATGGGAAAAAACTGACCAACAAATCATATAAGAAAATGCTCTGAAATGTAAGGACATTTTCACACTGAAAAAGCCAACTGAGAGCCCAGCATGAGGACTGATAAAGCCTTGCAAGGAAATTTCAGGGCAACATGATATAAAGAAGATTTCTTTAAGTGCACGGAGAGTAAAAAGCAGCTCACTAACAAAAGATCAAGAATTCTAATGGTATCGAACTTCTCCGTAGCAACAATGGAAACTTAGGATTCTGTATTCATTCAAAATAGAAGTATGCAGGAAAATCAATGTATTTTGTATATAGAATTTAGAAAATTTGCATTTAATGCACTAATATGCAGAAGCCACTTAAGACTTGCTCTAATAAAATGAAGGCATAACTAAAATAGGGAATGACATGGAGCTAGGACACAGGGTTGCACTTAAGAGAGAAGAGGAAGGAAAAACTGGGAGCCAACTGTGCTTCAGGACTGTGGTACAGACATCTACAATGGAGCAGGGAGAGAATGCTACAAAGAACTAGAGCGAGACATTACTGTTTTCATTCTAAGGGGCACAACTAATTGACTTATTTTCTTTATTTTCATTAAAAATGAAGTTAAATAAATGTTTTTAGAAAGATGTTATGTGCTACCAAATAGCTTTATAAACATAATGTTTTGGATATTGAAAAGTAGAGAATGATTCTGCCTTAGAAGGCAGCTTTCAAAAGTGAAATAGCATCTAAGTTGTTACATGTCTTGCCCAAGGGAGGAAGATGAATTTCAAAGGATGAGTATGATAGAGACTGTTGGTGTTTGACAGACATATCTGTACTCCTGCATATTTTGCAGATTATCTTGCAGTTACATGAGGCCCTTGTGAACAGGGATGTGGCCAATGAGATGTGAGTGGAAGAAATGGAAGTTATTTTTAGGCCTGGTCCTCAAAACAGTTCTGCAAGATCCTGTCGCCATGTCTTTCTCTGCAGCAGTAGACATAGGCACTGGATTCTAGGTGGTGAGAAAAGTGCCTGACAGACATCCAAATTTGTATGAATAAGACACAAACTTCATTGTGTTAAACAACTTGAGGCTTCTTTGTTAGCATAGCACACCTTATACTTAGGCTATGTATGAGGCAGCATAGTGTAGTGAATGAGGGCAGGGATTCTGGAATCAGACTGAATGAGTTCAAAATCTGGTGCTGGCATTTATTACTGTGGAATCTTTTTGGCAAGTGAATTTTAATATCTTAAGAGTCTCTTGGGCTGGGGATGTGGCTCAAGCGGTAGCGCGCTCACCTGGCATGTGTGCGGGCCAGGTTCGATCCTCAGCACCACATACAACCAAAGATGTTGTGTCTGCCAAGAACTAAAAAATAAATATTAAAATTCTCTCTCTCTCTCTCTCTCTTAAAAAAAAGATGTTGTGTCTGCCAAAAACTAAAAAATAAATATTAAAATTCTCTCTCTCTCTCTCTTAAAAAAAAGATGTTGTGTCTGCCAAAAACTAAAAAATAAATATTAAAATTCTCTCTCTCTCTCTCTTTAAAAAAAAAAAAGAGTCTCATTTTCCTATCTCTAAACTTGGGGTAGCAATAGTACCTATCTCATAGGGTTTCTGTGAGGATTGCAAATGTTAATATATGAAGCACTTAGAACAATTTTTAAAACATAGTAAGTTCTACATAAGTATTGGCTATTATTATCCCCAAAAGTAGGCAAAAGCAAGGAGTGGCTTCCTAGGGGAAAAGCAATAGAATAAAATGGAATAGTAAGTTCTCTTTGAGGAATGATATGTGAAAGAAGGAGTAGGATATAAAGAATATTAAGGATCAATTTAGTTCAGGCTACTATAAAAAAGGACCATTGACTGGGTGGCTTACAAACAACAGAAACTGGTTTCTCACAGTTCTGGAGGCTGGAAGTCTGAGTCAGGATGCCAGCATGATTGAGTTTAGCGAGGGCCCTCTTCTAAGTTGAGGTTGCCAACTGACTTATAACCTTACATGGTGAAACATGTGTGAAAGCTCTCTGAGACCCTTTTAAGATACAATCCCACTCATAAGTACTTCACCCCCAAGATCTAATCATCTCCCATATGCCCCATTTCTTAATGCTGGAATTTTAACAGGAATTTTGGAGAAACACAAATATTCAGTCTATTGCAAGTATATAGCTTAATGTCTTCATTAGGGTGCAATCAGGGAGGGAGGTAGAGTAAGAGTGATGCAAAGCAAGGGATTTATTAGAGAGGTTTCACCACAATGGTGTGAACTGGGTAAGGAGTCTATGGGAGGTCCTTGCTCCTGCTTCTGGTGATGGGCTTGAAGGTCAGCAGGAAGAGAAGCTGGATGAAAAGAGGAAGGGAGAAGATAAAGAAGAACCCATGAGGAAAAACTACCGTTTGCATCTATCTTCACCTCCAAACTTCATGTGAGTGTCCTGCAGAATATGGAGAAAGAGATTCAGTAGAACAGCATCTGAGTCTGTGAGTGCTAGTGGAGTCTGGCACCCATTATTGACCAACCTTCAGAATGAAATGGTTCCTGGGCTGAGGTTGTAGCTCAGTGGTAGAGCGCTTGCCTCGGACATGTGAGGCCCTGGGTTCTATCCTCAGCACCACATAAAAATAAATAAATAAAAATAAATAAATAAAGATATTGTATCCATCTACAACTAAAAAAAATTGAAATAAAAAAGATTTTTGTTTGTTTGTTTTTGCTTCTTTTTGGCTTCCTTGGGAAATTCCTTGAGAACTTTCTTTTGTGGCCAACTAACCCAGACTCACACACTGAAATGACTTGGGGATGTATTAGCTCTGTTAAAGGTCAAATTGTGGAGGGACCCTAGATGCTATGCTGACAGCTTTGGGCTTTCTTGTGATGGCTATAGAGGTCTGTTGAAGGTTGAAAGATTGATAGATTCAGAACTGAAAGAAGTAGTATTCTCAGCTAAGTTGCTTTTGAGGATGTTGATGTGTTGTTAGAGCTGATTTTATTCACTATTTATGGTACACCTACTGTGTATTTATAAGGCAGTTCTGCCTTATTTTATTACCTGAGAAGGCTTACTGCACTTGTGTTTTTTCTGTTCATAAAGAATAATCTTTATCACCAGTACATGTTGATCATTCCAGGGACAGAGTGTTAGACATAGTAGATACAATTCAGTGTCATTGCCAGTAAAATAGTAATAATATCATCTGTTTTTAAAGTGCTTTAGGGCCTTTGGAGGAAAGGTGTTACTGGATGTAGGTATAAAGTTAAAAAGGAAATTCAAGATGAATGATGCTTATATGGTGATGGCTTAATAATGTGTTTCGGAGGGCCAGGTGAACTGCAGGGTATGAGAAAAATGAATGTTGCTACTTAATGGCTCAAGCTGTCCAAGTTTAATCATTTTAAAGAGTAGTTCTCCTTTTTAGCAGTGCTGAAAAAAAGGCATAGCGACTCTCCAAATAGGAAAAATGGCTCACAACATGATTTTTATGGCACTGGATCTGCTCTTCTCTTATTTGAAACTCTACCATCCTTCAAGGTCCACGTAGCCATGACACCTTCTCTCATGGCCTCATGCAGAGGGCATCTTTCTTTAATTGTTATAGTACTTTATACTAGTTTTTGACTTTTCCCCCATCATCTATTGTTATCTCTTCACTGGTACGGAGAGTAGGAGAAAGAGTCCAAAAGATTTAGGTTAGAATCTTGGTTCTCTGCTCAACCTGTGAACTTGGGCAAGATATGTAACAACTTAGATTCTATTTCACTTTTCAAAGTTTTACAAAATTAAATTGCAGTCCCTACCACTTAGAAATAAAATGAATGCCAGTCCTCTCTGTCTGCTTTTTCTTTCTTTAAATTATTACAGCATCACTAATTTATTTTATTCACTTTAAAAATAAGAATTGTATTATCCTACTCATTATTGACGTCTCAACATTTAGGACCATGTCTGACTATAGGCATCTAATTTAATGCCATGATGAATAAATTAAAGAACATGGAAGTTGCCTACTCTAGTTTGGGTTTCTACAGAAAAGTGGTGCTGGGGTTTGGGTAGATTCCTTATTGGGACTTTGGCTTTATACCTTCCAATGTGGCTCTTGTTTCATCAGAGAATTGAGGCTGCACATCTCAAAGGAGCTTCAATGATGACATTCACTGCTGAAGGTTAAACAAAATCAAAAGTACTCTTGGAAAGAACAGAAAGGAGCTTTTGAGGTTTCCCCATCCCTAGTTTTCACAGGGCCCAGGGGACGCTTTCAGAAGCAGAACATGATGGAGTGTTGACTCCCAGAAGTCCACCTTCTTGTCCTGAGCAGAATATCAAAGTGACGGCAGCCTTTCTGAGAGCGTCCTCCCATGCTGGGCCCCACTGAAAGACCATTATTAACCCCACCAATTCATGTCCAAGTGGCATCAATCATTTGGGTCACACAACGCCTGACTGTAAATTATGACATTATCTCTGAGTAGGAAGGTGATAATAATAATAATCATAAAAAAAAAGCTCCCGGCATGGCCCCGGCTGGCTGAGGACTTTAGCCGGATCTGTCATATTTGTTCTGAACATGAAAGGCTTGGCTGTTCCCTTGCAGGCCCATACATCACCGGACCTGTCATGGGTTTCTGTAGGACCAGTTGACATAGCTCAGAACAGCAGCTGCTGGATGGCTTTGGGGAGCCTGACTCAAGACACAGTTGCTGGGGTACAGGGACCACAAGCATTCTGCCAGAGACTGACATCCTGTTGTGCTGTCCTGCCACTGCCCTCAGTAAGTCACGACGAGGAGTAAACTGCTGTCACTGAGATGAAAGGCCCCTTCCTCTGATCTCTCCACTACAAAATTACTTCAGTGCCACACTGTATTTTATGTCAATACCTATTTTATTTTTCAAAATTGAAAAAGATATAAGTACATTGTTCCCTGAATTCCTGATGCTCTGGGTAACCTAGCAACTGAGTATGCCACATAGCACACAACAGAACATTATCATGCACTCCGTTCAACTAACAAACAAGCAGCACAGATTTCCCTTGCAGATGATTTAGGCTAAATTAATGGTTAATAGTTGCTATTAATATTAAAAATAATAATAACCTCCTTTTTTCATTTCTTGGAGATAGATTTGTAGGGAATAATGCTTGGTTCTAATTGTACATGTGGGAGGGTGTTTTTCACTGAGCCTACATCTTGCAAGCGATTTGCATGGGATTTAGGTAGCCAGCAGCATGCTACAAAGTGATAATCACATGAAACAGGAGAATACATTCAGGACATTTGGAAACCATGTAAAATTTTCAGGTTCAAAATTGACTCACGCTTTCTACCTCTGGGAAGATGCTGTCAATAAGGGACTTGAGTGCACAGATCAGACTGTTTAGCCAGGCTGACCTTGTCCTCAGTGCTCAGAGAAGCCTGTGAGGAAGCCCTTGGCAAGCAGCTCTGGGACAAGAATGGAGCTATACAAGAGTCAGGGTCAGGGAGAAGTTCAAGGAGCTCTGACCTGAAAGGACACGGGCAAGGTCATGGCACAGAGCAAGAAGAGCCTGCTGAAGAATGAAAGAGGTTACAAGGAAGGGAAGAAAGAGTGAAAACAGAGGCTGGACAGAACAAAGGAAGAAATAAAGAACATCTTTGGGAACAAGGAGGAAGAGTGTGAAACACAGATAGCATCAAGAAACAGACGGTGGGTGGGCTGATATTTGGTAATAGACAGGAAGGTCAAGAACTGGTAGATAGGTATCTAAAATGGACTTTTATGTCCACAGGTCTTTAACTTTAGATATTCTTTACATTTGACCCACCTACTTCTGTTTTGTGAATGTCAGCAACTTAGTTAACACACACACACACACACACACACACACACACACCTGCAAAACATACATTTTCATTAATGGGACTTTGTGAATAATTCACTGTTCACTCTCTCTTTTTCCCCTCCCTTGAAAGGCAATCAGTTTAATTTGGTAGTTTCTTTCTTGAACCACCAGAACTTTAAGAAGCCTTTGCAACTTTCTTAGAACTCAGACCTCAAAAAGAACCCTTGAAAAGTCCTGCTGTTTCTCTCCTTAACTAGTCACCTCAATCTGAAGAACTAAGGGCCTTTCATTTTGAGTACGTCCTGCTGCTTTTTAATAATCTACGAGTGAATTAGGCATTTTCGCCTTCAGGTTACAGCTGTTGCAAATAATGTTTCCTTCCAAACATGAAGAAAATATTTTAATACTTTCTGAGACTCTGAGCAACCTGTTATGTGAAATATATGCTCAGTTCCTCTTCCAGATTGAATTTACTTTATTTGCAGATCTCAACAGAAAGCAGGTTTTTGGAATATTGCTTTATTTTAAAATAGAACAAAAAAGTTCGGAATGTATTTTGCTTATCCATAGGCTTAGCAATATTACCAAATTAGAATATATTTTGATATTGTGATTAGGAACAACCCTTCCCATGTCTGGTTTCTAAATGCTCTCGGTTTGTGTAGATTAAGTAGCAAACCATTTGGTTGCACTCCTTGCCACCAGGGAACTGACAGGACACTAAATATCATTGCAGTGCAGCAAAGCATGGAGATGCTCGAAGGACAGCAGAGCTGAAAACATGAATACAATGCATAAGCTTTTGACTGGATGGCAGAAGGGTGATGAAAATCTAGAAATGAACAACAATCTGAAATTGTGCAATATTTGGATTTGGTAGATTTTAAGAACAGCATTTTAGAATTCTAGCAGAAAATTGGTATGATGATTTTTTTCCATGGAAGCTTAGAAGGATCAGCTGCTTTGAAAAAGGCCACATTAAGGTATTTGTGTCCAAACACTTGTAAAAGCCAGACCACCCATGGGGAATGTGTTCTTGTCAAAGCCACACTGGAGTGACCTGTGCATCCGAGGGTTTCTGTTGCTGAGGTGATGGGATGGGAGACATTCTAAAAGATGCTAAAAGATGTTGATAGAATGGAAAAATGTAAAGAGAAAAACTTAGAAATCCTAGGACAAATTATGAAGATAATAGACTAAAATGTCTGTGGTTTTAGTGCTTATAACTAAAAATCAAGACTTGGGAAAGTAACTCTATATCAATATATCACAGGGCCCTTTGTTTTTATCTGCAAACAACCCAACAGACATCTATTTAAAGAATGAGTAACTTTAAAAATCTAATTTGGGGCCTGGGGTTTGGCTCAGTGGCAGAGCCCTTGCCTAGCATGTGTGAGGCACTGGGTTCGATTCTCAGCACCACATATAAATAAACAAAATAAAGGTCCGTTGACAACTAAAAAGTATTTTTAAAAAAATCTGATTTGAATTTCATGAGATTTAGACTGTAAAACATCTAACAACAACAAAAATTCTTCAGCATTAAGCACAAATAGAAAATGCTTCTCACTGGTTTATGTCAGGATGCTGAAGACAAATGAACACACCCCTTCACCCATGACCAAGCATTCCTGCCATCAGCCTGAGATGGAGGGTGTCCCTGGCCACATAGCAGTTTTACACAGACAGCTTGGGAATACCTCTTGTGTATAAGGGTGAAGTGGGTATCCTTTGCTCGCAAATACTTTTCAAGGTTGGGTCCTGCTTCCTTCTGCAGATCCTCCCATTTCAGGCAAGCAGTACCCTGAGGCCTCTCAGGACATTAAGGTGTTAGAATATCATTTGAGACTTCTCTATTGGGTGTCTTAAAAGTAGAAACTTGGAGCCAGAGTAATTTCTTTGGGTGTCATTTAACCCCAATAAATGCAATATTAATGATAGAATAATGGCCATGCCCAGTGAAGGAGATTTATTTTGAAGAGGGACAATCCCAGTATGCCTCAAATTATCTTATACCAATTACCTGCCTAGAATCAAACCATACTCGGTCTTTCAGTTGAGTGTCAATGGCCTTTCCCATTAAATGGTTACAAACTTTTTATGGAAACCTTCGACTTAGCAAAAATGTCTTGTACTATATTTAGAATTTTGTCTGTTTAGCAAGGCCTTGTACGTGCTAATCTTGTACTGGCCACTGAGCTACACCCTAGCCTAAGCAATAGTCTTAAGCAATAGTCTTGTTTACAAATACGATTAGTGTTCAATTCATATAAGAACCAACAATCAACCAAAAATCAAAACAAATAAGCCCCCTTTGTAATTCCAAATTAGGTATTATTATTATATTAAAACATAGTGGTCCTGGCTGTGGGTATGCCTAAAATGTGAAAGGCCCTGGATTTAATCCCTATAAAACACACAGACCCCACAAAGCAACAACAACAACAAAATCCCTAAATCATCATCATCATCATCAACAACAACAACAACAAAACAGTAGTCCTAATTTTTTTCTTTCCTTCTTTGGTTTTATTTGGGTACTAGGGATTGAACTCAGGGATACTTGACCATTGAATCCCATTCCAAGCTCTATTTTATATTTTATTTAGAGACAGGGTCTCACTGAGTTGCTTAGTGCCTCACTTTTGCTGAGGCTGGCTTTGAACTCGTGATCCTCCTGCCTTAGCTTCCTGAGCTTCTGGGAATATAGGCATGTGCTACTGTGCCCAGCTCAACAGTCTTAATTTTTTTTTTTACCCACTTCCTTGTCGTTTCTCAATATTTTTTCCTTTCACTGTCCACTTTTACTTTGGAATTGGTCAGTTATACTCTGGTAAAACAAGACAGCTATTGCAATGTTCCCACTGGAGCCTGTAGTGGGCAGATCTGGACAAGTTGCAGGGCATTATGCTGAGATGCTCTTGCAAGTGGCCACTGACATAGGGTATGCATACTGATCATTGATGAGAATTGTGCTTGCAGCTTCATAACAAATTCTATTATCTTTTGGTATCCTTGTAGCAGCTTTCTTCTGTCACTTAGTGAGTGGTATGTCTTAAATTCAAGAGTGGCAGTTTGCCTGGATTTTGTGTCATGTGTAAAGATAAATGGCAAATCAAGACCAGATAGTTTTCAGGAAGAGGTTCTGTTACATTCGAATCTAGAATCCAGAGCACTAAGAAGGCATGTTAGGTGGGGGATGCTTAATGCTATTTCTTAGGAACTCCAATGCCTGGCAAGGAGAGATGGTTGTTTTCCCTTGTTCCTGAATAATTCAATGCACTTCCACAGAGTCCTCATTTTTTTTCATGCATGCAGTGGACATCAAAAAACTTGCTAAAGAAGGTTTAAAATTCTTTCCCATTCAAAGTAAACATTCTGGATTAATGCTCATTTTTCAAACCTGAAGAAGGAAAAAGTTGATACAGTTTGAAATTATATTGTATGGAAGTACTTAAAAATGTATGTAGAAAAATTAGGAAAATTTGAAGCATTTTTGTTTCACAAAAGAAAATGCCAACCTCTGAATCAAAACATGACTTTAATCACCATTTTTTCATGCGTTTTGAATTATAATTATAAAAATGCCAACTATGAAGTAATTGGCTGGTACCAAGAATTGATTAACTCACACTTTATTACTGTTACTGTTTCTGTTTCTTTCTTTCAAGGAGCCACCAAGCAACACACAAACACTGGCACAAACTAGAGATCAGACTTCCAAGCTGGGAGGATATTTTTGGCCTTGCTCTTTTACACTGAGAGCTGAAAAGTGTGCACTGTGTGTATGTGTGTGTGTGTGTGCACATGATGCATGTTTACATAGCTTCTGTTAAGAGATTCTTGTTTATTTTTTATGACTACTTAAAAATACTTTACAATATCACAATATGTACCTACCTAAGCAATTTGTTTATTTTCCCAGAAATTGCAGATACAAGCATAGCTTTGTTTTAAGGTGGATTTACTTAAAGCAATGACCAAAAAAAAAAAAAAAAAAAAAAGAAAGAAAGAAAGAAAACAATAGTGATAACAAATAATCACCACTCCACTATCAAACACACAAGCACATGCCCAGGCACAAATACATATACAAAACCTTTAAATCCATTAGTTCTAGTTGCAAATTATAAACAACTATTATCTTCAGATACCAGAGGAATATTCTGCTCTGGTCATCTCCCTACAGGGTCTTTTTCTTGGCAGTAGGACAATGCTAGACACATGCTAACAGGGTTAATTGCAGCCACACGTAGGTTTTCTTTTTGGATGACAGGACACTGCCTTAAAAATTGATCCGCACACTGTCGGGGGAGTGATTCTGGGCTTTCTTTCAGTTCCATCCTCATCCTGTGACAGAGTGCTGCTACCTACAGGCCTTCAGACACACTTGCCTGGGTTTATACGAAGTGTGGGAACAGGCACAGAGCTGGGTCAGAGGGCATGAAGCCAATGTCGCTACATGCATGTCTCTGCTTTTGTACTGGCCCTGGCTTCGCCCTACTTTATGCAGATTTCACCTCTGCAAGATCCAGATTGTGCCATATGGGATTCCTGTGTATGACTAGCAGGGACACATGCCTGTGGGAACTATTCTAATGAAGGACCAACCCAGGCCCTGCTGCCTGGGCAGTTGCTTTTCCCAGGAGATGGTTGCACACAGAGGAGAATTTTTGTAAGGGGGGGTTTAGGGGTTATGTCTGAGGGCAAAGACATTCTCAATGTCTGGGAAAAGAGTTGTGTGTCTGGTTCTTTAGAGTGTGTGTATGGAAATGGAAAGTTTTAGGATAGAATTTTCTGAATAAAAGAAATTTACTTTGTTTTCTTTTTATTTCTTCCCTCCTTATTCTCCCCTTTTCTGTTCATTGTTCTTTTATTATTTTTTTTGTGTGTGTTGTTGTTGTTCATGGTCTTGTGATTTTGCATTTATCACTTGTGACATTGCTTTCCTTCTACTTAATTATGTTTAAATTTCATTTATCATGCTTAGATTTTTCTCTGATATTTCTGTTGCTTATCTTCAAGTATCTTGTATCTTCAAGTTACATTTTCTATTCTAATTCTGCATTAGTTTATCAACCTTCTTATATTTTGAAGCTTTATTTTTTCCTCTCTTCTTCCAATGAGTCAGAATTTTGTACATTTTTATTTCTTAGAATTGATATTGTTTGTGACTCTTTGTCACATAGTTTCACTTAATTATTTTTGATATAAGCATTCATTTTATAGTTAGTAAATAAAAATGAAAACAACCAACGTTCTGTCTGCCTTCTGTTTTCTATTCAACCTTCTCTATGTTATTGACCTATTTAAAAGCATTTCATGTTCTTGTTCATCTTTCTAATCTTAGAAGTAATTCTTTCTATTTCATTAACAATCTCTAAATCCAATTTCCTTCTGTTCCTTCTTTTTAATACATAGATTTCTCTCTTTCTAGTATAAATGGGTACTTTCATTGATTATAGATTTTATTTTGTTTTCTTTTAGTAGGTATTATTCATAGTTATTCTTCTCTGTGTAATGCTACTGCTTTTCAGAGCTTGATTTTGGGCTTTGCCAATAGAAGAACATACTACCTGGAATCAGATGTTCTGGGATGTTCAGCTTCAGATCTGTCTTTGATAGTATGTTCACTTGATACTTGATACTTGATAGTATGTTCACTCATGTTCACTTCAACTCACTTATTCATTCATTACTGAATTTAATTAAACATGCCTCAAAGTCTACTCTTGGCCACCATGGTCCTAGTAAAGTTGTATCTGTGGCTAGCCTAATCTTAGAATTATTTATTTGAATGGGTGATTTGTTTTAGGGCATTCATGGGCAAGGTGTAGCCTTTCTTTCAGAAGGACAGTTATGTACTATGACCATTTTTCTAGTGAAAACTTTGCAAGCTGTCAGTAGGAAAAAATATAGAGAGCTGAGACCTACAAGTTTCCTCTAGTTATATTTGACAACTTTAGTCAAATTGGTCAATGTCTGTTTCCAAATAACCTTGGTCTTTAATAAAGACATATTCTTGGAGTTAGTCTCAGTTGTATTTACAGCTAGAGGGAAATTACTTGGTAAGGCTTTCCTTCATGTACATTGTATGTTTTCATAGGTATTAGGGAGCCTCTTGGTGTCCCCAAATACTTGTGCTGCTTATACCTGATATGCTACTGTTGCAAATTCATTTCTTTAGCTTGAGACATAGTTTTGTGTTAAAATACAAATATTATTGGGAGGGTAACATATTCAGTCTTACATTAAAACATTTTGAGTTTTTTTTAACCCCAGATTATACATTTTTTTTTGATAGCTAGAAGACAGCTTTAGGGGGAAACTTAGAAATTGTAGTAGTAAAAACAAAAGATATTTGCTTATTATCTGTCTATTAAAAAATCATTTATTTGCTATTCAATGAAACCTTTCATCAACCTTTGTTATCGTAGTGTTTAGAGGTCCTTTCTTACACTTTGACCATACCAGAATAATTTTTAACAGGGTCTCCTTTCACTTTTTAAATTGTCACAGTTTGATAAAATATGTGTTCATCCCACTTTTAGGTAGGTAGAGGAGATGAAGGAGAGGAGTGTAAGATACAATGCCATATTTACTGCTTTTAAAAATATTTTGATTTATTATTTTTAATTATTGCCATTTTCTTTTATTTCACATATATCATTATAATCTCCACTTTTAAAATTTGGTTTCTGGTTTGGTTGTTTTTTAAAACATATCACCACTACTTCATGGTATAATTTGTTTTACTTCAGGCATCACTTCCTATTCTCACTTGAGAACAGACATATTTCTTGACGGGCTGGTCCCTGGGCTGTTACAGATGTTAGGCACAAGTTGGGTGAAATCTGTATTCTGGAAATTCTCATATAAATTGAAGAGTATGATGAGATCAGTGCCTAAATGTTTGCACCTGCTCTTTGTAGGTTATAAGATTCCCTGAACCTCTGTCTCCTTTTTCTGTAAAGTGGGGATGATACTATTTACTGCCCCGGGATATGGTACAAATTAAGTGAAATAATTTACACAAATGCCTATCACAGAGAAGCAGACAGAAGATAATGTACTCCTTTCCTCTTGTATAATTTTATTTTTTAAGGCAAGTCACCTTTTAATGTGGTTACTCTCTAATAAAAAGCGATGTTTTTGTACTTCACTTTATTAGAGCAATTGTTCAGTTCTTCAGATGTTCACATTTTGGTGCTGGTTTACTTCTAATTCTCTTTTTACAGAATAAAATCTGTGTTCCAGAAATTGCCTTAGAATATTCAAAAGATGTGAAAGAACTTCTTTTAGGCTCCCCCTGGAAGCAGTGTTAATGAAAGTAAATTTCTGTCCAAAAACATAGATTTATTTTTAAAGATTTTCAGGGAAATGCTATGTGCACAGAAAGAACAGGTACCATTTCCATTATGTTAAAAATAATAGGAAATGGCCTCGAATCCCAAACAACCTTCCTGGATTTTGTGAATGCCTTTCTAGGGCTCTCTTCCATTTGTAGTGCTCATGGTAGATTTTCAAACCAAGGACACACTAACACCTTTGCTGTCTCTGCTGTTACCTTGTTTGCATATCACTTCAGTCATTATTTCATCAAGGATTTGAAGGGAAGAAAATCAGTCTTTCCCCCCCCCCCATTTTCTCTTTTTTAATTAACTAGTGTTTAATATGGAAAGTGTTTTAAAATTTTCATTTGGATTCAAAATCCATGCCAATATGACTATGTGGCTATGTGGTTTAGGTTAAATTTAGATTAAAAAGTATTACAGAATTAAAAACATTCCTTCTGTAGTCCCTTTTTGTTTCCCTTTGTCATTTTTTCATGAATGTAAATGGTGACATTATTATACAAGGTTTTTTAAAGAGTTACGCTTAGGGTAGCTCCAGGGTCATACTATGAGTTTATAAGAATGCTATGATCAACATAGATTGAGTGACATTTGAAAGGGATTTGGATAGGACTCCATCCTGTTCCTTGACAAAAAAATAATAATTTGCAGTGTAGAAATGGGATTGCTGTTTCCTCCTTTCACCTACATTGCTAAAAGACATGGTTAGTGTCTTTCAGACATGGTTAGTCTGCATGCAACAGGACATTTCCTTGACTGATCTGGTGGTGATTATCAGGCTAGATCCTGTAGTTTCAATTTAGCTGAAAGCCAGAGTAAAGTCATTTTTTATCCCAGGAGCTTTCATGAAGGTGTATAGAGGGTTAAGAGACTCCTCATACACACTAGGCAGTACCACTATGCTAAAGTTGCACCATAAAGATGATATTTGTGTTCATCCTTTCAAAAGAGGATTCTAAGCCCTGACTTTCCATTGTCAGAGGTGATAAGCTACTATACAGACTCAACATGGAGAGCCACTAATCCTCATAAAAGGCCGGCAAATGAAGAAGACAGGTTAAGGTCATTGACTAGATGCTACACTGTTCTTTACTGATAGAGGGGATGTTGGCTAAAGAAAGTCCTTTTATTTTCAGAACTACTGTACGAAGGGAGAAAGCATGAACTTGCCACTACAAAAAAATAACCTTGTTTGAAACACAACTAAGCCAATTAAATAGATGGCTTCATTTATTTTGGAGGAGTCCCAAAAGAATGAAACATTCTTTGTGCAAAAGAAATAACGGTTATGTGCCCAAGATTTCCATGGTCATTTTCTTTTTCATCTAGGTTTTGTTGAGCTGCCACATGTGTGCGTGTGCATGCCATGAGTTTATGCATAAGAGATACTTCTCTACTCTAAAGAATAGGTTGCCTTTACCCACTGAGAGCTGCATGATAGCTTATGTATATTGGCTTTTGCATTTTTTTCATATAGGAGGACTGAAATTATTTGACCAAGATAAAAACCTTAAAAATACCTTTATTCTCTGAACAGAAATGAAACTGTTCTACTATTCCCATGTATTTATTGTTCCTTATTTCTAAAGTGTAACACAGAAGAGAGCCTTCCTGAATAGTGGCTTTTGTCAATCACATGTTTGGAGAGGCTGAAGAAGTCATTGATATGTCATTATTCCAGAAACACATCTGACATTAAATGTGACTTATAGTTCCCAGAATTTGTTCTACAAATTGCATTAGAAGGTGAGGGAGACCATGGTAGGGTTCAGCGTGTGGAATAAGAGAGAGCTTCAAAACATTTAACTACTAATGCCCTGACTAGGTATTGAACATTTACAGACTAAAAAGATTCTCAAATGTTATTTTTATTATTAAAGGTATGTAGATCCTTTTGACAAATACTATACTGGCAATATGGATTCCCGAGTCCCTTGTAGCCTAGTACAATTTATCTTACTGAAAATACTCTATATTGCTTTTGATAGTGATTCTTGACATACCCAATTCTGACCAATAAGGCACGGAAGTTACTTTATTTAACTGTGGATTTAAGTCACATTGGTACCTTCAAATGGGGGTAAAATAAAGTATAAGAGTCAAGTTGCATTTCAAGTATATTAATTTTCCATTGGTTGTAACAAATTGCCACAAACATAATGGTTTGAAATAATACTCCCATTTCTTAGCACACAGTTCTGTAGGTTACCAAGCTGGCATAATAAGATGGGGTTCTCTGCTCAGGTCTCACTAGGCTAAAATCAAGGTGTTAGTGGGCTGCATTCTTCCAAGGTCACATGGATACAGCAGGTTTCTGTTCCTTGTGGTTATAAGACTGAAGATTCCATTTCCCTCTTCAGTATTGGCTAGGGGCTGCTTTCAGCTCCTAGCAGCCCCCAGAGCCTTGCCATGTGGTTCTCTTTTCAGTCAAGCAATGGAGAATTTCCCTCTTGTTGAATTCCAGTCACACACTGAATCTTTTTCTCCAAGGAAAACACTGCTCCATTTAAAGACTCTCCTGGTTAGGTCAGTTTTATCCAACATAATCTCTCTTACTTAGAGTCAACTGATTTGGGTTCAAATTAATCTGCAAAAGTCCTTTGTAGCGGCACCTAGGGTGGTGTTTGATTGAACAACTGGTAAAAAGTATGTGTGCCAAGGGTGGGAACTTTGAGAAGGTAGCACAGAATTCTCCTGCCTCACCAAGAATATTGTTTATTCGAATCTCAGTAGAATTAATTTAACTCTTTTTAATTATAAGAATTAGTTTAAAAATAACAAAGAATTTGTCTTATTTCTTGATATGAAAAACCTTAACCTAATTTTATACAGGTGATGTTCCTGCACCCAAATAATGCCAGTTTGTTTCAGTGTTTCAATTGATACATGTAAAAATAAATTCACATATGAATATATGTGAATATAGAGATATGCTTTTTATATCTCTAGGGCAGACAAACTTAACATACTGTGTAAATTAAAATAAAAAAAAAGAATGATCTGCCTAATTCAAACAACTGTTTATCATTCATTTAGGATATACTGTGTTACAAGTTCTATTCTCAATAATGGAGACAGAAATGGGGTGTTATGAAAAAGCATTCAACATAATACAGCACACTTTCCTGTTCAAAACACTAGAAAAACTAGGGATAATAAGAACATATCTCAACATTGTAAAAGCTATCTATACTAAGCCCTAAATACAGAAAAATTGAAAGCATTTCCCCTAAAAACTGGAACAAGAGAGGGATGCCCTCTTTCATCACTTCTAATCAACATAGTCCTGGAAACGCTAGCCAAAGCAATTAGACAATGAAAGAAATTAAAGGGATATGAACAGGAACAGAAGAAATGTTTCCATTTGCTGATGACATGATTCTATACCTAGAGGATCCAAAAAATTCCACCAGAAAACTTCTAGAACTAATAAATGAACACAGAAAAGTAGCAGGATATAAAATCAACACCCATAAACCAAATGTATTTCTGTACATCAGTGATGAATCTTCTGAAAAAGAAATCTACCCCATTTACAATAGCCAAAAAATAAATAAATAAATAAAATATTTGGGAATCAACCTAACAAAAGAGGTAAAAAACCTCTGCAGTGAAAACTACAGAACACTAAAGAAAGAAATTAAAGAGGATGTTAGAAGATGGGAAGATCTTTCTTGCTCTTTGCTGACCCACTGTGTAATAATTATTTTAGTCTTGCCAAATTATTGAAATATTATTTGGAGTTCTCTCTCATTAATATTTTAAATTAACTATTATTATTTGTTTATCCCTTTATATAAATTGGAGTGGCCTTAAGATGCCTTTGATGCTTTCATTAAAATCTAATTGATTTAGACAGTAACTTGAAGTGTAACACCCCATTTCTTTTTTAAATTAATTTTTATTTTATTTTTTTACACAAATGGAGCACGACTTTTCATTTCTCTGGTTATGCATGATGTAGAGTTATACCATTCAAGGAATCATACCCATACATAGGGGTAATAATGTCCATATCATTCAACCATCTTCTCACACACACACTGACCTTCCCCTCCTTCCTCCTCTCCCTCCCTTCTGCTCAATCCGAGGTTCCTCCCTTCTTCCCTTGCCCCCCACTCATTATGAATCACCATCCACTTATCAGAGAATAAATTTGGCCTTTGGTTTTTTGGGATTGTTATAAATACTACAAAGTATTTGGGAAAAAGTGGAGCTAGTTTCCTTTTTATTATGCATAAAAATAAATTCCAGATGATAAAAATGTAAAGGTTAACAGGGAGCACAGAAAATTATATGAGAATATTAGGTGAACTTCATATTATCTGAGAGCAAGGAAAACCTTCTTAAGCATAATTCTGAAAGCAGAAGCTAATACAGAAGAGTCTGATAGATTTAACTCCAGGGTAAGCAAACTCTTCTGCAAATCAGAAAATGTCTTAAATAAAATAAAAAGATAACTTATAAAACAGGAAAAAATGTTTCCACATACATTGCAGAAGAGGAAAGGGTTAATATAATTATTTCATGATGAGCATTGACAAATCAATAAGTAAAACAATTCAAAGAAAGAAGCAAGAGGAATAAAGAAATTTAAATGCTGTCCCTAAAAGAAAGCAAAAAGAAACATGCTCAAAGTAACTAACACAGAAATTCAAATTGAAACAATGAAATATCATTTTCACCTAAAAAACTGGTAAAGAATTTTTTTAGAAGTTAACATATTGTGCCAGAGATATTGTAGGGAAATGAGTATGTAGACTTTGTTGAAAAATTCTGAAAGTATGTATGCCTTTTAACCCAGAATTCAGTTGCTATTAATATCTTTTAAAATAGCTAAGAATAAATGCAAAGATTTGACCACAACATTTTTTGTAATATTGCTTATAAAAATTAGGTATACTTTATTTATTTATTTAAAAAATATTTTTAGTTATAAATGGACACCATATCTTTATTTTGTTTATTTATTTTTATGTAGTGCTGAGGATCGAACCCAGTGCCTCACATGTGCAAGGCAAGTGCTCCGCCACTGAGCCACAACCCCAGCCCAAATTAGATATACTTTAAATGACCAACAGTAAATCAGACTATCCTGATAGCCCGATATAATACTATATTATTAGTAGTATTTTGAATTAATTTATAAAATAATTTTTTGTTCCCTGATAGGTTTTAGTTATATATGTGTGTGTGTATATATATATATTATATTATATACATATATTTATATAATTTTTATTTTTTAAATATCCATGCTGTACAACTCACATATCTTCCAAAAAGTTAGCAATTTAATTATCTCTGGGTTATGGGATTATAGGTAATCTAAATTTTATTTTTATTTTTTTGCCAATTTTTATTTTCTAAAGTTTCTACTAGAAACTGGCAGTGGGACATAGGAAGAACACAGATTTTGGGGCTCAATGAACCTTCCTCTGGATCCTAGCTCATAGGTCACTGGCTATCCTATGCCATGGTTGTACTTTGGTCAGGGCTTGCCCTGATCCATTGCCAATGGCAGAGGAAGCAGTCTCACATGTCCAAAACATGGCTGCCTAAGGGCTAACCTTCTGTAGATGTTGTGTTGTAGCTAGTCTATGGGGTACAGCAGACCATACAATTAACTATTACTGAGTAGTAAGATCTAGGCATCTGGACTGAATAGTGCTATGGAATCATGAAGAGAACAAAAAAAGGCTTCTGAGAAAATATCATTGTAAAGGTGAAACTGGGCTGGACTTTTCAACATGGTATATAATTCACTTGCTGGAGCAAGGAAATGTAATTAAAAGCAGAAGAGTCAAAGAAAGAAGACACAGAGGCATAAAAAAGTCTGTGTATTTGGAAGATAGAGGGATATTTGGTCATGGGTATGAAGAGGAGGTGTCAAAACAAAAAGGCTAGAATGGTAGGTGAGAGCTAGATCCTGGCTATGAATATTTAGTGCAACTGCTTTGCCTTGTGCTTGTGATTTCTGCAAATGATGACATTTTGATTTAAAGAATGCTCTGCCATAACTCAGGGATTCTCAGACCTGGAAGACTGTAGAATTACTTGGGAACATTTAGAAAACAAAGAAGCAGGAGGTCCCAACCTGGTTCCAGAACCCAAGCTTCTGGGATTAGGTTTGAGTATTTACTGAAAGATTCCCAGGGGACTGAAATGACAGCCAAGGTCAAGAGCCACTGTGTTATGAACTGAATTGTTAGACCTGTCTGTCTCTTACTTTCTGTATAGTTTCTAACTTCCTTTTTTGCATTCAGGCTATTTAAAACTATGAACTAGGCTCTAAGGGTATTACTAGCTAGAAGATTAACCTTGGGCTACAGTTTTCTAAGACTTTTAAGAGCTTGATAACATATCTCTGCCTTTAATAGTTTCAGCACATTCCAGTTTCTTTGTGATTTGCAACTCTCAGGATAAACTCACCAAGAAATCTCTATCACCATTAAACTTGTCCGAGGGACATCCTGCTATAGGCCTGTTCTCTGTACCAGGTGTCTATTTCCTACTTGCTTTTACATTCAATCTTGCAGCCTTTTTCTGCCTTTCTTGGCTTCTGACCAGCCATTAGTGGCCTCTTCCCTTTGGGATTTTACCTGTCAAATGATTATTTCCACAAAAGTGGGTATAGCTTTTCAAAATATCTCCCTGTAAAGCAAATACTTTCTGAAAAATTATGATTTACTCTTAGAACATTTATTTTTTCTCATGCAGTACCCTATTGTTAATATCCCATTTTTCAGTTTTTTTTAACTGACAACTCAAGGTATTCTTTATCACCATATTTTTTTCTGTTTATGGGAAATATGGAAGAATCCAAACTCTTAAGCACTGCTACTTTTTAAAGAGGACACTGGTAGGACACAGATTATTTTAGCTATAGTGAGGGTTAGCCAGGCTACATAGATTTTTCTCACCTCTAATACCTCAGAAGTGAATCAAGGGATTCATTAACATAAAAGGCACCAACCATGGCCTCATAGTCCTAGAACTAATGAACACATAATAAATCCTATTTTTCTCTAGCAAACTCCGAATGACACAGGCTAAAGAAACATGGACTTTGAATCCATCAATTTCTATCTTACCTTGATAGCAGTCACGAATATCTTCCAATGCCAATGTAGGGCAGAGTTATAATTCAAAAAGAATAAGATTCTCAAACCTTGAAAAACCACTTTGGATTTATGGGCCAGAATCAAAATTTTATTCCTTCTCCCAAGTGTGAAACTCTCAAAAAAGGTGGGGGACAGGGGGAATTTGGGAGCTTGCCTGTCCTAACTTCACAAGGATGCAACAGCCTGTAATGTTTTTTTATGGGACTCAGATGCATCAATCCAAACCTTTTTACGTTTGAGACTCATAATCTATAAATATTCAAGAATCCCTGTTATCTCAATTTGCCTAAATATGAGTGCACCATGCTGGCTATTGGTTGGGTTGGTAATAAGAACCATACTTCTCATCTGGTTAATTGCTCTCTGCTGTGCTGGTGTGGTCTGCTCCTTTAGGGTTTATCTTGGCTCTTCATGATGTCTTTGGCTTTTGAGATTTCCACAGCCGTCATTCCTTTTGTTATTTAATTGTGTCTTCTGAAAAATCAGGTATTTTGAGAATCTAAATGCTATCTTTTGGATAGTGAGAAACCTATATTTAAAGGACTATTTTTCATTGTCCTACCTGCCCAAGGTGTGTTCCTGATTTTTTATACAAGCATGATTAGATGTTAATCTTATAAATTAATTAAGAATAAATTGTGTAAGCTACTCTTAAAGACTGTAGCAAAACAAACATTTTTTTTTTCTTTTTCTCCCCCCCAGAACAAGGTGAAGGGGAACTAAAAACACTCAGTGATTTGGTCCACTGCTAGAATTGAAACATTTTCCTACATAAATTAAAATGGTAAACCAGTATAGATGGGCATTGGAAAATATTTTACCAGGTAGGCAATCAATCTAGAAGATCAATCGTTTTTAGAAAACATTTCTATCCACCAAAGACTTTTGTTCACATGGAAAGGGTGATTAGAATGAAAAGAAGCAATTAAAATTTAACATCGTATTTTTGATTACAGAAGTTATCTATATAAAAAGAAAACATGTATTAAAGCATTGTTGTAGGACAAATGTGATGCCAGAGTATTGAGGGGCCACCCAAGTAAGCCCTTCTATTTCCCAGGTAAGGGACAAGACCATGAGGGTATTTGATCAAGATTCCACAGGAAGTCTCTGAGGGTGTCCATTATCTCAATATTTGAGGTGAAAATGAAATGTGGGACTTGTGTTCATCTCTCCTTTGGTAAATGTTGAATTCTTTACAAGTTTTTTTTAGATATGGAGAAAAACCATAGATAATCCTTTATATTATAAATATATGAGAAAGCAACCTCTAGTTTATATCTAATTACCACTAGCTATGCTTTCTGAGGTGATTCTCACTGATGGCATAGGAATCTTTGAAGTATTATACTTTAATGAAAGCAATAATTTACATGTTGTTGATAAAGAAGAAAACATATGGCAGGGTTATATGTCTATATGAGTGTCCAGATTGGTTTTTCAAGTTGTGTCCATTGAGATGGCAATGATGCTCAGTGAAAAAGGGGTTCCCAGGTGAAATAAACTTGGGGAATCTATTTTAAAGAAAGCTTAGCAAAATTCTTTCCTGTAGGATACTTAGAATCTGTAATAATCTATGAGTGCTGTGAATCTCCTTATTGTGTTAGGCTATGTAATATTTCACAAATATATTTGCCCATGGATTTTTTTTTTTGCTAAGTAACTATTAACATTCCACCAGGATGCTCATATCTTGAGAAATACGATTCTTAAAAATATAACTCTAAATCTTCTTTTTCAGTTTTTAATGTAATTTAAGTATCCCAAAGTTGAATTTTCCAGAATATGCGTTGCAAGAATCCATGCATTTCCAGAGGAAACAAATCTCCCATCACTTTCTTTCTATAAAAGCATTTTTTTCCTTTTCTTGAAAACAGTTTTCTTTTAACTGTTAATACTGCTGAATACATTTTTGAGATTTAATGAAGGTTTTGGAAAAGTGTTCAAGAGATTCACATTTTTTCTTTTTTAAAATTTTTTTAGTTGTGGATGGACACAATATCTTTGTTGAATGAATGAATGAATGAAAAAATTTTTGATGTTGGTGAACCTTTATTTTATTCATTTATTTATATGCAGTGCTGAGAATTGAACCTAGTGCCTCACACATGCTGGGAAAATGCTCTACCACTGAGTAACAACCCCAGCCCCTATTTATTTATTTTTATGTGGTGCTGAGGATAGAACTCAGTGCCTCACACGTGCTTGTCAAGTGCTCTACCATTGAGCCACAACCCATCCCTGAGATTGATTTCCATAGATATTTTTTGCCCTCGTATCTTTATTGTTATTAAGACTCATTTTCAAGACTTTATCAATACTATACTTTGGTATTTTCTATAAAATAACTTTTTAATGTTTAAAATTTATACATAGAAATGGTATAAGCAGTGAAATATTTACATCTAGCATGTGTCTGCATTATTTTAATGTCTACAACATTTATTAGATGGATAATTTCTTTCGTAGTATTTTAATATTTACTATAATGCTCAACAAATTTTTGAAGCCCTTTTGTATACTTTATCTCATTTGATATGATAAATTTGCAACATCTCAGTTATTAATTCTCCAAACAGCCATTTAAAGTACATGATACCAGCATTGTCCCTTTCTGAGTAGATTCAACTCCACAGATGAAGAAACTGAGTCAGAAAGAAGATACATAATCTGGTCATGAAGAGGTACTATGTAAATCACTTGGCCTTTTTAGGATTACTAAACATTTATTCATTGTGTTTTTTATGTAAAATTTGTAGATTTCTTTATATACTGAATAAGCACTTTGTTTTAAAGAGCCTTGTGAACTGTTTTTGGTCATTTTATATGAGAAGTTCTTTGTTCTTAGCAAAATAATAATTTATGCTTTACTAACCTCATATGCCTAGGGAAGAAGGGTTTTCTCATAGGAGTTTTAGTTTTGAATCCCTAGCACTTGGTTATTCATCTGCAGAAATGATTCAAACTGCTTAAGCTACACCATAGTAACTATTCTAATGACACATGAGGTCCGACTGCTTTCAAACAATGCTTTGTCTTTGATGATATCTCATATTTTCTTAGCCTACATCCCAGTCCCAATTATTGAGTGTCTTGAAATTGACTGCAGGAGCAGCATGTAAGAATTGACCTCAATTAGAGCTGGAAGTTTTCCCTAATTCTAGAAGTCAGGTCTTAACCAATAGTATTAGTACCTGTAGCAGACAAAGAAGATTGTGGTGTGATTTGCTCTTTTACTAGGGATTAAACTGGCCAGGGGCTGGGGTTGTGACTCAGTGATAGAGCACTTGCCTAGCATGTGCGAGGCTCTGGGTTCGAGTCTCAGCACCACATATAAATAAATAAAATAAAGGTCCATTAACAACTAAAACATATTTTTAAAAATGCCAGATCAAATAGTCAGAATTTAGTGTATTGAATTTAACCATCCTGATTCTTTTTGTCCTACACATCCAGCTACAGCTTCAAATACAGTAACATCTCTTTTATCTAGGCATCTTTTTTTTTGTTGTTGTTACTGAACCTAAAGAGAGAGGTAAATAAAAGCAAGAGAGTTGATCCAAGTCAAATTCGAAATTGGAATATTAAGTTGCTACAGGACACAGAAATATTAATAGCAATAAGAAAGGACATCTATTTATTTTTATTTATAAAAACAAGTAAATATAAAAGAAATAAAAATGAACCACATAGAAGAATTCCTTTTCAGAGCAAATAAACTCTCAATTAATAGCCAATAGGGGTCTTACTGCATAATAATGATGTTTATTAAGATAACTACAAGTCATCATCAATAAAATGACGATTGAATCAGCATAATCAACTTGAGAGGGCAAGAGCACGTGGAGTTATTTCAGAGGAAGTTGTATACAAAGGTCTGAAGCCAACAAAATGAAGTTTTAATCCTAAATTTGACTTGGGAGGTTGATGCCAGGCAATTGAGGAATCATTGTGTTTGCAAAGCAGCCAGGGGGTTGCAATCCACCCCCTCACCACACACTTAAGTTTTATTAAAAATTTGAAGGGCCCAAATTTGGAGGCTTTATTTTCTCAAAGATACCATGAAAGGCCATAATAGCTATTCCCTTTTTAGTCATTTGACTTTTCATTTGTTTTGCTTTCTTTTATTTTTCATGAAAATTTTGATGTCTCTTGTCTTCTTGCCCTCTTCTCTTTAGAGAGCCATTTAATGTCTGTCAAATGTCATGTTACATGTTATAATAACACCACATGGTTATACATAACGCCATAAAATATATGTATGTGACAGCCAGTCATAACCATGCCAATGATGATAATCAGATTCTATTATACATTTTAAAATGTCTGTATGACATTTACATCATAGGCTACCCCAGTGCTCATCTTTGTGGTGGCAATTTTTAAAATAATCTTTCTCATTTTTTTCCCTTTTCTTTCAAATTAACCATTGCATGGAGAAAGAGATAGTGCAAAGAAAAAAAAATACTATGTTTGATGGTCTTAAACATATATTTTTTTAAATCTCGGAAATTTTCTATTAATCACTGGTGGTTAATGCATGAATACTAGTTCATCTGAAACAAATTATCTGTAAGTATAAAATAATGCTTCCCAAGTGTGTTATTCTAGAAAATTTCCAAGAAAGAATTTATAAAACATGTGCAAACATTGCACTATTATTTTACAGGGGATAATACAAGAGTAAAAATATGTATATTAGAGCTGAACAAAATTGAGGGGGGAAAGGTGATGAAATAAGAAATAGAAGAAAAAAGTTACATCTGGAAAAAAATGGAAAAGTAGCAGAATTTTTAAAAATGTTCCACTTTCATGACCTGGTTATATGGGAGAAAGTGAAGTCATGTGCAATTTGAATTGCTAAGGTCACATGATAAACATACCAAGGCTCTACACTGCTGTTTTTGAATCTGTGAAATGTAAGTAAATTCTGTGCAAAGAGCATGATGTGGGCATTTCCAGGAAAAGCTTTCTGTTTCTTTCTGAATGCTTGTGTCACATTTTCAACAATTTTTATGTTTTTTTTTCACGTGTTCCACGACAAAAAAAATCTTACAATAAAGATTTTTTTTCCAATTGTAGCAGAAAGTCTTTAGAAAACTGAAGTACCCCAATCATTTTCTTTTGCTGTTCTCAGAAATAAGTTGAATTAAAGCCACTTAATAATGTTACACTATCAGAACTTAAAATGGCGGAAACAGAATGTTTAATATTCTAAGCATGACCCAAATGCACAATGCAAAGAGATCTGAAAGAAAAAAACTTGCTGAACTCTCTAAAAGAGGTATAATTGAAAAGGGAAAATGCACCAACAATAACCAATAAATAAAGTAAAATTTAAACACCAAAGCCTCACACCAAACACACAAAAACTCAGTGGTTACCTAACTTACACTTCATATCACTTTGTTTCATGCTAAGGGAATGACTAGCTAATTAGAGTTTTTGAATAAAACTGTGTGACCCGTCCTCCTTTTTTTTTTTTTTTTAAACTCTGCATCCTCTTAGTCAGGTATCTGCAAATACTATTCGTGCCAATTGTCTCAGAGAAAAATATAGGCTAATTAAAATGCTAATCTTTAGTAAACACATAAGTACTTGCATGAAAATTAAACACTTGGGCTGCTAATTCATGAATACGTGCTCAGACATCAGGAACACTGCAACTAGTATGGACTTCACAGTCTTGGGCTTAACAGCCTCGTCTACATGTCAAATCCACTTCAGGGCTGAGAGTATCTACCATTGAAATCACCCAGTGTGCCTTCTCTCAAGAGTATCTAAGGAGAAAAGAAAAGTGATGTGCACTTTGAGAAGATTATTTAAAGCCTGCAGATTCATTAGGGGAGAACTTAATTGTGATCGAATCTATAATCCTTTCAGTTCATCCCATAAATAATAACAGTCTGAACTCTATTGAATCACATGGGCTCTTTTGCACAAACCTATAGAAGAGAGTCCTCAAAATTGAATAGATGGAATTGAATGGACCTGGGAAGTGGGAACTGGAATTTGATGGACAGCCTTTCACCTCTAGGTTATTGGTTTGTATCTGACCCAGGTGATGAAAAGTCGTTGCTCTACAATGGCTGTTTAGTAGTTTTCTGTGTAATGAGCTGTTGGCTCCAGTCCATTCCTCAGTGGACAGGTGTCTGCTTGCATTCCCAAATCACCACTCCACTTGTCAGTCACATTTGAGGTCAAGGGCTAAATAGGAACTGGGGCCGAAATACTTTCTCATTCTGATGAGTACAGGCCTTCCTTTGTTGGTTGACTTGGTTGAAAACGAAAACTGCCATAGTCAGTCACTCTTCGTGCTCTGCCTATTTCTATTTAAGAAGATTTTATTGTTTAGAACTTCAATCATAATGAAAAAAATTATTAAGTATTCAAAAATACATGTTTTTATTATTGCATATCACGAAAAGGGAGATGCCTAAATATACTCCCAGCCCCAAAGGACATTAAAATTTAAATTTATTTGTATATCTGCAATGGGGATATATAAAACCGAGAAAGCATTTGCATCTGGCTTTAATTCATTGACACAAGAGAATCACGATATAAGCTCTGAATCCTTAGGAATAAAACTGGTAGTTAGAAGACAGCCAGTGACTGAACATTATATGGTATTTTTGACTGGAGGAACAGCTTTCTTTGAGGTGGGAGATGGATGAAGTGAAGATTCTTTATTGAATACTGCCTGGGCTTTATAAAATGGTCTTATAAAGCTGCTTCATTTAAACTTGGTTTAAATACTTTTGTTTCTATAATTTCCATCATTATATAAATATACATTTATATTTATTAGCATTTCTGGAAAAGTTTGTGGCTTAGAGTGACTGGTCAAGGTCAGAAAGAAGAAAACTCAGATGTGTATGTAGATGTGGTATCTATTACTTAAGAATGAGAACACCAACTTAGATTATCTTATTTTCTATCCTGATGCAGCTTATTGCTAAACACATTTATAACTTTTATTAAAAAGGACGAGACTGAGTAACAAATTTTAAGTCAGTCTTAATCATCATATGCCTCCCAGTTCATTTTTAAGTCTAAATCTGTAATTAAAAATTGCTAGCTAGTTGCTTATACCATTTCATTTATAGATTTGATAGCAAACTTTCCACATCTATCATTTTTAGAAACTGCAAAAATGATAAAATACTAGGAGTCCTGAGGTCTGATATCAAATCAATGGTTCTACAGTTTCTTGAGATACATTTTGTATTCTTGTCAGTTTTCTTGTCTTACTTTTATATTTGTTTCTCTTAGGCACATTGAGAAAATCATGCATTTTTCTAAGTCTTTGTTAGCTAAAACAAGTGGCTCAGTTCCCATGGGACAATCTGTAGACAAAAATTAATTGGTATTTTTCTTTATGTCCTCATGATATAGTAAGAGCTTAGTAAATATGAAGGATAAAAATTTGACTGATTATGTCTATATGGTTAAATTTTACTTCCATGGAAAATAAGCTCTATTAATGTAAATACTACTAAATTTTTTGAAACATCAGCAATACCATAACAAGTGAGAACAAGTATCTTAGGATAAAGTATGATAAATTTTATTCTAACAGGTAATAAGGATTAATTGCATTACATTTTACTTTTTTTTTTAGTGATTAAGAATGGATTAAGTATACCTTTGCATTGGGAGAGGGTTTCTTGACATAATAGGTAGATTATTTTATCTTTAGTAATTGCTAGTGAATTTGAGGCCTTGTCAAAACCCTAAAGAATTGGACCATGCTGTGTAATCAATGCTTAATATCTTTATTTTTATTGCTCTGGTTGGTTTGTTGGTTAACACCTATTTGATTTGGAAAGGTTTAATTCTTAGTGTTTTTCCAAGACGTCTTCAATTATACTTACTCTATTGATACAGCCTCAGGTCCCCAATGCAGGATGCTTGCAAGAGAGTATGTTAAAGGATGCTGCCCAAATTTTAGTCATCCATTATTAATATTTTGTCTCTGTATCCTATGCAAGCTCCTCTAACTGAGGAGATTAATTTTCAGAAAAGCAAACAAGGTGGAGTCCATGTTCCTCCAGTTTTAGTTAAAAATCATGCCAATCCAGTGATATAAAGCAAAAGTTTGAAGGGGAAGTTTTGGGCAGGGGGTAGAGCAGCTGTGGAAGCAACCTCACCAAGTGTTGCTTATTTACTACACGTGGGACTTGTGTTTGCCTTGGAGCTCACACCATTGTCAAAGGTGTGGTGTATGTGTGCTTGCATGTATGCATGTGTGAATGTGTGTGTGTGTGTATGTGTACGTGTATGTGTATGTGGTGAGTTAAACACAAATGTATTCAGTGAATCACATTGGTGAGAAACAAGTCTTGCAGTGACATTGGTAGGAGGTTTGTAGCAAGTTATTCAGTCTGGCAATTATTGCAAATTAGAACTTTATTCAGGAAAGGATATCAATTTGAGAGTAGATGGAACACATTAACTATGGTTAATTCAAACCTTCTTTGAATGGGGTACATTTTCTTAGAAGGAGCCATAGAGATAAATGTATCATGTGAACCTCGGAACCGAACTGCTGAATGAAGATATTGGAGGACTGGAGCTATTCATTTCCGTTTACAGAATCCAAATTGCTGAAAAGTCATGGGAAGGCAGGAAAGAGACTTGTTGTGTTTTAAAACGCCCCCTGGCATTTGTCTGCCTGCGTCATCCGATGCAGTATCTCATTCTGCTGCCACCCGGAGTCCCATTCACTGGTTTGTTTAACCTCAAAGTGGGAAAGTAACTAACACAAATACATTCATTGTCCATGCTCTAATAGAATTAAGATTCCCAATACACTGCCTGCATTTGAATGAGGTTTGTTACACACTAGCTTTTATGGTCACACCCTTTTCCCTTGATGGTTCTTAAGAATGGCCGAAGCAGGAGACCAGAAATTTTGTAAGCTCATAAATATGAAGCACACTGTGTTTAAATAATGCCAGGATGGTGATACAAATGGACCAATGCCAGGAAGCTCAAAGTTAAAACTAACAATTCATCCTTACATCACTATGAATAAGAAGGGAGCAGAAAGGGGCACTGTGTTAGTTAGAGTGGTGCTGCCAGCAGACTAGGATGGCTCTAATGGGCCAGTGTGGCACAGAGCTTTGAATTGCACACTGTTTACCCAAAAGACAGGAAGTAGGTCTATTCTGCCCCAGAAAGGCCAGCTCCAGAAATTGGGGGATTACATAATATTCTTTATTTCACACTGAACATTATGAACTTGAGTAACTGTAAGCATTTTGAATAAACCCTTATCCAGTATCCTGCCAGTCAGTGACAAAGATTAGCACAGGGCATTCGAGGTGGAAACAGTTACTATGTGGCTGTGTGGGCAGGACCAGTGCAGGTTTTTACCAGTTCTACTGCCTACTCCCGAAGCTTAACTGCTGTGCCTTCTACTTCTTCCACTTGCAACAAGAGCCTGAGCATAGTCTTGGGAACACTGCAGTGAAGATGGTCTCAGGAGGAGGGTCTTTGTCATTCAGAGATGGACTTTCTGCTCTGAAAGAAAGTGCTGTGTTTTGAATCCCCCTTCCCCCATTTTTTCTTCAATATCCTAGAGTTTGCCATTTAGGTGTTTGGTGACTCTCTTCAGGAATCTGAAAACTGGCAGTGTGCTTTTGATGGTTAACATACATCATTTCTGGTGGTAAAGAAAATACTTGGCGTTTTTTAACATCAAGGGAAGAAGAAGATAGATTTCTTTTAATTAACAATTCTTGAAGTATCTTTTCTAAAATATAAACCTTTAAAAAATAAAATGATAAATTACATGCCATTTTCTGCTTAATATGCCACAGTATTTATTTCACCTTGTTCTTAATATATGCATTTTTTTAATAATCTTTAACTTCATATTCCATATGAACTAAATTTCTTGTAACTACATATTGCATGTACTCTGCGTTACCTCACTTCTTTTACAGTGGATTTTAGTGATGGAGGATTCTTCAGTGCCTGAGATGGACTTGGTTTTAGGCAATGCTTTTTTGGCAGCTACACTAGTTCTTTTGAGCACTAGATTCTCTTCAGAGCTGATTAAACCTGAGGGATGCTTGAATCCTTGAATATCCTCTGCTTTAGACTCATGACACTAAAGGCAGTATACATAAGAGTATACCAGTGGAGGTATATTTTTCTTTTAGCAGGTTTCAAAATACAGCGATGATGATGAAGACATTACTACTACTGCTACCACAACCAGTAACAGTTTGCTTAGTTATCCCTATGTACCGACCACTATGCTAAGAGCTCTTTGTAAATTATTTTACTTAACCTTAATGAGCAAGATGGTGAAGTAAGTACTGTTACTAATCTTATTTACCAGTTAGAAATGCATATAGCTGATGGTATCTGAGAACCCAACTAATAACAGCTAAAAATAGAAGTCTGGAGGTTGATCACTGTGGATGACAGTTCTGTGGCTCAGTGATAGCAGGGACAATGTCTTGGAGACTTTTCCAGGCCTTTCCCTTCAGTTACAAGATGATTTCCACCATTTAGGAAATCGCTCCATTCAAAGCAAGAAGATAAAGGAACAAGTAGAGCCAGCTATCTCTGTTTCTTTTACAGGAAAACAAATCTTTTCCTAGTGCCTCCTACCAGACTTGATTATATCTCACTATCCAGAGTGACACTGTGGGACTATTCCTAGCTATAAGGGAGCCTGGAAAGCAAGTAGTTAGCTGTTTCACCTTCTATGGGAAAAGGAGAAGGGTGATAAGAATGGCATTGGGTTAGCCAGACTGTCCGTCCGTGACTCTTATTAGAGATTGAGAAAGCAAGGCTCAGAGGGACTAACTCTCTGTTGTTAAGGAGCTAATAAGTGGTAATGCCAGGGTTTGAACTCAGGCTGAGTCCAGAGCTAACATTCTTTATCATGATATCACATTGTTTTTTAGATTTCTTTAGTTTATTGTTTTTCTCATGGAGGCTTGGTGACCAGAAAAGGTGCTTAAATAAAATTGTCCTTTTCTCATTCGAACCTAACACTGTGGAACTGTTTCAACATTACTTTAATTTACACAGCCCTCATTTGCCACCATATTGCCAAAGATGGAAACCTCTGAAGCATATTATCTAACTGTATTTAAACAAGCTATCATCTTGTCACTTTTTGTGTTGTTGAAGAATCTTACCATTTATGGACAAATACTGTTATTGTAAGAGCTTTAATTCCTTTTATTTTATCCTTCTGCAAACTGAGCATGCCCAAGTAAGCATTGTAACCTGTAATTAAGATACAGGCTGTCTATTACCAAGTAATTTTTTTCTTCTGCTCACCATAAACTCAGTAATAGTTTTCTATTGCCACTAATTGTCAAAGAGACTAATATATTTTCCCTAAATTAAAAAAAAAATCAGAACTTCCTCTTACTCTTAAGGTCACTTGGTTATAAATTTATTTATTAGTTTTGTTATTTGACAAGTAGCTATAATGTAATTATTGACATTTTGGGGATATATGCATATCTTCCAAAAATGTAAGATGTACAGGGATTCATTTTACTAAAAAATGAAGTAACAGGGAATGACTTTCTCCAGTTCTCACTGCCACTCTTTTCCCTTGCCGTTGCTAGTGAATACAGCAGGTGTAATACCTAGCAATACCACATATATTATACGCTGGTTTTATTTGGTTCATAATAAAGGTGATGCATTCCAATTCCAAAATGGATGAGACTTACATAAGTCTAAAAAAAAAAAAAACCCAACAACTTTACACTGCGAAGGTCCTAGAATATGTAAACATAAAATATGTAATCTATCTTTGATTTGCGCCATAATGCTCCTTTGCTTTGAAATCATGGTTGTATTACCAAACTGACAGTTTTAATGGAAAAAGTGGCTTTCAAAAGCTGCTGTTGAAAACACACTGCATAATTCTCTAAGTCGTGAATATTTTACTACCAACATATGCAGGGAGGCAGTGCAAACACACTGGCATTTTATTCCCTGCAAGCTAGGATGGAGGAAATTCACTGGTGTTAAAACTGCATACTTGTAATATGATGCAAATTCTTAAATACCTATGAATGCACACTGTTGTTATTGGCAGGCAACACCACTTCATAGAGTCATCTGGAAATGATAAATAGGTATAGTTTTTGCTCATTCAGCAAACTTGAATCAAGGGTCCACTATATTTCAGGTACTGTACTAGCACAATACAAAGATGAACAGAGAAAACTCCTAACAGGTCTTAATGACTTCAATCTAGTGGAGGTATGTTATGCAGAAGGCTTTGGGTGAATGCTGTGGAACCACAAGGGGCAAAATGAAACTAATAGGCCAGGGCAAGGAGAGTTCCTTGAGTCTTTAGTGTCATGTGGAGCATATGTTTGGGTCAGGGCATAGTTGACAGTGTACCAGGAGGCAGACCCTGCCCTTCCATGGGTATTCCTTTTTAATGGGGAGAACACCAGAATGGCCTAGATGGTGGTAGTTGGGGACTAAAAAATAATATTTTTCAGATTAGGGGCCAAGAAGTCTGAGCATCCCTGCTAGTTGTTTATAGTTACAATGATGACACCTTCTTACACCTGAGGACGTGGGGCCCTGTTTCCCCAGAAAACCAAGTTAGGGCACAACCCTTCTTTCTGAAAGTCAGGATTGGACCTGATTCCTGCTAGCTCACTGGCAGAATGGCTGGACTAAACTCTCATTGGATCCTGGGACAAAAGATTTGGGGGAAAAAAAAAGAAAAGAAAAAAGAAGCTATCAAGGACATTTTAAAGTTTGAGATATTTAAATATGAACTCTATTTTAGACAACAATGTTGATTTAATTTTAATTTTTTTGGATGTAATAATTGTATTGTGGATTGTGGTGTATAGCAGAGTGTTGAAATACTTAGGAGTAAGTATTGTTTTATTGTATAGGCAACTGATTGTCAAGTGTGTGAGTGTGCATGTCTGTGCACAGTTAGGTGTGCTTATTTGGAGAGAGAGAAATTGAGCAAATATAAAAAACTGATGATAAATTGCTGAATTCAGGTGAAAGTAAAATGTCTGTTTATTATAATATTATTTTAAAGAAAATTTTATAGCTTTTAACATTTTCAAAATTAAAACAAAATTGGGAATAAAAGGTGTAGAAAGTGACATTTATCTCATTTCCTCTGCCTGGTTCAACACTCCTCAGTCAGGAATGCTTCCCTGGCTTCAGATTCAGGTTAGGTACCCGGTATCCACCCTGTCAGATGTTTACCACGCACTGTGTAGTTGCTTGCCTAGTTTGCACACCTTCCCAGAGTTTAAGTTTTCTGAGCACAGAGACTGTCAGGGATTATGAAGGTTTCATGCACTACTGTATCCACAGCTTATGGTACATAGTCCTCATTCAGTAAATATTTGTTAAATGATGAAATCCATAAATGATAAGAGTAGATATACACTAATTAGGGAAGTTCACACTAAATGAAGTGGCTAACCTTGGCTCACTGTTGGAAAGGACTGAGTTGTGGAATTCAAAAGTGTGAGATAAAAACAACAACAACAACTATACATAATTGTTAAAATTATGTTACAATCTTTTAGTTAAATGAATATTTAGTTATCAAAGAAAGTGCATGATGAGAGTAATTAATATATTTTCTAAGTATTCTTTCAAGCTAGGCATATTGATCATGTCTCTGACATTTGAGTTTTAGAAATAACTGCAGAAATAGACATATACACAGAAGAGAAGATAATACAATTGGGTTTGGAAAAAGTCCATCTCCTACTATCACCCAATTTCTGTGACTACTTTTTTGGGGAAAGCCTCTTGTTTTATTGTACAGTCTGTGTGAAACAGCTGATACTAATTTATCGGGAAGATTAATTCATGGATTTCTGTCTTGCACTTAGTTTCTGCCATCTATTTCAATGTTCATTGACTTTTTGACAATGGAACAGAAGGGGACATAATGAAGAGAACTATGAATTGATTGTGTTCCACACCCAAATTCACAGGTTGAAACCCGGACCCCTGATATCTCACAGTGTAACTCTATGAGAAGATAGTGCCTTTAAAAGGGTGGTTAATGTTTAATGAGATCACATGGATGCAGATCTGATACATATGACTGGGATCCTTGGAAGAAAAGGAGTAGGTGCTGGATAGGTACACACTCAGAGGAAAGAGCAAGTATACACAGGAAGAAGGTGGTTTGAACCAAGGAGAGAGTGTTGGGAATCACTGAATCTGTTAAATCAAATCCACTTGATCTTAAACTTCCAGTTTCTAGAACTGTGACAAAATAAATTTCTTTTGTTTGAGCCCTTCATTTTGTGGTATTGTTATAGCAACTCATGAAAACTAATACAAGGAGAAAAGACTGAAATGAATTGACTGTTGATAAGTAAATTTTTGTAAAATCTAGGCTGGGGAATGAATGTTAAGTATAATAGCTTATTGGGTAGTTTATAGTTCTTTCTTATTTATAGTTTAATATTTTGTGATTTACTAGGATCTTGGAAGTGATTTAGCCCAAAGCTAGAATTGCCCAGATTCCTCGCAGGTGGGCATAGAGACCTTTTGCTGGCAACCTCTCTAATGCTGGGAACATTTAAGTTCTCAAGAAATCCTGCCATTCTGAACTATTTGTTGGAAAACATTTTTCATGTATTGACTTAGCATCTGTATGACAGAGACTTCTGTTTGTACCACAATGTCTGTTCTCCTTCTCCTTTCTCAGTGATAGAATTCTGATTATTATCCAGATACTTGGCTACCTGAAATAAAGACATGTTTTCCAGATTTCCTGGAAGCTGAAAACAGACACATTACTAAGTTCTGGCTAGTGGAATATGAGTGCAAGTTGTATGTATCATCCAGAAAATGTTCTTACACAAAGGGATGCACCTCCTCTTCACCATTTTTCTTTTTTGCTGCCTGTTGGCTAGAACTCATGCAGCCATCTTAGATCATGAGACAGAAGCCAGAATGAGCTGTCAAGAGCTTGAATCTCTGATTAGGGAGACTTCCAAAGGGACTGGACTGTTATTTTTATATTTTGCTTACTTTAGGGAAACACAAGCCTCTCTTCTTTTAGGTAGTTATATTTTGTGTTCTATGTTACAAATAGCTAAAGCTATTTCTAATTGTTTAGCTACCTGCTTCTATGTAACTTTCACCCATATGTCCTCAATCTACCCTTCTGAATTAGATAGTATAGAATAGGTCTCATTCCATTTCTACATTAAAACATGATACTTGAAGAATGCTATCCTATCTTCCATTCATCTATAAACTAAGTATAACTGATACTTCAACTGTTCTTGGTAAGACAAGATTTCAAACTCTCTGACCACTTTCATCACTCTCCCGAGGCCTTGATTTACTCAAGCATTCATTATTTCCATAAATTGAGAGCTGGCTGAATTGTATGTATTTCATAGACCTAGAAATGATACAACTCAGAAAATAACAACAGTCTTGGGTACAGTAAAAGGAAATATTTGGAAGAGAATGACCTGAAATGGACGTAGAAATAATTTCTATAAGAGGACAGATTTTTCAATTTATTTTTATTCTTTAAATCATAGATCTCAGTTGTACTAATAGATGAGTCCATTTTTGTAGTTTCTTACCAAATAATATTTATCAATATCTGACAATTGGAATTACCAAAGAGAGAGAAAATCTTCTATTATTGTTGGGCAGAAATAGGTATATTAATAAATGATTTGTTTCCGACAATTCTGCAGCTGGTCTTCTAGTTAACATGGTGAAATGTAAGCTGAATGTCCAACTTGACGAATTTTCTAAAATCTGCAATGGAGAGAACATTTTTCAAAAGCTGTCTTTGAATAATAGCCATCCCAACAAATTTGGGGTGATATCTCATTGTGGTCTTGATTTGCATTTCTCTGATGACTAGTGACATTGTGATGACTAGTGACATTGAACATGTTTTTATATACCTATGGCCATTTTTATGTCTTTGTAAAAACATAAATGTCTCTTCAAATTCCTAATGCATTTTTAATCAATTTATTTATTTGTTTATTTATTTGTTATTGCATTGTAAGAATCCTTATATTTTTTAGAAGTTAACCATTTATCTTATGAATGACTTGCAAATATTTTCTCCTATTCTATAGGTGGCTGTTTTATTCTTTTTGATTATCTCCTTTGCTGTATATAATATTTAGCTTGATGTTGTCTTATTTGTTATTTTTAGTTGTGTTACCTATACATATCTATGAAAACAAAAAGACCATAAGTGTTGGCAAGGATGTGGAGAAATTGGAATATTTATACACTGTTGGCAGGAATGTAAAAATGGTGCAACAACTATGGAAAATAGTGTGGTGATATCTCAAAAACTTAAAAATAGTACTGTCATGTACTCTGGCAACCCCACTTGCAGACATTTATGCCAAAGAATTGAAACCAGTGTCTCCAAAAGATTTTAGCACTCCAATGTTCATTGCAGACTTTACCCAATAGCCAAGGTAGAGAACAACTTAAATATACATTTACAGATGTGCATAAAGAAGATGTGGTACATACATACTATAGATATCATTCAGACTTTTAAAAAAATGAGCTTCTCTATAAGTGCAGTGATACCTACTGACTACCATTTCAGTTGCCTTCTTTTGTTTCCCTGGATGGAAATTTCCTTGCAGCATGGTGCCACAGGCAAAGGGAGCATTGAGGGTAGAAACAGATATTTGAAGAGGTTGAAGGAACCCTGAAGTTCTACTTGCAGATCTTACTGGGGACAGGTGCCACTTACTGCCTTGAGGCCTTGGTCTGGCTGCACATGGGGGCAGCTTCTAGTCTGAGATGGCATGAGCCGCCTTCTCTGAAGATGAGGCTTTGATAGATGGTGGCATGAACCTCAATGTGAAGCAGAATTGAAATTGGAAAAGCACTCTAAGGATGTGATCCCACTGAAAGCCACTCTGCAGGTGCTCAGCTGCTTCTTCCTCTACATTTGGTCCTCGTGCTTTCTGACTCTAGGCCAAGCCCATTACCCATGGTGGGTGAATTTGCTAGGCCCCTGATTCATGGCAGACAATGGTGTCCCCGCACCAGAGCACAATGACAAACAGCAGTACTGGCAGAAATGGTGTCAGATGAACCGACTATATCCTTTCGCATTGTGGACACAGGCTGCTGGGCGCTGGGTGGCTCTATAAGCTGTGCAGCCTGCATGCCTGGAGCAATGAGGGCTCAGTCCAGGGGCAAAAGTCAGTCTGGGGTAAAGGATTATTAAATAAATGTCACAGAATATGAGCAAAAGAGAGGGAAATGTTGTAATATGGGACGACATGAACAGACCTTGAGGAGATTATGTTATGTGAAATAAGCCTGCCATTGAAGGACAGATACTGTATGATTCCACTTATACACAGCCTCTAAAATAATCAAACTCCTAAGATAAGAGAGTAGAATTGTGGTTGCCAGAAATTTGGGGTAGGGGGAATAAAGAGTTGCTAATCAGCAGGCATGAAATCTCAATTATTCAAGGTGAGCAAATTCTAGAGATCTGTTGTACATTGTCCCTGCACTTAATACTATACTGCCCACATAGAAATCTGTTAAAAGGGTAGAATTTATATTAAGTGTTTTCATCACAACAAAATAAAAATTGTAGAAAAACCATCTTTTACTTTTGTATGTTCAAATCCTCAAAGGTTTGAACAAAAAAGCCTTTGCAATGTGCTCATCTTGGGTCTGAGTCAGTCAACTAAGCATTTATTGAGTATTGAAATTGTATGCATAATCTATTCTATTTGGTTTAGAGATGTAGAAAAAAATAAAGGAAGTAGAACATAGAATTTTTGCCCTTGAGAAATTTGTGTGTGATTATACATTCTTTTTTAATAATTGTCTGAGAGTGTCTTTAAAAAATTCAAAATAACTGAATAATTTTAGTGATAGAGAAGAAAGTTTTATCAGGACAAGAATGAGTACAGGTTAATTTTGCCTACTACTTTCACCTACTATAAAGCCCATTACCCATCAAGTTTTTATACTCTTGGTTTATTTTGTGTTTGTTTTGTGGATTTGAATGAGTAAGGGATTTTAAAGTACTCTCCTGATTCAGTGCCAAGTGCAGTAAACAGTGGTAAAACTAATATCTATCTTAATTGGTGACTTTGTAACCTAAGGTGCAAAGGGAGATCTAGCATTATTTAGTTGGTATAATTAACTTGGAAAAGTAGTGTAAATTTTTGTTGATGTATTTGACAAACTGAACAAGTATAAATGAGCATTTATTAAAAACTTCATCTGTCTGAATTTTTTTGTGTGTAAAGGCACAGATAGACTTTCAGTGACTTTAGCACTGTCTACTACTAAAAGGAATTACTTACAGGTATGTGTTTTAAAATTTCTATTTTGAGATCATTTTAGACTTTAAGAAATACTGCAAAAAGATAGTACAAAGAGTTTCTATAGACCCTACATCCAGTTCTCCCTAATGTTAAAATCTTACCTAACTCAAGATAGTATTATTCACTAAACAAGAGATTTGTTTGGATTTTAACAACTTTTCATGTAACATCTTTTTTTTTTGGCCCCCCAGGATCTAATCTAGAAACCTACATTGCATTTATTTGTCATGTCACCTTATTCTCTAAGCTGCAACAGTTCTTCCCTCAGTCTTTGAATCTTGTGACTGAGAATATTAGTTAAATATTTTGTAGAAAGTCTCTCAACTTGGGTTTGTCTGATGTTTTCTCATGACTACACTGAGGATATACTTTATTAGGAAAGATGCCACAGAGGTACTATGTCTTCCTCAGCCTCAATACAAGGCTATATTATGTAGATAAGTTTTATAGCTGGTAATATACTAACTTCAGTCACTTGGTTAAGGCAGTGTGTGCCAGGTTTATACATTGTAAAGTTACTGTTTATTTCTTTACAATTAACAAATATTTGGGGGAGGAACTTAGCACCCAGCAATGGATCTTGCCTGCAACAGTTATGACTATGGTATTCTAATGACTATTTCTAGTTTCCTTAGTCCTCATACATTTATTCATTGGAAATAAATAGGTAAGTAGGGTTATATTTTTATTTATACATAAATAAGCATTTTTAGGTAAATAAAAATTTCAAATCAAGAGCATTTGCTTTTTTCTTTGCGCTATAATCCAACATTATTAATATTTATTTTGTTGCCCAACTGGTAGAATTGGCCATTTGGTGTATTATCAAGCTGATTTTTGTATCCTTTATACCATTCCCTATCTTTTTTCCTTTTTATTTTTTTGAGGATGTCTCTAGCTTAGCTTGTATTTTCCCTGCCCCTCGAAATCAATCACTTTTTTCAAGAAAACTTGGCTCTTTTTATTAGAGAATAGGACTTAGAAATCAAAATGTGTATTCCAAGTGTGCTCATTCCTCAGGGTGTCATTGCTGGTACTCACTAGCAGCAGACAGAACTTTTTGAAACCTATATAAGTACAGTTACCCATAATACATACACTTATATTTAATTTTTGTTCTTTGTGTATGTATGTCTACGTATGTATATATATTACTTTATTTGAAGTCTTTTCTCCTTATTTATAACTTTTATTGTTTTAAAAAATCTATTTTTTAGTTGTAGTTGGACACAAAACCTTTATTTATTTATTTTTATGTGCTGCTGAGGATTGAACCCAGGGCCTCTCATGTGCTAGGCAAGCACTCTATTGCTGAGCCACAACCCCAGCCCCTAACTGCTATTTTTGACAATGAAAACCCAACCTCTTAACACCTACATTTCTTTATCTGTTTAACCTTATTGTTCATGTAAAGATGACTGATCCATACCCCCACAAGAAAAAGGAAAAATCCTTCAACTGCATTGCAGAAGTACAATGTTTGTGTACAGTTCTCTTGTCTTTGTTTTACCACATCTGGTGAAAAAAATGTTTTTCAAAGTTTTATTAGGTCAGCTCCTTTCTTCTCTATCCCACTCAGTATGGTGATATGATTTATTTAATATGCTATACAGTCACTTATTGCAATCTGTATTCTCTTTGGCTTCCTCACACATCTTAGTTGATTTTTTTTTTTTTTTTTGATTACGTACAAAAAAAAAATTCAATTTGTGGCATACAGTTCAAGGGGTGTGGACAACTGCCTGGATTCACATGTGTGATACCACAGTTCTTTATGTAACAACTCCTTAACTTTCTAAATTACCTGTGTTGCTTCTTTGTACTCAACCCCCAAATGTCTTCTTTTATTACTAGAAAATGAGCTTTTGGAGATCACCCCTTTCTGCTCCCATTTTTGCATTCTAAGTGCATATAGTGCTAAGTTGATGCTTAGTAAATGCTTGTTGAATATTCTGCGTGATAACAGCTAATATTTAATTGATATTAAACAAAAAACAAGTGACTGAATAAATGAATGACTCAATGGGCATATAATTTGACAAAGGTGACATGAAATGACATTTCATTTGGAAGTTGAAGCACTTAACTGTTGCTGTTAACTAACCACATCAAACGCAGTGGCATAAAACAATAAGTGTTTATTCAGCTTAGGAGTTGGTGGATTGACTGGATATGTTTTGTTTTTTTGGTTGGGTCAGGATTAATGGATCTTGGTAGTACTTTTTACCAAGTACTTGCTCATATATGGGTGGTTAGCTGGGTGGTCAATTGGAGTCTGGCTAGTCTAGGATGGCTTCAATCACCTGTCTGTCCAGGGTAGGCTGGACATATGGTAGTGTTCCATTTGGGAGTGGCAGAATTCCAACAGAGTTAGTAAACAGGATTGTGCAAGGCCTCCTGAGTCTGAGATTCATAACCAGGGAGCATCACTGCCATTGTATTCTAATGGAAAAAACAAGTCACAGACTATCCCAGACTTAAAGGGTAAGGGAAATAATAATCTACCCCTTAGACAGGAGGAATTTCAATGTTAAATCGCAAAGGACATGGATTGAGCTATCAATCTATCGCGGAGGCTATGTAAGCACACTTGGAGGCCTCGTAAATACTCTTAATGTGAATATTAAAGCCGTCATGTCCCTTGCTGGCAAAACTCTTGTGCATTTATTTTTCTTAATCCTTTCCAATGTACTCTAATATACTTTTTAATAAAACCTGATTCAGAAAAGCTGATGGGAAATACAGGTATTAAAACTTGGTTCTTGGACTCGGGATGTAGCTCAGGGGTAGAGCACTGGCCTAGCATATTGAAGGACCTGCTTTCAATACCCAATACCATATATGCACACGTGTACTAGTGCATGCATGCAAGTGCACATACACACACACATATAAACACACAAACAGGCTCTTACAAAGGGTTCAGGAAGATTAGTAAAAGTTAAACCATTTGTTAGTTATGATTCTCTCCTTTGCCTACCCCATTTCTATCCCTTTTTTTGTAATCAAGTTTTTCAAATCGAAATTCACAAATGCACTGAAGGGAGTGAGTGAAAGGATCACCGCATATTCACTCACATGTGATAACAGGCAACTAACTTTAGAAAACTAGGATCCTGGAACTGAATGATATGCAGAGAATTTAAAGGCTGATCTAATATCTTCTTTGATTGAGTCTTACTTCTTTGTGATTTGGTTTTATTACTTGTACACAACTACTTGTATTGATTAAATTATGCTGTGTAATGCTATTTCTGGTATTTCAACTGCATGTGTGATAGTCACTGACATCCAATGAGAGTTTTTCATAAAGTTCTTTGCACTGTTTTCCCTTCATGGCCCTAACACCATTTCCAGTGACAGCTTTCATTAGAGTGAAGTCAGTTTTGCTTTAATAGTTATCCTAAGCAGTGAACAGTGATGGTGAATATACCAGGGCTGACATGTTCCATCAATCTAGTATACTTGAAAAGGAATGGTTACATTGATGCCCCAAAGTTTGATTTTTGCTTCAACACTTTTTGTTGGTTTAAGCAAACTGCTGGGTACAGATGTCTCAAAGTCCTTAGACAGCCTCTGGGAAATTCAGCACATCTTGTACAACAATGTGGTGGAGAGAAGAAAATTATACCCAGAGTCCAAACAGGTGCATCAGGCAATGTGTTTAACAAAGTTGCTAAATTTTGTGCAAAATAAGGTTTAAGTAGAAGGGGAAAAGCCCAGGAAAGATGATAACTGTGTGATTTGCAACAATTGCAATATGTATGTATTGCTGTCTTTAGGGAACAATGAATTATTCTAATAAATCCTACATCTATGATGGAGGAAGAAATCCTCTTTAACTATATTTAATAGTGTTAGTTTAGAGGCAAATGATATTAAAATGACTGAACATTTGGGAATAGAAACAAAAATACCCTTCACTTAAAATCTTTTAGTCATTTGCTAAAAAGGTTATTCTTATCATAAAACACTCGGGAGTTTTACCTTTAGGATAAGAAGGGAGAAAAGCAATTGAAGCAGCATGGTAGTCAACTGTACTAGAGCAGTGACTTTTTATGCTGGGCTGAATGTTTCCCTTGGGTGTCATGTCTCAGGAGCTGCCGTATGGGATTCAAGCTGGTGAGGATCTTGTCTGCTTTCCCTATTCCCACCTATCATCTACCATAACCAATCTGTGAAATTAACTCTAATTAAATTTGGTTTTGACAAAATATTTTTTTGAAAAGAGTTCTATAAAAAATGCAAACTACTATTCTAATGTATAATGAAAGAAAAGCAGGCAAAATCACTGTAGATGGTTAGCTTACTATTTGTAATTATTCAGGTATCATAAAGGTCAGAAATGAGGGACAATGTCAAGCAAATGTAAACCAGAACATGGCAGGATGTACATATGTTTGAAACCTTTTACTCATATTTCTTCAAATGCAAGTCAATCAAAATTCAGTAGCACAGTTTGAAGGATATTTGATGAAAGCAGGCATGTTGCACATGAGATTATATATCTTAGAATCATGCAAAATATTGGGCAACCAAGAAGGAATCTTCTTGAATCAGTCATTCTTAGATGCAGGAGCAATTCAAATGGTCTATCTATATATAGTTGATTATTAAGGCGAGAGTTCCCAGAATGCTGAACGTCCTGAATGGTGAAATTTTTAAAAATTCTGAGGAACATCATAAAAAAGATAGATCAAATTATCTTTTTTTGAGATATTTAATAACTATGCCAACTGACATCATTGTTTTAACACCAAAACTCTGGAAACATTGAAATCTCACATAAAATAGCCAGTGGTAGCATTCTGTCTCTTGCTGCCTGTGTTTGTGTGTGTCTCCTCAATCAGACTGATCCAAACTGTTCAGTGGTTCAATGGTGGAGATCCAAGTTGTTTGTAGCCTTTCATACTGATGAGGCAGTAGAAGATTTTCCAAAACATTTGGCAAGGTGATTCACTCAGGCACAAAAGGATCATGGCCTAGAAATGCAGATAACACTAACTGGTTCCATTTTGTATCATAGGAGGTGATGGCTAAAAATGGGCCTTAGAATTTATTGTCTACTCTTTAGATATATACAGGTTTCTATGACTTGATCCACATACTTATATTTAGGTGATTTTATGTAAAACACATAGTGACCTAGTCACAAAGCAGATGTCAGATCTCTTAACTAACTTCCTTCCTTCTTGCCTTCTCTCCTCCTCCAACCCCTCTCTTTTTCTTCCTATCCGGGATTGAACTCAAGGGCACCTGACCACTGAACCACATCGCTAGCCCTGTTTTGTATTTTATTTAGAAACAGGGTCTCACTGAGTTGCTTAACACTTTGCTTTTGCTGAGACTGGCTTTGAGTTTGAGATCCCCCTGCCTCAGTCTCCTAAGCCTCTGGGATTACAGGCATTTGCCACCGTGCCCAGCAAGAGCTCTTAACTTTCTGTGAGGTTAGGAAGTTAACAGCATTGATTGGTTGCTCCATATGCTTCAGGTAGGACAACAAGGTTTTTCCATGTGTATGCCATTTAATTCTTGGATGATCCTGATTCGTAGGTATTATTACCTTCCCCTTTCTGATGGGAAATTAAGACTTAAATAACATAATAACTTAAATAACTTGCATAAGAGAGAGGGAGGGAGGGAGAGAGGATAAGAGCAGGCAGCTTGCTCTTGATGTGGTAAGGCTATGAAAGTGTGTGAGGAAAATGTTTAAAACTACATTCTTGACTTTTCCATCTATTGGGCAATAACTTCACCACTGCAGCTCTCTGGTAGGAATCAGTGGCAATGGCCCTTGTATGGGTGTGAGTGTCTGCTGGGTGGTATACCTCAGGGCAGGGTCTCAGGGTTGCTGTCATGAGGGGTGGATGAAGGCAGGTGGCTCTTGACCATCATTAAGCTTTCCCTTTTATATCCTTCCACTCACCAAGCACCTAGCATTCATCAGTTCCCTAGGAGAAGTTGTCTGATACAGGAACTGGTGTACCTAAGGGTACATGAGCTTATAAGTGAAAATTATTAGCTGCCCGAGGAGTACAACTTCAAAAGGAAGATCAACTATTGTGGCTACTGTTAGTTTTCTACAGAATTATTCTCCCTTTCTTGCAGAGTTTGGCTGCATTTCCATTTTTCTACATTTCTGTTTCAGCTGGCTGTGGCTGTGTCACTAAGCGTTCATCAATGGAATGTAAGCAGAAATGGTGTCTGCTTTTCCTGTCCTGAGTCCTGAGGTAGTGGGTGTGCCTCCTCCACGATTTCTTTCCCTTACCCACTGGCTGGACCCAGAGTTGATTGCAATCCATCCTCAACCATGCTGATAATTTCTATGATCTGGGCATGGCAACTGGACAGGAGGGACCTTGTATACAAAATTATCACATAAGTCAGAGCAGCTCCCTGACCATTGCTTTCCCCAGCCTGTCACATGAGACAGGCTGCATTTTGGGGTCTTTCTGTAATAATATTTAACATTATTCTAATTAATGTAAAAAAATGGACAACATAGGTACACGTGATCTAAATCAGATTATTGAAGCAGAATTAGCAACAATTAAGAAAAAGCATAAAAAATGTACTTGAGGAGGTTAGGGAAGAGTAACAAAATGAAACGAGAAGAAATTATAACAAAAGTGGAAATGTTAGATCCAACTGACTTGCTTTTCCATCTTCTGGCTTTCTTTAAGCCAAAAGCTAAGTCATAACTGCTATTCATGTACCCTTTTTTTCTGCTTTCCCAAATTGTTGGCATCTCGTCTGCTGCTATTTCCTCTCCTGTTTGTCCTTTTAGGTTTATGCCTTCCATATTCATTTGCTATAATTTTAGGAGAAAACATGGATAGAGGAAATGTGTTCCTATTCCACATTTAAAGGGAAGGCTTGGATTCTTCTGATAGATCTTGTTTTTTGGATTGTGTATACTTCCTACATGTTAAATTTACTGTAGTCAAATTTGCTTTTAAAAGTGGGAAATTTATAAATATCTGTTCAAAATTAAGGGAAAGCTAAGTAAATTATAGTGTCCACATGTTGGAATACTGTGTACTCATTAGACATGCTGTTAATAAAGAGTTTTTAATGATGAGGAGATACTTCTGTTACAATGTTAATTTTAGAATTCAAACAAAATTAGACATATGTTATGTATCTTAGGTATGTGTACTATAAAACTTGTTCAGAAGAAGATCAGGAAGAAAATCTGACAAAATGTTTTGCTATATTTAGGGATCAAGGTTACCTTTTTACATATTTCTTAATCTCATCAAATGTTTATTACTTTACTAAATAAAGAAATAAAATCAATTGTTTTCCATTGAATTTATTTATATCTTTCCCCATATTTTATCAATACACTATAATTATACATAATGGGGGAATTCATTATTGCATATTTGTGGAAGCACAGGCTATAATAATAAAATTTGGCCAGTGTCCTTCCCTAGTATTTCCCCTTTCCCATCTTCCCTCTCATGCCCCTTGGTCCCTTTCCTTTCCTCTACTGATCTCTCTTTGGTTTTCATGATGCCTCCCCACCTTTCTTTTCCTTTTTAGTATAGCTTTTTACCAGATTATCTTTAATGATTTAAACATTTGTGGCTAAATCATATGTTTTTCTTTGACCTGTACAGTATCTGTTGGTCTATGACACATAGAGTTGGCAAACTATAGCCTGCAGGCCCAGTGTGACTTACTTCTGTTTTTGTAAATAAAGTTTTGTTGGAACACAGCCCATGCTCATTCATTTATATGTTGTCCATGGCTGCTTCCACACTACAATAGCACAGCTGAGTATTTGTGACAGAGACCATCTGGCTTGCAAGGCCTAGAATATTTACTACCTGCCCCTTTTCAGAAAAACTTCACTGGCTGCTGGTGTAGAGGAAGAATTGCTTTGTCATATCTTACACATAATGTACAAGTGCCTCTATTCCAAAGTATCTTGCTAGATGTCTTCTAAGATAAGTATCTCATTATACTACAATGGTTTATTTTTAATTTCTGCTAATTTGAAAACATTTCAATTTAAATCACTTGAGCAAATATTTAGAGAGGCCTTACAGTGAATCTAGACATTAAGCTGGTCTTGATGGTAGGTGGGGACATAGTATAATAAAACATAAATGAATATTTCCCAGCCATAAAATTTTCATAGTCTAATTCTGGGAGTATAATGTTATCATTTTAGCTTCCCAAAGAATTGACTCCTAAGTGATTTGTTTTCTTTCAGTAATGGGAAGAGTGGTTTTAAATACTGGACATGAACTACTGGGCTGATGGAACTTTTGCCTATGCATAGAGGCATCCCATTTTCTCCAAATAACTCTCCTAATAACCTTGTAAGCATTTCTACTTTCAAACTGAAAATTCCCATCAATAGATAATTCAAATTGTCTGGAGCATTGATCTTGGACTTCCTAGTTGAGAAAATATCAATTATTGTCTTTGTACTTTTTCATTAAGAAATCTCTGTAATATTTATGCCAATATAATATCTTTATTATTAAATAAAATTATCATGAGTAAAAGGTAATTCACGGTGATTATTTTAAATTCCATGATAATGTATCAAACTTTGATGGTTTGTTTTACTCCAATTTAAAAGGCAGAGGCTTGTTTTATATCTACCATGAACAGTCTAATCTAGAACTCCTATGGTTGTGTCTCAGCTGAGATTTCTTAGCTTGCCTTGGATGGACTATGTTGGCTGTTCTCACACTGTAGCTTGCCTTGAGTAGTTCTGGAAGAGCCCAACCCTCAACTCATACCTAAAGTGTGGTTGTGAAATTACACAGTAAGCTTTCCCAATTAAATAGCAAAAACTTTTAGAACCCCCAAAGATTGTAGAAATTAGCTTCCGCAAATCACTCCTACTAGTGGTGTTCTGATAGGGAATCACACAGATTGGGTGATTCAAGTTTATAAGCACTTGATAACTTCTGTATGTCAGATGTTTTCATGTGCCATTATTTCATTATTTTATTTTTTGTATTCAATGATAGAAAACTTATAGCTTCATAAGTAGCCTATTTCATTCTCTGGCAGCTGTAATTATTAAAATGATTTATTCTCTATGTCATATGATAATAAATGCCTTCTGAAAATCTCCATCACTGATCCTCATTTCAGTAAACTGAATTCATCTGCTAGGTGGCATATATGCATACAGTAGAAAATGAAAACCATGTACCCTTTGAATGTGGAACAAACCCAAACTCTGGGGTGCCACAGAACAATTTAAAACAGAGTATGGAATGCATGCATTTTTAAAAATATATTAAAGGAATGTCTTTTTATTTATTTATTTATTTAGCAAAAGGCTTGAAGATTTTAAGTGAAAAGACACCTGTGATATTTTGAACACAATGCCATTATCAAATGTTCAGCCATTTTAAGGATCTGTAAGCAGGCTAAGTAGCACATAAACCAGGTATGACCTCATTTATATCAAATTCTACTTTACTACTTTCTCTTATGTCTCTATGAAATCTAAGATAGGTCTTAATGTGTCACTGACCCAAATGTGCTTCTCCTTTTTTTCTTTTTCTTTTAGTGTGTTAGAAATCAGTGAGATCAAGTTTTTCCATCTTTACAGATACAAAGAATGACAGGGAAGGAAGGAAGGGTATTAAGTAAGGCAGGTAATTCTGCTTATCCTTCTAGTCAATGAACATCAGTGTGAGTTTGCTGTTCCCTTATGGGCCAAGGTATGCTCTCAACTCTCCTGGTGTGACCATCTACTTCTCCTGATTGTAACTCTAGTATATAAATAGACATATTTTTCAAACAATTTGACTCCTAAACATAAGCCATATCCCATCATCTGGTATTTAAATGAGGAAATGATCGCTGGAGCCCTTGCAAGAAGAAAGAGTACCTGTGTTGGATTCACTGAACAAGGTCACTGAATTCTACTTTGTGGGTTAATTTGTAGGATTTTGGAGGGGGGATAGTTGTGACTTTTATTATCTTTTTACTTTGACTTTAAAACTTTTTAATGATCAGATAAGATTTAACCTAAAAGGTAAAATGTTTTCATCATCTAATTAAATAGTGGGGAAGTATTCCCTAAAACATTTTTTTTAAGAAAATGATAAGAATGTAGAGATTCTAGGAAAGGACATGACAATCACTGCATGGATTGTTGTGTAATTTTATCTAGATCAATAAGAGTAAACACAAGTAATAGAAGCCCATTTAAATGAAAGGTAGAGGTATTGACTTTAAGTTTGTCATGTTTATATGACTATCTAGAAAACTCAACAAAGGTATAGAAATATATGAATGGTTGGAAATCTCAGTGTGTTCCTCAGAAAGCTGCTCCTCCTGGACTGGTGCTGGCAGATAGAATCTTCAAGTAGCAATATGCCAAAGTGGTTGCTCCTGGGAACTTGGAAGATAATAAAAGCAAACCCCTTTAATCCTTTAATGTCATTTTCTTTTGCGATTTGTATGTTTCTTAGAAACTCTGAGTGCTCTCTGAGTGGGAAATGGAGAAATGTGGTAGTCACTCTAGTTGTCATTTACAGTTCTTTGCTTATAGGAATTTGAGACATGTGAGTGACAAGGTGAATATGTAAGAGAAGAGAAATGTGGAATGATGAGAACTGGATTGAGTGAATATTACTGTTCAACTTCGGGTGTGCTAACCTAGTGATTTTAAATAAAAACACCTTGGTTTCTTTAGTCTTCTATTTAAACAATAGGTACCAGATTTTAAGGCAAAATGTTTTTTTTTTTAAATATGTATATTAATGTAATAGAAGGCTACAGACATTTTTATGTATTTTCATTTTTATAAAGTAATACTTAAATAGTGTTTACTACATGCCAGATATTGGTCTAAGCACTTTATGGATACTAATTCATTTAATTTTCATAACAATCTGATGGCACAGGTACTAACATTATGTATATTTTATAAAGGAGGAACAGGTACAAGAGGTTAAGTAACTTGGTTAATCAATGGCAAAACCAAGCTTAATCTCTTCTAATTAATCTGATTTTTAAATGCATACACTGATGAAAATATAGTTGGGAATTATTGTTAGAGAACAAAAACAAAATGTAAGCTAAAATTCTCACTACAATAAACAACTAAAAAAACAACCAACATCCATTTAAATGCATGGCTGAGCTTGCAGGAAAGTAAGTAAAAAATGAACTTGCATGAGCCCAGTAGCAGCACCTGGGCTGAGTGTGGGTGATAGATTGGGTAGTAGAGGTCACAAGTCTCAGTAACCTAAGGATTTCATTTCTGTTGCTCAATGAAGATAGCAGATTAGGATCTGGGTATAAAGAGGTACATTGAAACTGAAACCTCTACACAATGTTAAGATTCTCAATATGTTTCAACTTCAGTGAACATAGGAATAGAAAAAAACCCCAGCCATTTTCTTTTCCCTGAATTCTGACCAGAACAGAAGAGTTCTTAGCATGTATAATCACGAACTCTGATTCATGCAAGGATGAAGGTTAACCTCTAGCTGAGAAATTAACAAATAATTAGTGACACTCTTGCTAGTGACACTCAAAAGAAAAAGAAACTTCTTTTGAGAGACATGTCATGTTCTGTACTTCAATTCTCAAAAATCTTTATGAAGATGAGCTCATAGTCTAAACAGAAGTAACCACAGTAGAAAATAATTGAACAAGAGTGAAAAACAATGAAACAACAAACTATGCGTAATATCCTAAGATTTTTAAATAATGGAACGTCTGGACATTAGAAAATAAGTATGCTAAAAATAATAAAAGGAGGAATAAAAAATAGGGCCCCCAAAAGGCACAATAAAACCCCAAACATATCTGAAAGATAATCTGGTAGATTTTCTGGAAGAAAAAATATGAAGCCATTGAAATTAAAACCATGATAGAAGACTTAAGTAATAGATCATACATAGCTAAGATGACTAATGGATAATATGCAGGTCTGAGGAAATTATCCATAAAGTAGCAGAGAATAAAAGAGGAAAAAATAAGAAGATTCAACCTTTGCCTAGAAAGACTGACAGAAGGAAAAATAATGGGGTGGGGGATTTTCCAGGATCACAATGAGTCCCAAAAGTTGTAAACAAAAATGATCTCATATCTAGTTATATCACAACAAAACTGTAAAACACCAAGGACCAATTTTAAAAGCAACAACAGAGACAAGAAAGATTATCTATAAAACAATTCTGACTTAACAGTAGACTTCTCAAAAACAAGACCCAGAGGATAATGAAAAATCTCCAAAATGGTAAAAGAAATTAGCCATCAATCTGGAAATATGAATTTAGGTAAAAGAAATGAGCCATTAATCTGGAATATGAATTTAGCTAAACTATTACTTAGGAGTTAGGGAAAAAAGTTTTTGAACAAGTAAACAAACAAAAAGGAAGGAAATCTAACCTCGGAAAATATCTTATATGTAAGCCAATGAATGTGTGAGCAAATAAATTTGTTAATTTTTCTCTAAATATAAAAAGATAGTGACTATAAGTAAATATCATAGATATTAAATAACTTAAGGAAATTAGTTAAAGTGGAAATTAAATACTTGTACAAAAAACATAAAGGCAGGAAGGAGCAGTGTGGCATTCCCCTGCCGGGCTGCCTCGTTTGCCTTTCAAGTATCCTTTCCAGTTATGTATCTGCTTAAGTCTTTACCCTATTTAAAAATGAGCTCTGGTTTTCAGAGGTCTTCATACACTCTGGGTACAAAACCTTTTGCAAATATGTGATTTCAAATCTTTTTAAACAGTCTGTAGCTTGTCTTTTCTTTCTTGTTTTTTGAAGAGCAAAAGTTTTAAATTTTGATGAAGTCCATTTATCATTTTTTTTTCTTTTTATGAATTGAGCTTTTGGTATCATAGCTAAGAACATTTTTTTTCTAATGTCAGGTCACGAAAAATTTCCCCTTTTTATTCTGAAAGTTTCATAATTTCTAATTTGACATTGAGATCTGTGATCTGTCTTGAGTTAGTTTTGTATAAGGTGTGTCATTTAGGTTGAGATTGATCTCTTTGGCATTTGGTTATCCAATTATTCCAACACCACTTGTTGACAAGACTGCTCTTTTTTCATTGAATTATCTTGACATGTTTTATCAAAACTCAATTGGAAAATCATGGGTGGGCCTACTTCTGTGTTCTCTATTCTTAGTTTCATTGATCTAGATAACTATCCCATCACCAATACTATCCTGTCTTCATTATTGTAGTTTTATGGTGTTAAGGTTTGATTGCTTTGACTTTCTTCTTTTTTTTCAAAATTGTTTTGGCTATTCTCATTCTTTTGCTTTTTCATGTAAACTTTGATACACTTGTCTATATATACAAATATTTCTGCTGAGATTTTGAATGGAGCTGTGTTATAAATATAGCTCAATTTGGGAAAAATTAACATATTTGTGTTCTCTTCCAGTCCATGAACACAGTCTGCCTTTCCATTTGTATAGATTTCTTTGATCAGTGCCTAGCAGTCATATGTCTTCCTTGCTCTGTAAATCATATGTTGAAATCCTAAATCCTAGTACCTTGGTACATGATATTATTTGGAGGTAGTGTTGGAATAGAGGTAATTAAGTTAAAATGAAGTAATTAAGATGGATTCTACTCCAATATAGATGGTGCCCTCATAAAAAGGAGAAATTTGGAGATAGACAAGTATGTGACAGAATTTCATGTGAAGATGAAAGTAGAGTTTGGGGAGATGCAGAAGCCAAGGAACATTCATGATTGCCAGAAAACTATGAGAAGCTAAAGAGAAGCATGGGAAAGATTCTCCCTACAGTTTGCAGAAGAAACCAACCTATCACCTTCATCTTGAACTTCAAACCTCCAGAATTATAAGGCAGTACACTTCTATTGTTTGAATCACACAACTAATGATATTTTATTACAGTACTCTAGAAAACTTATATAAACACCAAATTTCATTAAATTTATGTCTAAGAATTTCATTTTTTGAACTATTTATTTATAAAGTACTCATACCTCCCAGGTAAATGCTGAGTATTTCACTTGCATGGTATTAAGGTAAGAATTTCTCAAATTTCTCAGTATTTGTGATATTTTAAAATATTATAAGTGTTATGATTTAAAAGGACATTAGAAATTTCAACCTATGCCTACTAAGATCTTCAGAATAAAAAATAAAGATAATGGGATGGAGTATTTTCTGGGTACTTATCACTACTTATTTTTTCACTTTTAGTATCTTTTAAATTTACCCAATTAACTATGCTTGCATATTATTAGGCAACTTAATTGTGAAGAAGTACTTTAAATTGAATTGTATATTGTAATCCATATTTTATACACTGTGTATTTCTTCCTTTTTTTTGTAGTGCAAGGAATCAAAATCAGAGTCTTGTATATGCTAAGCAAATGCCCCATTACTGAACTATATCCCCAGTTCTAAATTCTATATATTTATTTATTTTTAACTATTCTTTTTTATTTTGGGTGCATTATAGTTATACATAATAGTGGGGTTCATTTTGACACATTCATAAATGCCTATGACATAGTTTTCTCCATTTTAATGTGTATATTTCTTTTTTAAAATTTGTATATGACAGTGGAATGCATTACAATTCTTATTACACAACTAGAGCACAATTTTTCATGTCTCTGGTTATATACAAAGTATATTCACACAATTTATGTCTTTATACATGTACTTTGGATAATAATGTACATCACATTCCACCATTATTTCTAACCCCATACTCTCTCCCTTCCCCTCCCACCCCTCTGCCCTATCTAGAGTTCCTCTATTCCTCCCATGCTCCCCCTCCCTACCCTACTATGAATCAGCCTCCTTATATCAGAGAAAACATTTAGCATTTATTTTTTTGGGACTGGCTAACTTCACTTAGCATCATCTTCTCTAACTCCCTCCATTTACCTGCAAATGCCATGATTTTATTCTATTTTATTGCTGAGTAATATTCAATTGTGTATATATGCCACATTTTTTTTATCCATTCATCTATTGAAGGGCATCTAGTTTGGTTCCACAGTTTAGCTATTGTGAATTGTGCTGCTATAAACATTGATGTGGCTGTGTCCCTGTAGTATGCTCTTTTTAAGTCCTTTGGGTGTAGACCCAGGAGAGGAATAGCTGGGTCAAATGGTGGTTGCATTCCCAATTTTCCAAGAAATCTCCATACTGCTTTCCATATTGACTGCACCAATTTACAGCCCCACCAGCAGTGTATGAGTGTACCTTTTCCCCACATCCTCGCCAACACTTATTGTTGTCAGTATTCAAAATAGCTGCCATTCTGACTGGAGTGAGATGAAACCTTAGAGTAGTTTTGATTTGCATTTCTCTAATTGCTAGAGATGATGAACATTTTCATATATTTGTTAATTGATTGTATATCATCTTCTGGGAAGTGTCTGTTCAGGTTCTTGGCCCATTTATTGATTGGATTACTTGTTTTTTTGGTGGTTAGCTTTTTGAGTTCTTTATATGCCCTAGAAATTAGTGCTCTGTCTGATGTGTGAGGGGTAAAAATTTGTTCCCAAGATGTAGGATCTGTATTCACCTCACAATTAATCTGTATATTTCTTTAGGGTTAAAATGAACCCTCATTGACTTTCTCCAGATAGGTCATCATTCACCAGAAAAAAATAGAACACATTTCTCTAAAATTAACTGTTTTAGTTTTTATTAAACCCACTTATTTCTCAAAAAGACATTCCAAAGAAATCTGGGTTTTTCTTTAACTTCTCCCTATTTTCTCTCTAGTTCCCTCACAATCCCCACAATATGAAGCTAAAGCTGGCCTTATATTACATTGCATCATCAGATTGATTTTCTCAACATGTTTCTTAGTTGATTCACAGGTCTTCTTTGTCAACAGGATGTCATCCTTGGTTTTTGTGTGGTTGACTGTCCCCAGTGAATCGGGTCCCTTGGTGTTGTACACCATTGGGAGTGTCTTTATTCCTTGTTTCGTGAAACATTTGAATGTACTTTGTGATTCCCCTCTCCCTAATTATAAATTCCAACTAAATTCCACAGTCTGCTTGCACACCCTCAGGAAGCACAACGCTTAGTCACTGTGTAGTCAGACTCAGTGTATGGCATCAAGCACTTCAGTGTATGAATTTAAGAAATAATAATAATAGTAAAGCAGTAAGTCAGTTGAAAAATTGCCCCCCAAAATTTCAATTTTGCAACTATTTAATGCAAACAATTATGATTGGACTGAAAGGCTAAGAAATCAAAGGTATTCAAATTATGGACATAACCTAAATTAATCATACCCCTTCATATTTGTGTTCAACACTTCATTCCATTTTCATAATTCTGGTCTCAGTATTAACATCTAATATTCAAATAAAACATAAACAGCCTGAACTTTTTAAGTGAATTTAAACTTGAGCATGTCAGGAATTGCAAGATCTAGGATCTTTTTTTTTTTTCTTTCAGGAAACCCAATTTACTACTAAGTAAGCTGAGGCTTGAGAAAGAGAACTCTGTTTTCCTGAGTTGAATCTACTCTGTTGTATGTGGGTATTTTCATAAATTGATGAGAGCCTTGAAAGGGGATAAGCATCAGATTAGATAAATTGTAACAATGAGGATTTTAATGTATACATCTGAAATATTCCTGTAAGCAGTTTGGAACATTAGATAGTTTAACATAGTAAATAAAATGTTGCCCTAAGTGTCCAGTAAGTGGGTCCCTATTCTTGATTTTTTTCATTTCAGAAAACCATTGTTTTCTTCTTGTTTCATTTTCCCTCTTTGTAAATTGGTCTAATGGTAGGAATTAATTGCAGACTCTCAGGAAATCCTTAGAAGAGGGTAATATACTTACCCAGAAATGGTTTTGTTCACAAACTACATTAAATAGAATACAAGTCAAGTTTATTCTATACTTATTTTTAAGGATATGAACAAGTGGAAAGTTAGGACTCTAATCCATTCAAGTGTTGCTCCAGTACTGAGTTCTTCTGTTTTACCTGGATATTTGGCATTGGTTAAACATAGTCTGTGAGTGTTCAGGAAATGCTGACTTCAAGTATTATTATGAATGAGTCATTCATCATCACATATTCTTGCAAGATAAGTAAAATGCTGTCATCCTCACCTGCCCATTCTTATTTGATAAATGCTAATTGATATTATATGACTTTCAAATGAATTGTAAGAAGGTGGGGTTGTTACATCCCTTCTTATTAATTTTGGTTGAGTAGTTCTGACTTTTACCTAACTCTAATGAATAGTTTGTACCTGATTGTCTTGTGTTTGCTTCACACTTCAGTTCTGTTGAGAATTATATAAAAGAAAGCTGCCTCCCCTAAACTGAAAAAGCACAAAAAACCCAAGGGAGCCAGTAGAAAAAAAAATAAAGGAAGAAAGAATATAGTGATAATACAGAGGCTCATACATCCTTGGATATTATAACAGCCATCTGGAAATTAAAGTCTTTTCCAGAGAGGAACTGAAAGTCCTAAATACCTTCTATTCAAAATAGAGATTAATGAAAAATTTCAGTTTAGAATTTAACTTTAATTATTGTTATTAGATGATTATGCCACAAACATATAAGACAGTGCAATCTTTCTTTGTATATGTATGAATTTCTCACCTTAATGATTAATAGACGAATATGTTTTAGGGAAACAAATTTTCTTTTCTTCTAAATTTTTCCAGTATGTCAGTCATTTAACTCAAAGGTAGTTATTGGATTTAAAGATTAAAAATTGTGTTTTATAGAGTAAATAATTTTTATTCCTATAGTGGTTGTGTGGCCTTCATCTTTTAGAATTTTTTTCCTGTTTTAACAGTGAAACAATTGAAAACACAGAGAGCATTAACAGGACAGAACCAATTCAGTATAACTATTTCTGATGAAAAAATTAACCTTAAGCTAGGCTACACTCTCATTTGCTTGTGACCCATGCTCAGAGACGCTGATCATAGAAGAAAATGAAATTTGCTTTTGTCTAATGTTTCTTAGTTGTACTGGGGTCTTAGCCTTGTCAGTGGCTATGCTCTGTAAAAGGCGAGATGAAGAGGGGAAGGCATGTGGCCAGCGGAGAAAGTTGCAGGGTACCTGAAGCTCTCTCTGTGGTACAATTTGGGAATTCAGATGGCTGGAAGTCTTGACAAGAAATTCAAGTTGGAAGCAATGGTCAAAATACACTGTGCTGTCAACTGTTCTTTCCCAAGTCTATAGCATTGGTCTATGGAAGTTGTAGAGGTGCATCTTAAATTTCTGTGAAAAGATAAGTCAGTGACTTTAAAAAAATTCATCATGACAACACCACCAGAATAAAACTGTCCTACAGAGGAAGGTGAAAGAGTCAAATCTGTGGGGCAATGCAAGCAAGAGAGAACAGGTTACTATACTCCCATTTTCTACAGCATCCTGAACTGCGATAAGTATCTTATCACAGCTGTCTCAATTTCTAGCCTCTGAACCAAGTTAGTACCACCTGGTGTGATTTGAAATGACCCCAAAAGAGCTGTGTTACCTCATGTACAATTGTGAAAGCTGTTCTATTTAGCAGATATTATTCCTCTCTGAGTCAAAAAGGTTATTTTTCCCCCCAGTCCATTCTACCACCTTCATTTCTGACATTAACTCAGAACATCTTTGTTCATCAGAGGATTTGCTTTTGCTTCTTTTATCCCAGTTTTGGCTTTTAGCTCAGGATGTAATGATCGAGCTTTATTCTCACAAAGGAGGTAAAGCAAATATACTATGGATTATTCAGCCAATTGCTTTTTCAGGTGGACAGAGTGCTATGGAAACACTGCCATTGGGGTGTTATTTTTTTAAACTTTTGTTTTATGTTTGATCACAGTTACATTTCCAATCCAAATCTTGGAGTTTCAATGGACAAGTGAAGGGAAGTAAAGAGCAGAGAGGGAAGGTTATTGATAGAAGTTTTTATTACACTCCTTCCTCAGTTCTAACCAAGGATAATATAATTTCAAGAGATACTAAAAGCCACAGAATGGCATTTTATTCTATGAGCCAGTTTTGTTGATGAGTATGTGCTGGTAGGCTATGGTCCAGAAGGTTGCCCTCCTTGATTCCTGCCTAACTCTATGCTGGTCAAAAGGTATAGTTTGATACTGGAGAACTCTATCCACTACCTTCCACCCCACACCCCAAAAGGCTTAGGCAAGCATCAAGGAAACTGGTTTGGCAATCTCATTTTGTATCTGGGCTCAGCTGATTGGCTCTCAGAGTGCATAATAACACTAGGAAAGATGATATTTTAAAAGGCAATTGTGACTTATTCTGTAATCCAGTGAAGGATCTGATGCCTTCTAAAGGGATGTTTAAAAATGTCCCAATTCAACTGATACCTGGAGAATGGCCTTAAAAAGATGGAACAATCTGGTTTCTTAGCACTTCTGAAAAGGGGAGTTTGCACAGACTTTTAAGGGAAGACCGATAGTCTATTGTGTCCACTATAGTCTGTTCCAAGTCTTTGAAGATGCCCCCCCACCCCCTAATGTCTATTGGGAATTTGTTCATGGAAACAAATATACATGCTAGCTCTTTTCATGCCTACCTGTAGAGGTACATTAAGATTCTTCCGTGTTTGTTTTCCCCAAACACTTTTGTGAGACTAAGAGAGGTAACTGGACTTCCCCTGGGCTGCCCCAGTCACTTCAGAAAATGATACATGAAAGAATGAAGAGAAAAGAAGAGTGGCCAGAAAGGAAGAAACACTGACTTATTGTTCTAAGTCTATTATTTCATAAAATAATCTAAGCCATTTTCCAAGGTCAATTTTCCCAACCTTTATAATGAGATACCATTTCCTATTCAAATTCTGTATGAGAACCAACTGCTTAGGAGGAAATACAACGAAAAATATTACATGAATTAATAATTATTCTATATGTATTCTTAAGTAAGAGTAGTTTTTTGTTAATTAAAAAGTGGTTTTATAGAACACATGGAGTCCAGACCAGCTGCTAGAGTAGGCTAAGCTGAATTATTTACTTCAGAATGCCTGTTGCTTTGTAGTGGCACAATTATGGGAAAAGTTCTTTAACATTCATTTTGATAAATAATTAGTTTAAATAGACTCTGAAGGATGTAGCCCTGCATTGCAAAGTTGAAATTTAGTGATTTTTAACCCATCTGTCTTTAATACCAATATAAACCAGATTATATCTAATTGGTAAAATGGTTTTCACATGTGGCCTACAGGTTATGGGAAAAATCTTTGTAATATTGTAATATTTATAAGCATATCATTGAAATTCTTAAGTGATGGACATTCTACAATTTGCAACATTTCTATCTTGTATATTGCCTGGAGGAAGAGGAAGTGAAAAGAGAAAAGACATGTTTGGTTGGGTTAATGATTCCTATTTTGAAATGTAAGTTGGATGTAATAAAAAAGAACAAAAACAGAAAACAACTAGTATAAAATATATTGACAAAGAAGTTTTTTTTTTTTTTAATCCTTCCTCCTCCAAAGGCTAACTTCCAAACAAAATCTTAGCCTGCAGTTTTAAACTGCCTGCTGCAAACAGTTGCCACTTTCCAAGTAGAGATTGCCAAGTGCACACAAAGAGCAAAGTTTAGTCAAAGTTCATTTTTAGGTCATCCACCCTGGAACCATCAATCTGGACAACCTCTGAGTAACCTCTGCCAAGCTTGCAGACTGGAGCAGGATCCTTTGCAGTTTCATTAGAGCATGCAACAATTAATTTATCTTAAATAGGAAATTAAACAGTTATGTACAGTGTAGAGAGAGGTCAGAAGGTGGATCTTGAGGTGCATTCACAACCTCTGTTTGGGAGTCCTCCCCAGGCCTGTGGGGAGGTGGGGCAAACTCAGAAGAGAAATAATTGTGAACATGACAAAACATGACAAAACCTCCATGACAAAATGCATACATAAACAGAAGAGAAAGTTAACCCAAGAACAAGTCGTCCGTGTTTTTAATAGTGCTCAGGCGTGCTTGCTTTTCAGAAGACTTAGGGTGAGAACTCGGGCAAAGATGACTTCACAAATCCAGTGTGTATTAACCCAGAAAACTCAGTGCTGTTGTCCTTGAACTTACTTCTGAATATATCCTAGACTTTATTCATGAGTTAGAGATTCTGTCCTGAGAAAATGAGAGAAAAAGGTCTGATGTGGAGTTCTATTGAGTCAATGCTGTTTGTGAAGTTGTAGTGAATTGGACCATTGTCTTCTCAAGATACCATTTTGACATAATTAGAGAATTGAATGGTTAACATTAGCAATGCACACAGGAATTAAAAAAAGATAAAATGCTATTTATTCCTCAGCAATAGAAGAATGTAAAGTTCTTCACTATTATCTTATCTGAAAGCTGTGATAGCTATCTACCAACCACAGTTTTACTTTAATAGATTTTATTATTCAAAAGTTTATCTTTACATAAAAGGCATTAAATCTTACATTCAATAAGATTTATAAAATCCTTATCTATTTATTATAATAATTTATAGATTTATTAAATAAAATAGTATGCCATATATGTGGTAAGAAATAAAACTTAAATAATAAATAAAAGTATAGACAAACTTGAATGAGAAGTTACTCAAAGTAACAAGTGTTGGAAAGTGAAAATCTCTAAAAAAATTATATTAGATAAGAAAATCTGTTTATGGCAACACAACATAAAAAGGAAAAAATAAAATTATCTTTCAGTTTATGGAATATTTTCCCATAGGCATAAAATACCACCTCTTTGAACATTAAAAAATCCAATCATTAGATTACTATATAATATTAACTATTTAGTTCTGCTTGATATATGTCATACTTATTTTTTATGCTTGCACTTTTGTCCTGTAAGATAATCAATTTAACTTTTTTTTCCTGAAAATAAGCAATGATATTGCAATCTAGCTTTTTTTTCTTATCACGTTCATTAAAATATAATTAAAATTCAATAAAATTTACCTTGTTAAGTATACAGTTCCACGAGTTCTGCATGTATATGTGTGTATGTGAGCACACAATCACATAGTCAGAATATTTGACATTTCTGTCATCCCATAAAATTCCCTTACGCTTCTTTGTAGTCAGTCTCCTCTCCCCACTCCATGGCTACCACTGGTATGATTTATGATTGCATTCCTTTCAATTTTGTCTTTTCAGGATATCATGCCAATGGACCCATTCATCTGATTGTTTTTATTTCTTTCAAGTAGTATGAAGAATATATGCTGTATTCACTAGTTTGTTTCTTTTCATTGCTGAATAATATTCCATCGTATGGTGAAGGTATAACTCTTTTTTCTTTTTAAATCTGTTTACTGGTTGAGGGATATTTGGGTTACTTTCAGTTTGGGTGATTATGCATGAAACTTTTATAAACAGTCAGTCATGTCATTGTATGAACATAAATTTGAATATCTCTTGGATAAATACTTAAGAGTGAGATTGACTGTGTCATATGGTAATGTATGTTTCACTTTGTAAGACTATAAGAAAGACGGCCAAATTATTTCCCAAAGTGGCTATACCATTTATCAGTCCTCTAGCAAAGTTTGAGAGTTTCATTAGCATTCCTCTAGCTATGTTTGAGAATTTCAGTTGTTACATATCTATATCAACACTTGGCATCATCAATTTTTTAAATTTTAGTAATTTTAATATAAGCATAGTAGTATCTCATTGTGGTTTTAATTTGTGTTTTCCTAATGGCTAATGATGTTGAACATTTCGCATGTGTTTATTTGCTATCCTTGAGAAAGTCAAAGAATTATCAAGTTCTGAACAAGGGCTAGTAGCTGCCCACCTTCAAACTATTGTTCAATATGGAAAAATAAAAATCTTATTTGTGTTAAGCCACTCGTAGCATGTTCTTTGTTGCACAAAGCTGAAAGTATTCCCAAAGTATAGGATATTCTTTTCAAATCAAGACTAGGAGTTCACATTTCTGTGACCCCCTCTTTTTGTTAATGGCATCATCATTACTGCATCAACTAAGCCAGAAACTTAACCAATTTAAAATCTGTATTGCCCTTTTCATCTCCAAAGGCAACATCTCTCACCTCCACTGCGGCAATAATTCTTCACCGGTGTCCAATGCATCATTTTTCCTACCTATTGATATCAACGTTACCACTTGAGAAATGAAAATTAAATGCTGAAATCTTCTGTTTAAACTTTGATGGCTTGCCACTGCCTGTAGCAAAAGATCAAAAGGTCTTAGCAGAGCATAAAGGCTTTTTACAACCTTTCCCCCAGGTGCAGTCTCAGCTTTATCATCCGCTTCTGCTCTTCCCTTCTCTTCCCTTCCTCACTTGCATTGTGTGCTTCCATGGAAAAGAACCACTCACCCTCCTCTTCACAACATGGAGCCTTGGAGTTTTTTTTTTGTTGTTGTTTGTTTGTTTTTCTGTTGGCTTTCAAAAGGCTTCTCCCTCTTTTTTTTTCATCTGGATGACCCCTATACATCTTTCAGGCCAGTATTATATGTTATTTCTATATAACACCCCCTAACCCTTTAAAAGAGAGTTCTATGCTTTCTTCCCTCTGCTTCCATGAAAATTTTTTCTCTCCTTTACTCTTGAGCTTTCTTATACATTTTTATGTGATCCTTTTCTCTTACAGTTTTCTTGAAGTAGGTGATGACTATAAATAATATTTTGAGATTCTCTGAAACAACTTCACTGTGATGTAAACAAAATCTGTGAATTTTAAAAATGGTTACAGCATAGCAAATACTATAATTTACTGTGTATCTTTATAATTGAAGAGAATTCTGAACTTGAGTTAGTAGAAAAAGACTTATTTTTTCCTATTCACATCTTCCTTGTTAAGAATTCCTGTTACAGAGTATGAGGAAGAGAAGTAGGTGAGGATAGAACCAGTGGTGTTTTAATATTTAAGGGTTGAGAAGTGGTGATATAAAGGAGGCTGAGATGGTCTGAGAGGGAGAAAGGGGATCAGGAGAGTGATGTGTTAATTAAGGCAAGGAGTTTAAACACCCAAGTTCAGGGGAAGAGGCTAAGAAAAATAAATGTTAAAAAGAGTATAGGATCTGATCAAAAAAAACTTTGCTTGAATGATTTCTGACTTTTATGGCAGCCATTAGCCTTATATAGGTTGGGGAGGAGTAAGTTATTTTTTTCCTCAGACTTTTCAGACCATCAAGTTTTGGATTTGTGCAGCTTAGAGACCAAATTCTATAACACAAAAGATAACCTTGAGGCCTTTTCTGGCCATAAAAATATCAGTCTCATAAAATGATTAAAAGTGATAATGTTCAGTCTATAAATTAATCAGGGGGAAATGGAGACATAAATTTTGGCAACTTTGTGTCATTATGAGTTTGTGTAAAGGGTTTTGTTAGAAGAAATGGAGACTTGAAGACATGTGACATGTGAACTCCGTTTCCAGATAAGGAGATGGCTGAACAAATGACTCCTTGTTTAATCACCTGTTCTATTTTTTATGATTTAATATATGAATCTCTTTTATATGATTGCATTTTAGATTTGATTGATTTTGGTTTTTAATTGTTAAATATGGAATTGATGAGACTTAGTTTTATGGGAATATAATTGGATGTAAATTAGGCTTTGGTCAAATTTAAATTGAAAATATATTAGGCAAATTCCTTAGACTTTTTTCCCCTTGACTCAGTTTCTTCATTTTTAAAGTTCAAGTGTTAAACTTAGATGACCTTGAAGGTCCTTATGAGGTTTAATAGTTGAAGACTATAGTTTTACAAAGCAGAAATAATTGTGTAGTTAATCAAATCCTTCATTTTTCAAGTGATTATTTTGGCTTCTGGAAGCCTATGAAATATCCCTTAATTTACAACTATTTGTATCCATTATCTAGACATTGTCTTCACAGAGATGGGGTACTAGTAATTATATCAGTCCTAAGATAGAGAATGATATGCCTCTTTCCAGGAGCCAAATTTTAAGTATAAAGCATGCTAGGTGTTCAGCAACAAGTGCTGCCTATCTGAATTACCTATATTTAATTATTATAAAATTATATTAATTTAAAAAATTGCTCTAAATCTTGAGCAGGTTAGAGGACTTGAGCCTACCATGAGTCATACTACCTAACAGGGATAGCTGCTTGCCCTGCAACATGGAAGGCAGAGGGTACAGTTAACATAGCCCTGGGACAAGACCAAATGTGTTTGTCCACCTCAATTGAATATGAACTGCTTCTGATCCTCTTTTCAGATAGGAGTGTCGATCACACTTGTCATGTTCATGGCTGTACAGCTTGTACCTGAGTCTGCATTATTCTATTCTTGTAAATATGCCACATCATGCCGGCAGCTGCAAATTGCTTAAGTTTATGGTGGCCAAATGTTTTGTTTAGAATTCTTCTGACTTTGCAGAATTTGTTAGGTCTATGATGAATTTAAATGGGGATATAAGGTGATCACTACCCCTGCATTCTTTAGGCCTATAAGGGTAACACTTAACCTCTGTCGTTACCACCCAGTTGAAATATTATTTGGGGATGTGAGAGTGAAATTTTAGAGATTTCCATTTAACTTTATCTACTGTGAAAGATTTTACTTTATCTGCCAGAAACTGAATGTGGAAGATCTACAGACCTCCAAGTACATCCAGTCCAATCATACATCCAGAGACCAAAGCAGGGATCACTGTGGATTTAGTGGATTTGCAATAGGCCTGACCCAAGACTCAACTGAAGGCCTGGTTCCCACATATCTCCACTCTAACAGGTGGCCATGGTGATTCTTTTTTGCCTCAGTTTATCAATGTTAATTAGGACCCTGTATCCAACAGTCCTCAAAAATATAGATATTCCTCTTTCTAGATTTTAGTCCTTTTAAGGAGAACTGTCATATACATAGTTGTTGTGACATTATAATTTCCTTTCTTTTAGGCACTAGAGGTTTTTCCACTAATTGAATTCCTGGTCTGAGAACTAGCTCAGGTCTATAAACTGAGCTTTTTATTGGAAGAGTTGCTCTCAGTCTTTGGAGTATCCATCACTGATTTATTCTGTTTTTATAAATTAAGAAGTATAGTTGTTGGCCTTTCATTTCTTTTCCTAAACAATACCATGTTCTTTGAACCATTTCCATAACTCCTTGTAATAACCCACACATAATGATAATCATCTTCACTTGCTTCTGATGTTTCAGCATCTCATCTGGACTCTATTATTTCTAGACCTTATCATCTCTAATGCTATCAGGGAAAGAAGCTCTGCAAGCATCATGTACCATAGCCATGACCTACGGGAGAAAAGCCACCACTTACCTTCTCAATGATTCTGGTGCTCCTCTTACCCACACATTCCTATAATGTTCTCTAAGCCCTCTCATGGAATGTTGTTTGCTGGTGGATTTTTCAGCCTGGTATAGACTGTCCTCTCTGGAATTCCTATTTCTCCAAGCCAAACCCCTCTGTACACATCTGTCATGGCAGCCCTGACATTTCTACTTCACTTAGTGTGAATAATAAGCTTTTTTAGCTTTTAAGCATCTAAGCTTTTTAAAGCTTTTTAGCATCTAAGAATACGTTTGCATTGCTATCAAGCTCCTTGACAGGTTGTTAAATCCTGTATGATGAGAGAGAATGCTTCCATATCAACAAACTCTCCCTTATCCAAATTTATGTGCCCTACCTCCTTGATAGAGCATTGTAAGGATCTAGTTCTATTTTCCTGTCTCCTACTAGTATGTTTTTTCCTGGATCCTGCAGCTTCTAACTTTTCTTATCTCCCTCAGAAAGGCCCAGAATTTCCTTAATCAGCTTAGTCTTGATTTGACCTTAACAGTTGGTTTTGTAGCCAGAGAAAGGCAGATATTTTCTTTCAAGGCAGAGGCCTTTGTAGCATCTTCAAGGAAGGCTAGAAAACTAGTCCTTAACAGGAATGAAGAAGCAAATTCTGCAGATCTGGAGGGTTGAGGAAAATCTGAGGATTCTAGATTTTCAAGGCATTAACTTACATGTTTCCAATGCCATGTTTCTTTGTCCTAAGCTATACCCATCAGGGCCCTGACCCTGGAACAAAAAGACCTCTTGAGGCTGAGAATTCAGCATTTTCCATAAATATGCTATCTCATAATTAAGTTCTGGACCTGATATTTAGCTTTTCCTGCCCTTGGCTGCAAAAGATTGAGACTTTTTTATGCTGCCTAGGAGGCCCTAAGGCTTTCACACTGCCTTAATCGTTAATTTATCTTCACTTTTTATTATAATCTCTATTACTAAATCCTTCAGACTTATTGAATGCCTGAAACATTGCCCACACCACGAACTTGCCATTGGTGAAAGTTTTAACAAAGGAACTGTTAAAGCGTGCCATCGGCTATTGCTAATCACCTAGTATCAGTGATAAGGTCCTCATTACCAGCTGACCAATGGGTGACCCAGCTCCAACCTAGAATTAGTCTTGACACTAACTCTCCTTATTTAAATTCCCTGGAAAAAGACTCCAAGACAGAGATAAATGTTCAAGAAATTTATTGGTCAGTTTATTGGTCAGTGTTCTTAGGCACTAGATATGTGCGTGTATAGGTACATGTATATGCTTATGGAGTTGGGGAAGGGGGGAGAGAATGAGTTTATAGGAATGGCTCATGCAATTATGGAGGCTGAGAGATCTTATAATATGTCATCTGCAAGCAAGAGACTTGGGAAAGGTAGATGTATAATTCAGTCCAAGTCTGAATCCTGAAAACAAGGAATGGGTGTACAGCCGCTAGTATAAGTCCTGGAGTCTAAAGGACTAAGAACCAGGAGTTTTGATGCCCTTGAACAAAAGATGAAAAGATGTGAAAAGATGTGTATTTCTGCTCAAGGAGATTTTACCCCTCCTTCCCCTTTTCATTCTATCTGGGCCCTCAATGGATGATGCCTTCTCAAGTAGGTGAGGTCAGATCTTTTTCACCCTGTCTACTTTTTCAAATGCTAAGCCCCTTCCAGAAACACCCTCCCAGACACACATCCAGAAATAGTTTCCCCAGCTATCAAGGCATCCCTTAACATAGTCATATTGACACATAAAATTAACCATCACAGTAGGTAAAGGAGTAAGGGATGCAGGATCAGGTGAGAGGAGTGATTGGATTTTAGTGCAGTTGCAAGAAAGGCCTCAGTTGATCATATGGGGATCTCTGGAGTGGTGATGACTTTTTAGAGCTCTTAATTTGAGCAATTTTTCCAGAAGAAAACTTTGTAAGCATTCAATAGCCACACTCCCAGCAGATAGGGGAGTAAATATCATGGTCCTGAAGGGGTGTCTTGGAAGGAAGCTACAGCATCCAGTATGGCTATCATAGGAAGCCATGCTTTAGCATTTCTTACATTTTCCTCTGATTTAAGTATAATTTGATCTTTATCATTTATTTAAGCACTATTATTAAAAATGTAGTTTTTGTTTGCAAAAAAGAAAACTTGAAATTTCACTAAAAAGCTGACACATAATTTATTTTTCAATTTCTAAATTTCAAATTTTTTTCCATTATGGTTTTGAAAACAACATTTTCTCAAGATTTAATCTCAAGATTAAAGTAACTAGAAAAACTGATTTAGCTATAAGTAACTCAGCAGAAAGATCAATATCCCCAAACACTGGTTATTTAGGGCCTATTGTTTAAAGTAAAGAATGCTAGTATATGCTAACCAGAGTCCCCCTTCAAGTGAGGTTTCTGCCACTCCCAATTAGGACCAAAGTCTACTTTGTCCCAGTGACTGAGAGTGCTGGTTGCTGTAGCTCGTAGATGAATTTGCTCTCCAGAATTGCTCCTGGCCAAAGGAAGTCAGTTTGTTGAAAATTATATTCTGCTTGCTATTTGTGGTAATTGGCTAATTGGCCAATTAGCGTGCGGGTATAAAGGCTGAATCCCTTTGTCTTATTCAGGGCAAGTTTGAAGGAGCATCTCACCTAGAGTCTATCACAGGTAATATCAAGTTCTATTGTACTTGTTCTATAGTTCAACCTTTCCCTCTGCCCAATTCTACTTTTCCTTTTTCCTTACATGATTATGCCAGAGAACTTTCTCCAGTAAATTTTTCTACAAATTCCCATCTTACAATCCATTTCTAAAACACCCAACCTAAAACAAATCCTTTTTGTAACATGATTATGGGAGAAAGGGAAATGATTTCCAAAATAATTATAAAATAAAGTAGATATATAATGTATTATTGATAGGGGACAGACAGATACAAGTGGTGAGAACATGAGGTTAAGGGAGTAATTGTATAAACTAGGTCCACTATGCTGATCCCCATATGCTTTCTTTTCCAAGAAGCAATTTAACTGTCACCCTGCCCAGCTTAAGAGGACAGGATATGTTACATTCCTTACCAAACTACCTGTTAGGTGCTGGAAAAATGAAAGCCTGAAATAATGTCGATAAGAAGAACCCAAGTTTTCTGGGGTGGGAGGCACTTTTGTGACCCTTACACAGACCAGATCCCATAATTCAGGGAGATAAGAATGATTTCTCCTAACCAAAATCTGTAAGAACAAGTTCCAATTAGAGCCAGTCAGCATGGGCCATAGTGACCTAGAGTGGTCATGGCAGTCAGGACTTGAAGTCTGACATCATCCTACTGTTAGTCAAAAGTTAAGAGGTGGGCCTGGTACCCCAATAACAATGGAAGACAGGAGAGGCAAGTGTTTCCTCTCCTCTCTAAGAGGTCCCACTGTCTTCCTTGAGAGTATCCCCTTTCCCTTTTCCTATCCCTTTAATAAACCCATATCTGTTAATATTAATGACATGTTTGAAATTTTTCTGATTTGATTGCAAGAATCAGGGTTTGAAGGGAGGTCTTCACGCTGCCTCACTTTCCTAGAAGTCCCTAGCCCTGTAACTTTATGCTCTAAAGTTTAATTTTCAAAGTTAAGAGTTATATTTCATATTATGTACATAAATATAAAAATATATTTAAATTGATAATTATGAGAAAATTTGAATACCTACTATTCAATGATAATTAGCAGTTTATTATTGATATCAGAAAATTTCAATTATATCTCTTTGTCTCCTTATATAAGAATCCAGAATTCTCAGGGAATGGTCATTTACTAAAATAAGTTTTGTCAAAAAGAATGGGGAAAAGATATTACAAAGATTTTAAGAGAACTATACCATTGTAAAACCTAAGCAATAAAACACAAAACAAAATAACACTCTCCAAAACAAAATGGAGTCACCTTGACAAAGAAATTTAATGTCTTTGAGCATCACTTTCATAAAAGAGACAATGCTGACATACATTTGCACAAACCTTGGCCTAATGTTCACTCACTGACAAATATTTTGAAAACACGTTATAAACTTCTGTTGTAGGCAATATAGCTAAGTAGATATTGAGAAATATCTTAAGAAATAAAATATTCAATAATTTTAAATATTATTGGATAAAATATTCTTAAAGACCCCACATTTTAAAGTGCATAGTTGAGGAGCAGGTGGAGTAGGCATTAAGGTTGCCCAGGTTACCTACTTTTATCTGTTCAGGCTGCATACATGTGAAAAAGGCCATGAAGCTAAGGGAATCATAGAGGCAAGATGAAACCAGAGGCTCACAGTAGAGACCCTATTGGCAGTCAAAGACCAGTAGAGCAGCCCCTTCTCCTTAGATTGCTTAGGCATGACTCTGGCACCAATCCACCATGCTTTCACCCTCAGACAACATTTATTAGGATCTGTGAATGGTCACTAAGTAAGTGGTAGGTGCCTTCCACCCTGTCCTCTGAAACCTTTTTTTTTTTAACTGTATATGCCAACATCAATACCAGATAAACTATTTAAATATGAAAAGCAAGACATCATTACCTTTATGCATAATCATTGCATAGAAATAGAATCTTATCCAATACATGAAAATCACTGAACATGAAAAAAAGTGAGAAATATGACCACATCAATTTTTAACAAATATCCCCCAAATAAAGAAAATCTCAAGACACAAAAGGGGAGAAGATATTTGCAACACATGTATATAACCAATAAAGATGGTCTTTAGGACATGAAAAGAAGTTCAAACCAGTAAGACAAACCCATACAATGGAGAAGTCGAAAGACATTAATAGACATTTCACAGAAGAAGAAAATCAAGCAGCTAATAGACTTAAGAAAAGATGTTCCATTAAGTTTTAGCAATTTCCTTCTGTTATATCATCTTTTATTCTTTCTTTCTGAAAATTTACAGACACTACAAAGCAATTAGACTGAAGTTTGATTCAGGTACACCACTGGCATGACCCTCCTGTGGGTTCTGCTTAAGTTAGGCTGATAGTTTAGTAGCTCCTGACAGACAGTAGAGCATGATAGCTAACACTGGGAACCATCTGACTAAACATTTCTTTCTGCTTTTTAATTCATCTCTTGGTGATCATATAAATCTTTCTCTGTTTCTCCCATTCTAAAACAATTTTTTTTCCTTGAGAGATATAAATTTTTTTCCAGACTTCCTTAGAAATATTTTAGAAAAAAGTATCCCTGGAGACTACTGTCTGAAACATTAAAAATAACCTTCGGAATAACTTGAATACTTTCTACCTACCTCCTTACAAAATAATCCTATATTTCATGAAACAAACAAAGCATTCTTCAAACAGAAATGGTCATAGTTTTTTTTTTTTTTTGTACCAGGGACTGAACCCCCAGCCCTTTTTATTTTATTGTATTTTTTTAATTTTGAGATAGGGTCTCACTAACTTGCTTAGGGTTTTGCTAAGTTGCTGAGGCTGGCTTTGAACTTGTGATCCTCCTACATCAGTTTCCAAAGACACTGTGATTATAGGCATGTGCCACCATGCACGGCTAATCTTGATAATGTCTACTAGGTCTTTATGTGTTTTTATTATATTTTTATTATATTTTTCACAATAAATATATGATGTTCAACCATATTATTATTTATGTAAATTTTTGTTTTCTGCTCAAATATAACTGAATGTGATATGAAGAAATACATTTTAAATTAACAAGTTGGGGATTAACAATAAATTCTAAATGGTCCAACTTTGTAATCCTTTAAAGTGATAGTAAACACCCTGTCTTACACATTTACAATGTGTTCATCTTATCCAAGTGTTTGGTTTAGATATGAGATGTCTCCCAAAAGCTCATGTGTGATGACAAAATGCAAGAAAGTTAAGAGGTGAAATGATTGGGCTAGGAGAGTCTTAACCTAATTAATCCCCTTGAATGTTTTAACTGGGTGGTAACTGCAGGCAGGTAGGGTGGGGCTGGAGGAGGTGGGTCACCAGGCATGACTCTGGCACCAATCCACCATGCTATCACCATCAGACAACATGTATTAAGATCTGTGAATGGCCACTAAGTTAGTGGCAGGTGCCTTCCATCCTTTCCTCTGAAACCTTTTCCTAACTCTATATGCCAACATCCATACCAGATAAAGTATTTAAATATGAAAGGTAAGCATCATTACCTTTAGATGTAAATGCATAATCATTGCATAATCATTTAATATATATATATTTTTTTCTTAGTGAGCAGAGTTTGCTCTCTGCTTCCTAGTGCGAAGTCCTGAGCTGCTTTCCTTGACTTTTCTGCCACAATGTTTTACCTCACCTCAGTCCCAGAGCAACGGAGTTCACTGTCTAGGGACTAAGACTACTTAAACAGTGAAATCCAAACTTTTCCTTCACCACATTATTCTCTTCAGGTCTTTTGGTCACAGTGGTGATAAAGATGACTAAAACACCAGCAAACCCATTTAAATATGATGAAATTTTATCATTAGTAACTTCTTCCATTGTCTCTTTTAGTCCTTAAATATTTACCAAACTTGTAATTGCGAATGGAATTAAGATGCAATATGTACAAGTAATATAAATGCTTTGTTTTCAGTGTTTTATATACCCTAGTGTAAACTATCTTTTAGAAAGCCCAGTATTTCCCCATATTCTGAGACATTTTAGAAATAGAAACAGTGACTTTAGTTTTATGACAGAAGTGTAACTATACAGCACATGAACTGTGGAGGTGTGTATTGTCATTGTAGCTTGTTAAGCTGGTTAGGAGGTAAAGAACCATGGTGTTTCTCTACCCTTTAGTGCTATTGCTAGAAGGTGGACTGAACTAAATCTGACTGACCAAATCATTTAGTTGTATCCAATTCTACTTTGAAATAGTAAAAATCCTCTTTGTGGGGTGGAGAAAATACTAGCAAACTAAAAGGGGATCTGCAACTTGTGGCAGAGCTGTGCCTACAGAGGGTCAGAATGGCTCAGTGCAGAAGTCCTTGGAGGGTTGTATAAATGCTATGATTTTATTAATAATTTTGTCCATATTACAACCCAAGAAGGTTAATAAAGGGATTTTTAAGAAAATGGAATATTCTTTATATTTTAATTAAAAAATAATTTGTTTGACAAAATGTTGATTAACATTTTGCTTGAGTTTATTCTCAAAGGATTTCATAGCACAGTTGGGGAAGGGTATTCCCCCCATTTTCTTGTACAAAGAAAGAAAATAAAATTCATTCTCAGCATCTCTTCAAATGTTTGTTATCCAGTTAAAAAGTGATCAAGGAAAGAGGAAAATATGTTGAAGAGCATTGTAATGGTCTTGAATCCTTTCTAAGGGTGCAGTACCACAATGTGAAGCTACCTTTTTTATTAGCCCATGATGGGAAATAAACACCAACTTCTGACAGCAATAATCCATCAAAAGAATTTAAGAATTCATCATTAAGAATTTCCCATATCAAACTGTCAACTCAAGCATCTTATTTATCTTTTGGATTTTCCTTTGGGAGGCCAAATGTGAGTGAATTCAAGCATGACATTTCAAAAGACTTGATCTGATCTCACCATCAAGACTGGACAGTTTTGTCTTTTCTGCTAATTACAAGATACTTCCGAATAACTTTTTCTTTCATAGCTCATTTTCTTCCCTAATGAATACAGGAAATCTATGGGAATAGCAGTTTGGATATTAATATTTTCCCCTTATGGACCTTGAGGGGTGACACTAGAAAAAAAATACCTTAGTTGGAGGTGTTTGCACATAAGCCAAGGAGAGCTGGCAAAAATCACGAAAGCAAAGTTTAGTTCTTAACACAGTAAAAGAACAAAATCATTATGAAGATGACAAATTTCTTCCCACCTAAGTCAGGCTGTAGGAAAGGATATACTGGGTATCTACTATATGCAGAAGGCTGATTTTGGTCTTGAGGAGGTCTGTCAATTAGTCTTGATTAGGTCATCATTTTTCTTTTTTACCTAGGTGTCTTTCCAATAAAATAAGAGAACGAATTATAAGCCCGTTGCTCTTTCTTCCCATTACATAAATTTTATATGGCATCAGCATCTTGACACTTCACCAAAAAAGGAAACTTGAGATCCAGATGCTTTTATTGGCAAATCCTGTCAAACACATAAAGAAATAATAATATTGTCTTATGCAAAGTTTCTTAGAAAATTAAAAAGCATGACTATATTCCAGTGTATTTCTGAGGTCAGAATAACCTTAACAACAACATCTGAGGTCAGTATAAAGCAAATAATAAACCAATTTCATTCATGAAATAGACACCAAAATACTAGGGTAATGTTGATCAACAGAATCTGGCAATACATGAAATACATGATATTATGTCATGATTAAATAGAGTTTAACCCAGAAGTGCTGGATTGCTCTAACATATATGAATAAATTAATATGACCTTAATTCCTCATTAACAGAATAAGAGAAAAATAGATGAAAAAAATTTAATAACATTTAAGTTCCATTTATAATAAAACTCTTAGCAAAATAGGAATGGGAGAAAGTTCCTTACCCTGGTTATGAACATTTACAAAAAATCCTACAGTAAATTATATATTTAAAGAAGAAATATTGAAAGTTTTCCTCTGATTCAGAAATAAGACATAAGACCTTACTTCTATTAAATATTATTTCATAGGGAAGAAATAGTAAAAGCTATAAGAACAAAAGAAATGTTTATTTTAGTCTTAAACAAAATGATCGCAAATATTGAGAACTCAAAATGGTATACAGGTTAGTTATTGTAATTAATAAGTAAATTTAGCAATATTTAAACTTTTTCTTGGTACAAGGTTAAAATATCAAATTTCTGAAATATATTTTATATAGCAGGACAATGTTAGAAAATAAAACAAAAATGATTATTTACAGTGGCATCTAAAATATAAGATTCTTGGATATATATCAAAAACATGAAAGACCTCTGCACACTAATCTGTAAAGCAATATTTATATAAATTAAAAACATAAACAAATGCATGAATTTATCATGTTCATTAATTAGAGGATACAATTTTATACAGATGTCAATTTTCCTATAATTGATTTTTAGATTTAAATTAAAACCAAAATTTCAGCAAAGTTTGTTTTACTTTATGAAAAGTAACAAGCTGATTAAAAAATTTGTATGAAAATGCAAATGGCCAAGAATATACAAAATAGTCTTAAAGCAGAAGAAAAACATGAATTACTCATACTATTGAATATTTGTATTAAAAACCACCATTGGTGACATACAAATAGAACAGAATAGAGAGTCCAGAACTAGACATAGTAGACATGAACTAGAACTAGATGTGAACAGAAATTTTTGATGAAGTTCATAATAAGTATAAAAAGGAAACGTGGAAAAAGGATTTTTTTAAAATACAAGGTCCTGGGAAAACTATATATTCATATGTGAAAAATAAAACTTGACTCCTCCCTTACACAATAATTAATAATTAAGTTTTGTCAGATAGTAGATCTAAATATAAATAGTAGAATAATACAAATTCTGAAAGGCAACATTAAAGATTTTTATGATCTTGGTATGAGGAAAGATTTATCAGAGACAAAAAAGGATTAACTATAAATGAAAATGGTAATAAATTGGAATACATTAAATCAAGAAGTTCTAATCATCAAAAGACACTGTGAAAAGAGTGAAAAGGCATTACACCTAATGGAATAAGATATTTGCGAAAAATGCAGTTGCCAAAGATCTCATTCTAAAAGTAAAGAAAAGATATTTAGAAATCAGTAACAAAGACATAGATACTCCAATAGAACAATGGAACCTTGAAGAGGAACTTTACACAAGTGTATTTCCAAATTGTCAACATATGTAAAAATATGCTCAACTTTTTGAGTCATCAGAGAAATTTAAATTAAATCCACTCTGAGATATCACTACACACTTAACAATATCACTAAAATTTTGAGAAGACTCATGCAGAGCAATATGAATACTTTGTACTTTGCTGGTAGGATCTTAAGTTGTGAAAACCCACTTTGGGCAATTGCTTAACATTATCTATTCAAGTTGTACATATCCATAACATATTACCTATCAATTCCAATTCTAGAAATATGATTAATAGAAGTTGACACAAAATACATGTGTAAGGATATTCATAGTATTATTCATAGTAGCCACAAGATGGGAACAACCAAAGTTTGATAGCAGCAATTTATTTAACCAAATAAATTATGTACAATTATACACCGAAACAAAAAGAAATGAATTCAAATTACATGCAACATCAACTGATTTCAAAAGAAGAAGACAGATACTAAAGAATATATATTGTTTGTTATATTTATAAAAATATGGAAAATAGTTAAATGTTGTTAAGTCAGGATAATGGTTACCCTTGGGGAGGAGGGATTTGGAAGAGACATGAAGGGACTTCCAGAGTTCTGGAAACCTTGATCCCAGTGATGTCTAAATGGGTCTGTTTGCTTTTTGATAATACATTGATTCATATGTGTATATATATGTTATCAAGAATCTGAGCCAGTTTTCTCCCAAGTCACTATTAACATTATCCTCCAAGCCACCATCATTACCAGAATTTCTCATCTGATTTGCTGCAACAATGTCTTAATTTTCCTCTTCCTACTCTTTTTAATAAATTATGAATATTAACTTATTAATTAATTAATACATTAATATAAATTTAAACTATAAATATTATCTCATTAATTACAAATTAATGGGTTTCACTGTGACATTTTCACACATCATAAATCATACCCATCCTCCTTACTACCCTTTTCCCCTTCAGTCTTTCTGGGTCTGGCTTATTTTGCTTAATATGATGACCTTCAGTTCTACCCATTTTCCTAAAAATGGCAAGATTGCATTCTTTTGTATGGTCAAATGCTATTCCATTCTGCAATATGTATCCATATTTTATTTATCCATTTATCTGTTGATGGGTGCCTAAGATGATTCCATAATTTGGCTATTGGGAGTAGTGCCACAATAAAGATAGGTATGCAGACATCTCTTATATTCTGACTTCATTGCCTGCAAGTACATATCCAGGAGTGGATTATATAGTAGTTCTATTTTTAGTTGTTTTTCTCTTTCCATTTTTATTGGTACATTATAGTTGTACATAATTATGGGATTTGTTGTTTCATTTCTGTACATGCACACAATATAACCATATAGTTTGGCCAATATCAATCTCCAGCATTTCCTTTCTTTCTTCCTGCTTTCCATTCCCTGGTTCCTCTCCTTTACTGACTCCCTTTGATTTTCATGAGGTCCCTGCCTCCTACCTTTCTTTCCTTTTTTCTTTCTAGCTTCCATATGTGAGAGAAAACTCCTGGGTTTGGCTTATTTCACTTAATAGACTCTAGTTCCATACATTTCTTGAAAATGACATAATTTCATTTTTCTTTATGACTGAATAAAACTCTATTGTGTATATGTACCAAATTTTCTTTATCTAGTGAACTATTGCTATGATTTAGATATGAGGCATTCCCCAAAGGCTCATATATGATACAATAGAAGAACATTCAAAGGTGACATGATTGAGTTATGAAATCCCTAACCTAATCAGTGAATTAATTCATGGAGAGGGATTACCTGGGAGGTAACTGCAGGAAGGTAGGGTGTGGCTGGAGGAAGTGGGTCCTGGGAGCATGCTTTTGGGGTATATATTTTGTCCCTGGAGAATGAAATGCTCTCTCTGTTTCCTGGTGGCCATGTCTTGAGCTGCTTTCCTCCTCCACACTTTCTCCCCTGATGTTCTTCCTTACCTTGGGCCCCAAGCAATGGAGTCAGTTGTCAATGGACTAAGACCTTTGAAACTGTGAGCCCCAAATAAACATTTCCTCCTCTAAAATTGTTCTTGTCAGGTCTTTGGTAACAGCAGTGAAAAGGTTAACTAAAACATCCACTGATGGACACAGACTGGTTCCATAGTTTGGTTATTGTGAATTATGCTGCTATAAGCATGAGTATGCATGTATCACTGTAATATGATGATTTATGGCAGTTCCATGCCTACTCTTTTGAGGAAACTTCATACTGATTTCCATGGTTATAAATCCTCTAAAAATAGTAGTTAGCAATTAGTTACACTAATTTACAATTCCACTAACAGTGTAAAAATGTTTCTTTTTCTCCACTTCCTTTCCAGAATTATTATTATTATTATTATTATTATAATTATTATAATTATTAGATTTTAAACACAAGTTTACTATTGCTTAATGGGTCCAAAGGGACAACACAAAGCATCGGAAACATCACTGGCTCACAATACAGTCACTTTGTTACCTTCTTAGTTGCATGCATTTATTTCACAAGTCTTCATTCATATATGAAAACAAGATACTCCTCCAAGTTCATGACAATTATAGAAATAAACATTTGTTGGGACAATGTACACTAAATTGCACTTTTCTTAACAAGCATTACATTTACATTTACAGTTTATATAATACATGGAATTATGGAAACATCTAATTGGTCATTGTTTATAGAGGAAGAGGTAATTGACTATATTTTTTTTTGTAGTCGGTTAGCACTGTCCAGACTTATCAACTCATTTACTATATAACCTGCTTTCATTATAGATGCTGTGTGCACAATCACAAGTTTCATAAAAATAGATAATACAGAATTCCTACTACCTCTTCAGCAAGGGAAAAGTAGGAGTTGGAAATAAAGGGTTAATGGAGAAACTTCTCCTCTCATTTGAACTGAGTGTCCATTCATTATGCAAAATACCAAAAACAGAGAAACTGACGCAAAAGCCTATTGAGACATCTTGGATTCTGGGACCATCTCTAGTTTTACTCTTGTGCTTTCATGATACCAGAGTCTTTTGATGCATTTATATTCTCACAATTCTGTTTCTTTTATTTTAGTTTATATATAATATATATTTATTAAAAGTTACATTTAATAGAAAAGATTTACTTGTTTATAACTGCTGATGGAAAAGGAAAGTAACTTAAAATGTTCATTAGCTTCTCCAATTTATTTTTCTTAAACTTTTCAAAATATAACTAATATAATATATGATAATAACACACTATTATTTGTATTCTTTATCACTGCCATTCTGACTGATGTGAGATGAAATGTCAGTGTAGTTTTGATTTGAATTTCCCTAATTGCTAATGATGTTGAATATTTTTAATTTATTTGTTGCCATTTGTATTTCTTCCTTTGAGAGATGTCTGTTTAATTTGTTTGCCCATTTATTAATTGGGTCATTTGAGTTTTTGATATTAAGTTTTTTGAATTCTTTATGTATTCTAGATATTAATCCTCTAAAAATAGTAGTTAGCAGAGATTTTTTTCTCATTCTGTAGTTTTTTTCTCACATTCCTAATTGTTTCCTATGTTGTACAGAATATTTTTAATTTGATGCCATCCTATTTATTAATTCTCAGCAATATTTACTGAGCTTTAGGGGTCCTATTGAAAAAGTTGTTTCCTGTGCCTGTATACTAGAGTATTGACCCTACATTTTGTTTTAGGAGTTGCATAGTTTGTTTTCTAATTTCTAGATCTTTGATCCATTTTGAGTTGATTTTGTGCAAGGTGAGACATAAGGATCTAGTTTCATTCTTCTAAAACTGGTTAACTAGTTTTCTCAGCATCATTTGTTAAAAAAAAATCTGTGTTTTTTCCAATCTATGTTTTGGGCACCTTTGTCAAGGATCACGTAGTTGTATGGTTTTGTCTCTGTGTCTTCTGTTCTGTACCATTGGTCTATGTGTTTATTTTTATGTCAGTACCATGCAGTTTTTTTAACTACAGCTCTGAAGTGTAATTTGAAGTTAGATATTATGATGTCTTCAGCATTACTTTTTGGCTTAAAATTGCTTTGGCTATCATGGGTCTTTTATTCTTCCAAATGAATTTTAAAATTATTTTTTTTCTAGTTCTGTGAAGAATATCATGGGTATTTTGATAGGAATTTAATGAAATCTGTAGGTCACTTTTGGCAGTATGGCCATTTTAACATTATTAATTCTGCCTATACATGAATGTGGGAGGTCTTTTCACCTCTGAAGTCTTCTTCAATCTCTTTCTTCAATGTTCTAATGTTCTATAATTTTCACTGTAGAGGTCTTTCACCACCTTGGTTAGGTTTACTCCTACATAGTTTTTACATTTTTTTAGGCTATTGTGAAGAGAATTGTTTTTCCAGTTTCTTTCTCAGCAGACTCATTGTTGATATATAGGAGAGTTACTGATTATTTATGTTGATTTTGTAAGCTGCTACTTTGCCATATTTGCTTATTAGTTATAGAAGTCTTTTGGTGAAGTTTTTTGTTTGTTTGTTTTTTATCTTCTAGGTATAGGATCATTTCTTCTGCACACAGTGATAATTTGGCTTCTTCTTTTTCTATTTTTACCTATTTTATTTCCTTCTCTTGTGTAATTGCTCTGGCTAGAATCTCTAGCCCTATATTAAATAGGAGTGATGAGAGTGGACATCCTTGTGTTGTTTCAGATTTTAAAAGAAGCTTTCAATTTTTCCCCATTTATTATGACATAGGCTTGGGGTTTTCATATGTAGCCATTACAATGTTGAGGTAGGCTCCTTCTATCCCCATTTCTTCAGTTTTTATCATAAATGGGTGTTGAATTTTTCCAAAGGCCTTCTCTGCATCAATTGATATGACTACATGATTTTTGTCCTTAATTCTATTTATGATATGAATTACATTTTTGATTTGCTTACGTTAAGTCATTGTTGCATCTTTGGAATAAAACCAACTTGGTCATGATGTAGACTCTTCTTAATATGTTGTTGAAAAAAATTTGCTAATATTAAGTATTTTTGCATCTAAGTTCACCAGGAATATTAATCTGTAGTTTTCTTACTTAATGTGTCCTTGTCTGATTTTGGCATGAATGTGATTCTGACTTCATAGAACAAATTTGGAAGTGTTTCATCCATTTCTACTTCATGGAATAATTTAAGGAGTATTGACCTTAGTTCTTCTTTAAAGGTTTGATAAAATTCAGCTGAGAATTCAGATGTCCTGGATTTTTCTTTGTTTGAAGGCTTTTACTGCTCCTATCTCATTACCAGTTATTGGTCTGTTTAGGTTTTCTGTGTCCTCTTAATTTAATTTTTATTGATTCAGATCATAAGTATCCAGTAATGTGTGAATTTCTTCAGGTTTTCTGATTTATTGGAGTCCAAGCTTTCAAAAGAGTGCTCAAGGATCCACTGGATTTCTGTGATAGCTCTGGTGATTCCTCCTTTTTAATCTCTATTATTATTATTATTATTATTATTATCATTATTATTATTTTAAATTTTGTTTGGTTAAGGACTTATCAATCTTATTGTTTTCAAAGAAACAACTCCTTTGTTTCACTGATCCTTTATAATATTTTTTATTCACAATTTCATTGATTTTTGGATCTGATTTTAAGTATTTCGTTCCTGCTTCTATGTTTGGAATTGATTTCTTCCTTTTTTTTTCAAGGGACCCGAGATGTGTCATTAGGTTGTTTATTTAGAATTTTTCTGACTTTATTATGTAGGCACTCATAGCTGTAAACTTTCCTCTTAAAACTACCTTCACAGTGTCACTGAAGTTCTGGTATGTTGTGTTACTATTTTAATTTGAGTCTAATAATTTTCAAATTTCTTTCCTGGTTTCCTTCTATCATCCATTCATCATTCAAAAGTGCATTATCCAGTCTATGTGTTTATGTAGTTTCTGTATGTTTTTATTGTGTTGATTTCTAATTTTATTCCATTATGTCTCATAAAATACAAGGAATTACATGTTTTTTAAAAATTTTCTATTTTTGGTCTATTTTTTTAGTTTTCTGAGTAAACTTCAAACTGTTTTCCATGGTGGCTGTGTTATTTTACATTTCAGTGTAAAATAGTGTATAAGGGTTCCAACAGTGTATAAGAGTTCCTATTCCCAGGGAAGACTTTTCAAAGAAAGTGAAGTTTGAGCTGAGAGATGATGAGATTAAATAATTTTGACTTAATAGGCCTGAAATAATAGGCTAAGTCTTCTTTTTTCTTTTTTATATCTACTACTGCTTTATTCAGGAGTGTAAGTCCATGTGAAGGAGACAGACTTATTTATTTATTCATTGTTCTAATTTGTTATATATGACAACAGAATGTATTACAATTCATATTATACATATAGAACATGATTTTTCATATCTCTGGTTGTATACAAAGTATATTCACAGCATTCATATCTTCATACATGTACTTAGGGTAAGGATGTCCATTTCATTCCTCCGTCATTTTTACCCTCATTAGGCCAGATATTTCTAAGGTATGGGCAGAATGGAGAGCCACCTCTCTCTCTCTCTCTCTCTCTGTCTCACACACACACACACACACACACACACACCACCTGGAAATCCTGCTGAAGACTAGATTCTGACTCAAGTGTGGGACCTGGAATTCTGCACTTATAACAAAATCTTGAGTAAAGCTACTGGTGCTATTCTATTGACTGCACCTTGAGAAGCAAGGCTATATAGCTCTGGCCCCAAAGTTCTTTGTCAAAACTACTGTTTTTTTTTTTTTTTCTAAATTATCAGCTGATTTGGAATCTCTTTTTTTTTTTTGCTTCAATTTTGTGTACTATCTATCCTGAGAATATAAATATTTTAGCTTAGCAAAGTGTATGTTGTTTTGCTATCACATGAAAGTGTTCAACGTATTCTTTATGTTTTGTCGAAACGCATGTGTGTGTATATGTTTTCTTTTCCTCCTCCCCTATATGTTAGATCCTCCTAAATGGCAGGAGCTATGTTCAAGTCACTGCTGTGTCCTTTACCTAACCCAGTATGGCTAGGATAAGTTTAATCAGTTTCAACTAAACAGTACTCAACCTATCCAGCAAGTCCTCTCACCCAGTGGCTCTGGAGGCTGAGGCAGGAGGATCTCAAGTTCAAAGCCAGCCTCAGCAAAAGCAAGGCACTAAGCAACTCAGTGAGACCCTATATCTAAATAAAATACAAAATAGGGCTGGGGCAGTGGCTCAATGGTCAAGGATCCCTAAGTTAAATCCATGGTACTCCCCTACCCCCAAAATATATGTGTGTGTGTGTGTGTGTGTGTATACCCCCAATCAAACAAATATTCATGAGAAAAAAAAGACAGTAATAACTGTAAAGGCACATTGTAAACTGTAGAGAATTTCAGATATTATTTTTACTAAATCAATGATAAGAAATATTCATTTAAAAACATTTTTTAATTGTAGGTGGACACAATGTCTTTATTTTTATTTATTTATTTTTATGTGGTGCTGAGCATCAAACCCAGTGCCTCACCGGTGCTAGGCGAGCACTCTACCACTGAGCCACAACCCCAACCCTAGAAATATTCATTTTCAGCTGAGCTTCACACTATTTGTAGGCACTATGGGGAAAAGTTGTTTCGTTTTTGTTTTTTTGAATATATATTGTGGCGAGTTTGTCAAATGACAATAAAATTGGACCATGGAAATCACTGTTAATTTTTTTTCTGAGTTGTATCCTAATTCCATGGGTTTGTTGCAAATTTTTTTAAGAGCAGGGATTTTAATAACTAAATTATGAATTAGTATTTAGTTACTACTTATTTGGGGGGCTTGAGATCAGAGGAATACTAGCAGCCTATGATAATGATTAGGAAAAGGTCCATGGGTATATCAGAATATTATTATTTATCTTAAGTGGAAGGGATAATGTTCCCCTGAAACATCTGTCCTATATTGGTCAAAGCTTCACATGCTTATTTTCTATTTAAATCATAAATCCAAATGAATCGATAGTTTAAAATTAAAACAACAACAAATAACACTTATTGAGTGCTACCTTAGGCAAGTTATGTATTAACTCATTTAAAAGTCAATGATTATTATTAACTCAAATTTACAGGCAAGACCCTGAGGCTCAGAGAGGCTAAAATAGGAAATTATTTCTTCCTAGGAGTGGAGCATATTTGAGATATCACATTAAAATTAGAATATTTCAGAGAGGCAGTGGAATGAAGCAAAAGAAATCATAGCTGTGGAATCAGACAGATTCACATGAGAATACTTCTCTGCCACTAATTCTCTGCAAATCCTTGGGCAAAGCACTTAACCTCTCAGGATTTCAGTTTTCTCATCTAAAAAATAGGATGAAATCAGGTATTCTGTTTATTTTACTTATGACACTACTACACACCTTGGCTAGGCAGTGAGAATCAAGATCAGCTGACTAAGGTAGACCTCTGATTATCAACACAATGAGATTATGCAATAATCTTCCTTACCTCACCCACATTCCCCTCCCTTCTTTCCTTCTTAGAATTTATTATGCACCTGCTTCAGCCAGAGTACTTTACATACTCAGACTAAGCTTTTCTTTTTTTAAAAAAAAAATTAAAATATTTTGTTTTTAGTTGTAGATGGGCACAATACGTTTATTTTATTTATTTATTTTTATGTGGTGCTGAGGATTGAACCTAGTGCCTCACGTGTACTAGACAAGCATTCTACCACTGAGCTACAACCCCAGCCCCTTTTTCTCTCTCTCTCTCTTGTTTTTTCAGGTACATTTCCCATTAGTCTGGTTGAGAGGTACCAGTAACTCAAAATTGCAGAGGAGGTAGGAAGACATCTGGTCTAGATTGACACTGACAGGTAGGCAGGAGTGTTTAGATCACATACTCCAAATGTTAAAAAGCTGGGATGGAACAAGGTTAATGTAAGAATGGAAGGAATGTGACCATTTTCAGTTATAAAATTTGGAGCTTCCTATGGAGAAGACATTTGGGTACAGTGTTATAGCTGGGAAGACCAACTAAGTCAACCACAACCACAATGGCTGCTATTTACATATGTATCAGGCACAGAGCTGAGCTGAGCATTTTCCCTGCATGATCACACATCAACTCCTTGAGGAACAGTATTTTAACTCCATTTCACATATGATAAAATCAAGGCCTGGGGATGTTAAAAAGCTGATCTTTAAGGATTTTATGTTGACATCCAAATTTTTCTTCCTCTGTCTAGATTCAGAGATATAATTCTTCCTTATTCCAAAATTCATAGTTTAAATATTTGTTACCTATCATAATGCATGTGCATGATATATGAATACAGATGGATTTGACAAATAATGATGTGTGAAAGAAGAGAAAACGCATACAGATGCGACTTTTCTTCTATGAAGTTTAGAAATAGGAAAAACTTACCTAGGATGTTGAAAGCAGGGATCTTGGTTAACTTTGGCAGGTGATATAGTAAGGAGGTGGCACCAGGTGCTTCTATGGTACTGGCAATGCCCTTATTCTTGATTTGAGTGCTGTTGTGTGTGTTCATTTTGTGAAAATTTAATGAGCTACACAAAATTTTTATACTTTCCTGGATATTGCTAAATAGATGCTATCTTTTGATAAAAAGTAGCTAAATAAAAAGATCTCCCTTAATTCCATCTTAATATAATTTCTTTTACTTCGTGGGCTTATATATTTCTATTTTATTTTTCTCATGGTGTTTTACTGTAATTGAAATTTGATTATTTTGCGACCCTCATGCTCTTAAGTTTTGAAAAATTTTCTTCAGAATTGAGCTACCCTTAAGATTTTTATTAGTACTCAATTGGCAATGTATGTTATAAATTTTAATGAATAATTATTAAACATTAAGCCAGGCCTGGGGAAGTGGGGAAGTTGAGGCAGGAGAATCACAAATTCTAGACCAGCCTTGGTAAATTAGTAGGATTCTATCTCAAAAGAAAGTAAATACAACTAAAAAGAAATGGGAATGTAGCTCAGTGGTAAAATGCATCTGAATTCAATGCCCAGAACCACAAAAATAAATAAGTAAATAAATAAATAAGATATTAGAAGTAAATTTTATTAGAATTTCATTTTAAAATCAGCTGGCTAGACCTTTTCTTCATGGCAAATAGTTGGAATAGAAGAGGGTTCATTATCAACTCTGTTTCTACTGTCTAAGTATGGAGTGGACTGGAAACCCTGAATAGAAATGGAGGGAGTTTGTTTGGTTTATTAACAATCTCTCACTATTATTTGAATCCATTTTGAGTTGTTAACAAAAGATCACAGTTATGTACAACCAAAATTATTTATGATAATCAGTCATCACTCTTCTATACTTTTGATCAGAGGAAAAAAATTGTAAAAGAATTTGTAATATAGCCTTTATATTTATTTAGTTTCTGGTGAGCATAACAAACAGGTTTTACTGTTACTCCCCAAGTGACTTCATTATACTTGTGTCTTTTTCAGTTTGTGGCACTTTTTAAAAAATGGTTCAGAAATTATCAGGGACATTGAAATATTATCAATATCTATATACCTTTGCCAATAAAGTAATGTTTTGAATAAATTGCATTTATTATATCATAGGCTTTAAATATTTTTTCATGACAAACCTCGGAACTATAGACTTAACTCAAATTATGGAAAAATCTGTCATATAACCAAATAGGCAAAGCCAGTTTTCATTATCAAACCAATTAGATAAATTAGACTTACTTTCTCTCAGACAAATCTGACCTCATTTATCAGTTTAAATAAATGCATTAATAAATACTCCCTGACATCTCACTTCTTAATGCTGTTTTAGGATAGACAAATCACAAAGCCTTACTAGGAATTTATTGCCTAAATGAAATAAAGTTTCACTGCCTTCAAATTTTCTTACTCATACCCTCTATGCTTTATTCTCTCAGGCTGTCTTTTAACAGTGATGCATTTTTTTTTTTTTTTTTTAAATAGTGGAGCAATGGAAGTGATGAAGTCCTTAAACTCATTATCACTCTCTTGGCTGCACTGCATAAAACATCTAAATCCATTACATCTCTACAGAGGCTGAAACTCCTTTTTTCTATGCCACACTTTGCTCTTAACAGAAGTATATTTAAGATAAAGAAAAACATAAGGCCTAGCAACGGTTTATAGAGTCTTGATTAAAGGATGCTTCAGTATCCATATTTAAAGCTATTTTCTCTGGGGTCCTGGAAATATTTAATATCTGAAGACACTGAAATACAGTAAAATTTGGAGTGATATTTTATTTACTTTACTTACCTATCTATGTATGCAGGCATCTGTTTAGGTGGGGACAAAACAAGAAATTGAGAATGTGAAGCGGGGAGGAAAAGAGAAGTCAAGATGCCCCTAATCTAAATTAATCTCAGATCAGTTTTGTTAAAAAGCATGTAGGGAAGGAGAGGTTCTGAAAAGTGACTCCCTTAAAACTATACTTAGCTGTAAATCCCTTGGAAATCCCTGAATTCCTAAGAGTTCTTACTCTCTTTTTGAAACATGCTGATATACAGCTACAGATTAAGGATTCTATGTGGTCAAGAGAATCCAGGGCATGGGAGTGGAAGTGACGGAAGGAGCTCACGGAGTTGACTGCTATGGTAAGGCGAGGCTGTTTAGAAAGGGATAGAAGCCTGATGAGTGAGGCTAGGGGAGATTGATAGTGTTGAGACTTATACCATGGTTGTAAAAAGCAGGAGATTCGTTGGCTTTGGATGTGTGTGTGTGTGTGGGGGGTGTGTTTGTGTGTGTGGGTGTATGCACACGTGCTAGTGCTGGCCTGGAGTAGGGGGCACGAGGTGTTTATCTTTTGCCAGGAGGAGCCTTTTATGGGTTAGGGTGTGTTTATTGGATATAAAGATTGATTTTGGGGGGTGGGGAGCTAGGCTAAGAAATTGAAGAATCAGGAAAAGGATGACAGGGAGATTTACTGGCAACTCAGAAGAGGGAAATACAGAAAGTGACTCTTCACTATTCATCATGCATCAAATGAAGGTAGATCAAATTACAGTAATTTATTAAAGGAATTAGAATTTGGAGAATGTGTCATCCTGAGAAATTGTATGGTAGTGGAGTAATCTCTTTGTAGGCTAAGTTGCTTCAATTTCCACAGTTAAGTCACCCCATAGGAGACTTTAGATAGTAGCTCTGATAACAGACTGTATGTTTTAGATAGTATCTGAGAAACATTTTTCTTACTACTTATGCATTTCCCTAAGTAGACAAATCTGGAAAATAAACATGCAAAGGGTTCCTGGGAAAGAATAAAACTGTGTGCATTTTAATTAAAACAGGGTTTTCATCTTCAGAATTTGCGATATACTTTTAAAATATGAGAGGAAACCCATAGACAAATATGAATGTGGTTACACACATACCATGGGAGTTTCCCAGAGAGGAAGAGAGAATTCTTATTAGTTAGAAAAGATAAAATAGAAACAGTGGATTTAAATGTGAACAAGAAGCATTCTAAAGATTGGAGAAATTTTTACAATAAGATGGACTTGGGGGATGTTTCTGAAAGAGATGATAGGATCCAAATCATGTGAAAACTTAAGATTGCTTCTTGACCAATGGATTGTAGGAAGAGGTGAGAGATGAGACAGATGCTGTCCCAGCAGGGAGAGTGTCCTGCCTTGGGTATATCCTCTGGGCTTCTGTTATAGAAGGAGGATGCCTCCACGAACTTAACATTCTCTAAGCACACCAAAGAGAATACGTGAGAGCAGTGAGTGGAGGGACAGAGAGGGTCTCAATCTCTGACCTTGGGTGCCTTTCTTTCTTCCATAGTATGAAGGGAGGAGTTGGAGGCTGTACATGTATAGGAAGGCCTCGGTACCTGCATTGTGGATAAGGACATTTGCTATATGGGCACTTGGTAGCCATTTGTGGCTGAGCCTGGGACACTGAGAACTCAGGAACATGAGAAACAGATTTTCTCATTACCACCAAGAAGTGGAGCTTTAAGGGGGGATAAAAGAAATTTACTCTTTCCTGCTATGATGGAGCCAATAAATGGCCCAGAAAAATTCATTACATTTTAGGCCTAGGAGAGGTCATAGCTGAGCACATGATATAGACTTTGTCCCCTCCCCCTTGGATAGCTCAGAAGTCACTGAAGAGACTATTTCCCTGTGAATGGAATTTATTTCTCCAAGACAAAAGAGGAACTGGAGAGAGTAGTTGAGGAGGAGAGAAAATGCCCATGACCATTTTTATTATGCCTTGGGAACTAAAGTGAATACAAAAATGGTGTGCTAGGACTGATTATAATGATTATAATGATGTCTTAACATTTTTTGTACTTTAGAGGTTGCCTGTTTTTGGTAGGCTACACTTAGATTCTCCTGTATATAAACTGAACTGTCATCTAGCAGATTTAATTGTTAGCATTTCTCTGGGCGGTTAGGCCATCCATGAGGGACAGAAACTTTTCACATGTCTCCCTGGACTGCCGTGTCTTCACACCTGCACAGTGTGTCTGTTCTTGGGCATTCCTTCATCAGTTGATGTCCTTCAGAGAGCTGGACTGTATTAGGGTCATCTATGTGCCATGTAGAAAGCTTTTTTGTTACTCAAAGTTAAGGATAGACTTTTTTTTTTTTTATAATCTCCAAATTCACACATGGAAGTCATAATACCCAGTAGCTCAGAATATGACATTATTTAGAAATAGATTCTTTTATAAAGATAACTAAATTAAAGTGAGGTCACAGGGAAGCCCTAACCCAGTATGAAAGATGTTATACTAGGGGAAGTTTGGACACAGAAATACAAATAAGAGGGAAGACGGTGGTAGAAGCAGAGGGGGGAATCCTTATGGCTAGAGGAAGAAGAACAGCAGATTTTTCTTATACAGTTCTCAGAAGAAATCAAACCTGCCAACACTGTGACTTTAGACTTCCTTTCTCTGTAAATGTGAGTCAATTAATTACTCTTTTCCTTTCTTTTGTTTTTCTTTTTTTTTTGGGGGGGGGGTGTGTACCAGAGATTGAACTCAGGGGCAGTCAACCACTGAGCCACATCCACAGCCCTATTTTGTATTTTATTTAAAATGACAGGGTCTCACTGAGTTGCTTAGTGCCTTGCTCCTGCTGAGGCTGGCTTTGAACTTGAGATCCTTCTGCCTCAGTTTCTGGAGCTGCTGGTATTATAGGCATGTGCCATTGCTCCTGGCTTAATTAATTATTCTCATTGAAGTTATCCAGTTTGTGCTGCTTTATAAAGGTAGCCCTGGAAAATTAATACACTCTCTAATTTTAGATTTACATGACTTCATTCATTCATTCATTCATTCATCAGAATAAATATTCTGCTGTTGAGTACTGGATCTGTATTAGATATTGAGAACTCAATGATTTTGGCCCTCAAGGAATTTCTATGTGCTTCATGAATATAGATAAATAAACTGTTTTAAAATGCCTACGTAGGAGAAGAACGATTGGGAAGCATTCCATTTAATTATTTGGGGCCTACTATGTAGTAAGCAGTGTAAGTAAGATCTAAGAAACATATTTAAAATCCAGTTCTGCCACTTCATGTTTAAGGTCAAAGAACCTAGTTCTTTATCGAGAACTATTTAATGTAGTTCTTTACATTATCCCCATTTTACAGGTGAGGTTAGCCTTCTTTCCTTAATATGGGGAAAATAATGTCTTCCAATGTGACTTTTGTTAATATTAAATGGGATGATGAATGTAGAATATTTAGTATAATGTCTAAAACAAAATATATGGCAAATATTATTACTTGGTGCTTAGGGAACATGTCATAAATTGGATGGACTGCAGACAAATAAGTGAGTTGAAGACTGACAGTCAAACAGAATGTGTAATACAGAATTCTACCTTACTATTGAGACAAGCTATTCACAGTGTTGCATGGGAGGCCCAGTTTGAGTTTCTACTAAGTGACAGTAATATATAATTCAGAAGGGCCTGGGTTAGACCTTCCTGCCTAGTACCCCTTAGGTCTTAGGGGCCTATGAACACTCTCCCACTTAGGAAGAATGGCTTTGTTTGGGGATTTTCAAAGGGGGTGACAATATTTGGAAAATGGTAGAAGAATTTTATTTTTGTAGAAGGGATAACATGGGAGAAAGACTTTCTACAAAAGGTGAATTTTGAATTGTATGATGAATATTTACAATGATCTAGATGGAAAAATTGAGGAGTAGAAAATAGAAGAAAAAAGGGAAAGGAATTGGTGAGAACACAAATTTGGAATAGAAGCCAAGAACAAAAGGGGAAAGGGAAAGTGATTGATTCCTCTTTCTTGATCTCTAGCTCCCAATTCAATCTGACATCAATTTTCTTGCATTCTTTTGCTTGACATCTATTTTCCTGAAACAAAACTGGAGGGGGATTTCGTATTACAAGCTATGCTAACGTGGGCTCCAACATTGCACAACTTGGGCATAGATTCAAATTAAGATGATACAATTGCAAATGAGAAGAGTTAGTTTCCATTCTTGGATAACTCTTTCAGGAGAATCTTTTGGGTGGTCCCACCTATTAAAGGGATTAATGATAACTTTTCATTTTCATCTCATCAAACATTAATAATATTTGCCCATTTTTACTCATCCAAATTTGGAAATAAATTTCAAATAAACAACAAAGATATATAGGATACTGATGAATTTTCAACAGTATGGATATTTCTCTTCATAAAATTGTTTTTAATTATTAAAATAAGTTGTTTTATTACATACATTTGAAGTAACAAGGATAAAACATGCTTTAGAAGTCAGGATGTCAACCCAGATGTGAAGAACACATATGTTGACACTGAAGTAAAAAGACCCTGCAAAAATGACAAATGGTGAAGAAAAAGCACTATTACAGCAGATCCTGACCTTTTGAGAATATGATCAGCCTGTCAGCACTAATGGTTTTCTATGCTCATAGCAAAAAGCAATGAGTGTCTACATCAGGGATGAGGTCAGATGATATCACAATATAAAAATAATGAAATGGTAATCTGTCAGCCATAAACATAATTCTCCATCTCTCTTTTTTCTTTTTTTTTTTCTCACTTTGTAACATAGATGTATACATGTTTGTATTGTGTGTGTGTGTGTATGTGTGTGTATGTACACCACACACAAACAAGCTTGGCTCTTTTTCCTTCTATCATCTCAACCAACCTCATCCCAAAGAGTATTCTTAGCATCCTAAAATGTATTATGGTACCCAGAATAGTTACTAGGATCAAAGAATTTTTTTAAGAGTTGTGAGAATGAGGTTAGGGGATAAGAAATGGAAAATAACAGAGACCTGAATGCATTTGATTTATTTGATACTCTTATTGTGCACTTGAAGATTTAGATTCAGGGCAATCTTATAACTATCACCAGCACAATTCATTTCTCCTTTTACCTAAAATTCTATTTTCTCACCTAGCTTTCTTGAGTTTATTAAAGAGGAACATAGCTTTCTGGAAATTTTTGGGAAAACTGTATTTTCTTATCTTAACATTTAAATTTTTTTTGTAGTTGTAGATGGACAGAATGCCTTTATTTATTTGTTATGTGGTGTTAAGTTTCGAACCCAATGCCTCACTTGTGCTAGGCAAGAACTCTGCCACTGAACCCCAACCCCAACCCCTCTGAACATTTTTTAAAAACGGGTTCTCATAAACCTATTGACAGGAACTCAGGAAAATAACTGTTGATTTGTACAATAAATGTGAATAATATAGGAGGAACCCCCCTCAAAATTTCTTTTATTCCTTAACAAAGATTGACCACAATATGATTTAAAAAATAATGGAAGAGAGGTTGAAAGTGCAATAAATTTCTTATAGAAGTGCAAAAGAAATAAGACTTTAAGGTCTCCACTAATATATAAGAGTAAATAATAATAATTATAATGATTCGAGTAAGAAAAAATAAGAATTACAACTAAGACAAGCAACTTCTGTGGATGCCTATAAAGAACCATAAACAAATCAGATGCTATGACCAGGTGTCTAGATGTGAGAAAATTCTAGTTGAATAGGACCAGCCACCTTAACAAGAGGAGCGTCAGTAGTTCAGAAAAACAACAAGAACAACAACAACAAAAAGTACTTAATGTCATCAAATTGATCTTGCAGGCAAGAAATAGAAACCAATTTTCAGTTTGTCTGAATCAGGAGCTTTTTCTCTAAGATCTTTGCATATGTGTTACATGTTGTATAGCTATAGACTACATCCCAAACTGTTTATGACTGAAGTTTCTGGATTTTCTCTACTCCATCAATTCTAAACCTATGATGTCACAAACCTAATTGAAGAAGCTCTCTCCTCTTCTAATCTCCAGAATAAAACAAATTAAGGGTGATTTTTTTTTTCATTTCTCCTCTTGTGACATAGCCTCCCAGGGCAGGGACAGCGTTGTATGAGTACAAGAAGGGTAAAAGAAAGTTCAGTCAGGTCTCTGAACTCTGGGAAGGCACTGTTTCAGGTCTTAGAAGTATCTCTGGGGATTCTTCATCCTCAGATTGCATTAAGTCAAAGATTTCCATTTAAATTTTATATCTCAATGGATAAACTCCATTTTAATCACCTCTGTGGGTCATGTTCTTCATGGCATTTCTCTTATTCTCAGTCATTTGACATTTCTTCCTCAGGGTAGCATGACATACATGAGCCATCCCAGAATTTCTTGAATAAATATTCACTATAATCATTTCAAGGAAGGTGATGGTAAGTCATTGGCACAAAGGGTAATCTGTATTTTCTTGAGTTTAAGGAAATTTTTTCATCATGGCTCAGCAGCTAACTGGGAGCTAGACATTTATTTCCTTCCTGCTCTATTTTGCCACTGGGGAAATATGCATTGTTTTACCTCAATGATTTCATATGCAAAATGGGAATAATTATACTTTTTCCTTGGCTCACTGGAGGCTTAGGAAGATTAATGCATTTTTAAAAATTTAGACAATATACATACTTCATGAATGAAATATGTTTTAGGTAGGAATTATTATTAGGATTATTATCATCAATAAGGATTTAAATATGTTCCTTGTCAAATAGAATCCTAAAAGTTAGAATTCAAGCTAATAAATTAAAACAGGCTTGAGGGGATATGAACTTGAATGTCTGTCAATGACAATTGTATGCAGCGAGTAATCCAATTTACTTCAGGAAATATGTAGCTGTGGCAGGGGTGAGGAGTAGGTATAAGGATGGAAGACTAACAAAGGGAGTATATAGATATTCATTAATTCCTTCAGGAAATAGTGGAAGGAAAGGAGGGGTTGGAAGGCATATTTACCAAGAGAGGGGAGAAAGGAATTGTAAAAGGATAAAATAAGGAGAATGCCTTGAAAGTAAGAATGACTCTGAGGAATTAGCAAATTTCACAAGTCCTACACTTGGATGTTCAGGAAATGTCAACTGACAGACACAAACGAGATTCAAGGGAAAATCGAGGGGTTGGGGGGGAAAGAATAAGAGTTACTGAAATTATTTCACAATTAGGACCCAAGTTTTACTTAGAAGGAAAAAGAATGGTGTAAGAAGCATAGATAGAGCTTGACAAAAACGGCTTAAATTGTCTCTGAATTCTATACCCTCAACTAGGCGTCCAGAGATAAGAACTAAGGTGCTCAAAAGACCACCATGTTGTATTTTGAGTGTAGGCTGAAAATCTTGGACTCTTCCTTCAGGCAAAAAGAGGCAGAACAGGGATGTGACTGAAGTTGCTAATGTCATTGATGGTTTCTATTGAGAAAGTACAAACTATTCTGTGAATTCCATAGTTCTAATGGAAGGAAACTTCCCTTGAAACTTGGAAGAGGAGGGAAGAACACATTTAGAGGCACAATAATACAACTGGTGACAATAACTGACATGTAAATAAATTTAAAAATGTAAGTCAAATTCAGATGTGGATTATTGATTTTGATATTAGAGATTTCCCTTTATCAATATTTCTCCTAGGGCTTCTACCGGGGCCAGAACCATAATCTGGAATATCATTTGTTGTAGATATCCAAATGTTTTTATATCTCATGTAGGAAATAAGCAAGTTTCTGTCTTACCACCTTTCCACATGAGGGAATGGAAAGGTTAATATTTCCCTTGCTAGTTGAACAACTTCCATTCACACATAACTCAGATCAGGAAAGGTGGGGGACACACCAGTCTGCTTTCCCCTGGGATTGCTGAAGTGTTGGTTAGAGGATTCTAGGTGACATTCTGACACTGCTGTCCACTGCAGAATGGCAGTTTAAACCTAAAGAGGAAAACTTGAACTAATGTCATACTTTCATCAACTTCTGTCTCATTAGAAATAACACTCCAGTTGTCCAGGCCAATTGTCCAAGGTTGACTTCAAATATGGAAGGATTCTGAAATTCCTGTGTAGGCTTTGTTTAATAAAGTTGTGTGTTGCACATGACAAGAGTGATATTTATTTATTTGCATGAGTTTTTGAGTACTATTATTTTCCAGGCATTTTTATACAGAAATAGTCCTGTTCATGAATCTAATGGTGGTTTTTATGTTCAACTGCTCAGTAAAATCCCATGAAATTTAAAAACAAAACAAACAAACCAAAAATACAACCACACAATAATATGATCCACCCCCCCCCCCTTATCCCAACATTCATGCTAACACATGGAGATTCAGTGTTAATGGCTTGGATATAAGAGGGGTTATTTTTTTGTTTGGTACTAGGGATTGAACCCAGGGGCACTTAACCTCTGAGCTCACCCTCACTGAGCCTCAGCCCTTTAAAAAATTTCTTATTTTAAGACAGGGTCTCAATAAGTTTTTTAGGGCCTTGCTAAGTTGCTGAGGCTGGCTTTTAACTTGTGATCATTTTGCCTTAGTCTCCCTTGGATTACAGGCATGTGCCACTGTGCCTGGCTGGACATTAGTGTTTTTAAAAAGCATTCAGAGGGGCTGAGGTAGTGGCTCAGTGGTAGAGTGTTTGCCTAGCATGTTCGAGACCCTGGGTTCAATCCTCAGCACCACATAAGAACAATAAATAAATAAAATAAAGGTATTGTGTCCAAATACAACTAATAAATAAATAAATAAATGTGTGTGTGTGTGTGTGTGTGTGTGTGTGTGTGTGGCATTCAGAGATTTTTGATGTTTATCCACAGTTGAGAATCACTGAATAAGAGAAAAGACTAATGCTGATTACACATAATTATAAGATGATGACTGTTAAGATAAAGAAGTACACAAAGTACAAGGGAAGTTTGAAATATCATCGACAAACATATATCAAGCATAGATGAAAATATTGTAAGGTTTGTAGCAGGTCTGAAGGTTATTTTATTGGGTATTTTTCTTTAGGGTTACATTTATTTATAAAACTCACCTTATAATACCCTTGTCTAAAAAGAGCACTATTAAGACAATCAGTAGGTGATAATGTACAGTTTTTCTTTGACAATTATCTGGGTCAGGACATACATGCACTTGATTTACTCAAATATATTATGGCAGAGAAAAAATTAATAGGATACTCTCTACCAGAGTAAGGGAAGAAAGTTTCTCTCCATATGCTTTAGTTTGAAAACAAAATCACTAGATTGGTGCACAGAAAATTAGGCTAACTTGAATCCTGCGATGTTGCTGTAGAAATAGATAATAATCAGTCATCAAAGTAATTGTATGTCAAGAATGCAACAACTGGATTGAGGCTTAGCATCAGATTTAACATATTCTGGTCTGTTGTAGGTTGTATGAGAGGTCCAGGTTTTAGATAATATCATTATGAAGCAATGCCTAAAGTGTCACCTTGGTGGAGTTACTTCTAATAACAAAAGTACTGTAATTTCTCTGTAATCATGCTAGTGGGGGCTGTGGAACTACTCCTTAAATCACATAGACCCTTATTTCTACTGAATTTGTGGCCTGGATACTATATGAATGATAACTCAATTTGAGTTAAGGTCATCAACAGCTTCCTAATTGTACACACATTCAATTTTCTCCCTAAAAATCACTTCTCTTTTTTGATGGCACATTTTAGAGTTGTTTTCAGCAGCAGAATTCTTTACTTATTAATAAATAATTGATTTTATCTCTAGCATCTAAAAACATAACCAGTGTACTACAGGAGACATGGGAGTTAGCAGTACTTTTAGAGCAGAAAGACCCATTTTTTTTTAATTCAAATCAATGTAAAGCAACAACCCAAAACAAAATTTTAAAACAGGTATTCTTGGGACTCTGGTTCATTTTTCACAATTATTTTCTGATGGAAAAACATCAAAATGAAAAGAAAAAAAAGTTACAATTTAACTTCCTCTGAGTTAGATCATCAATGTGAATGAGGTGCCTGTGTGTTTGATTCATTAAAACCAGAAGCTGGGTGCATTAGTGCACACCCGTAATCCCAGTGACCAGGTAGGCTGAGGCAGAAGGATTACAAGTTTGAGACCAACCTTGGCAATTTATCAAGACCTTATCTCAAAATTGAAAGAGGGCTGGGGATATAGTTCAGTGTACAGCACCTCTAAGTTCCATCTCTCACTGGGGGAAAACCCGCAAAAAGCAAAACCCAAACCAAAACCATTCAGAGCTCTTCACTGAGGTGGGAGCTCTAGAAATGGATATGATTTGTATTGGAAGACAAAACCTATGGTGGAAAACATTGCAAAATTAACCCAGACGCAACCATTAGCAAGCACGTGTTCTATGGTTCCCCTTTGTGTATACAAGGAAACCCACACTGATGCCAACTTTGGGGGCAGAGCACTCAGCACCTAAGTCTTCTAGAAGGTACAACAGACCCAAGGTTCCTTAGGGAGGAAACCACGGATCACTTCCTTCCTTCCTTATGCCTAAACTGCTTCTTCTGATCTTCTGAAACTCAAGGGGACCCAAATGATGCCAACGTGGAGATGTCCAATATTTTGGCTTTGTTCAAAAAAATGCCTTGTTGGTAACTCAGTGAAGTGTTCTCTCTAAGCAAGCACTAAGCACTTCTGTCTGTTGCCACTAGATACACACAGCCTCATGCCTGTATTTTAATCAGAGATTTACATACAACTAAAGATTGCAGATGGTTTTAGGTTCTTATCACAGTCTCTCAAGAAATGCTAGGAGGCTTTAAACATCTGGGATTTGTATTCTTTTCCAAATCAGAGATAAATGTTTTTCCTTTTGGTTAACCATGTATAGTTTTATCTCAGGGAGGCGCTCTTCCTTTGTGGCATCTCAGCAAGAAACTGACAGTGTCTACTTTTCTTATGAGTAGAATGCTTTGCATTGTTACAAGGTTTATAATTACATGTTTGTGACTTCATCCCCAACAGCCTCACACCATGAATACAGATAACATCTTACAAAAGGGGAGGTTGGGAAAGACTCAGACAGACAGGGTGGGCGGAGAGGGAGGCTGATGTGCTCAGTGACCATCTCCTAGGGAGGCTCTGGGACAACCAGTGGGGGGAACTCGGCTCTCCAGGATCCCAGAGTAGCCTATGGTCTAAAACACTGGCCTTCTGTTCCATGGGCTGTGAAGCACCCTTGGGAAGAAGAAGAAATACTCAACCTATAGGTTGACATTTTATTTATATCACATCTCTTGTTGAATCATTCTGAAGAACCCGAGGTGGCCGTGGCATTCCTTCTCTTTATTCACTTGGTTACAGTTTAAAATTTGAATAGCTGTTTATGCTGGAAGGCTGAACACCCAATCAGCAGTCTTTGAATTGAAGCTGTATTGTTCACTCATGGAAATGCCCGTTTCATCTGTCAGTGCTCTTGTATAGTGAGCCTAATAATTTATGCTTGCTAAAGATGTTTTCTGACCTGTGATTCCATTGCCAGTTAGGAAAGGGCTTTGGCAGCATTCATACTTCCTTTCGTAATAGGGGGCCAGTAAGGTACAATTTAGTGAAATTACTGCTCCAGTGCACTAATGGTACCCAGACCCAGACTGGGGAGGGCACGAGGCTAGGGGTGAGGGACCCTATCCTTTAGAGAGGGCCACTAGACTCCAAAGAAAGATATCTTGGAAAAGGGGCCTCTTTGGGAGCTGCCTCCTTCCCAGGAGGTCTGTGTGATCCTGTGGTGCCCTGATAGCTGAGTTAATGCACCGGCTGAAATGTTACAGAGCAATATGGGGACTTCACACAGTGTCCACTAACACAAAGAGAACTAGATCATTCACACAGAAATTTTGTATCATTTTGTCAAATTTACATCATTCTACTTTTAAAAAAAATATATTATGATTTTATTAGAGTGACCAATTTAACACACACCACAATGGAAAGAATCCTTTGTGCCCTTCAAAAGAGAGAATCCATATACACTTGCAGTATATATTCTTTACCTTATTGCTATGGAAATCACATTATATTAAGTGGGTCTTCTTTAAATGGGCCACGCCGCATTATAATTATAATCTTTTCAGGTCTTTAATTTGAAAGGTATTGCAGAACTGTCCTGAAGAAAACTTTTCTAATTGCAAATGGAATTATTCTTCAGGCAAAGTGTATTTTTTCCCTTTTGATTCTTTCATAAAACTTTGCTTTTATTTCTCACACAGCATCAATCTTCTGTAAAAGAAATTTGTTTAATTGTTTTACACCTTACCATTTCTGTCCATTTCTCGAGGTTGCTTGCTTAATTATACTCATTTTGTATACATTACAGCTTCATCTCAATGCTTTTCTTTTGGAAGGGGCTTCATGATTATTGGTGAATTGACTTCAAGAATATTTTGAACAAAATACCTCACATTGAAATAGAATCTCTCCCTAAATGTTCTTGAGAAACATATCTGAATATGAAATATTGATGAGTACTCTCAGAAAGCAGACTGACCTGTCATAAAGTTTATAAAATGAATAAATAAAAATCGTAGATGAACTCTTCAAAAAAGAAATTTCAAGAGATTTTGGGTGGATTTTTAAATTGAAGTAAATCTTTTGAATACAGTCTTTAAAAAATTGATTATTGACTTTCAGCTTTAATTATCCTAGAAATAAAACACTGGAAAACCTCAGTCAAATCTGAAAAGCTGTGGATGTGATATTGAAGTACAAATAAAGGTTCCAAAGTATTCTATGATGATGATAACCGATGATGTTAGAACACTTTGACGTTCACAAGGGCTTTCATATTTAGGTAAGCATTAATGATCGCTGACTTGCTTGGGATCCTTAAATAATCAAGGAACAGTGCTTGAGCTGAGCATGCAGATTATAAGAACCACCTCCCTCCTGTTACCCTTGATACCTCGCTTTTGTCTTTCAAGCTGTGGGTCTTTTGATAAACAAATAAGCAAAAAATGGTGCTTACCATCTTATGTAATTATATACTTCATCTTTATAGAAACATAGGATTTCAAAGGTAAAAGAAACTATGGAACACAAAACTTTTCATTTGCTATTGTGGAAAGGGGAAACTTCATTTTATTATTTTTGTTGTTAAAATAATAGCAGATTATATTCTGGTTGCTGAAATAAGAACTCTGTGACATGGATATTATTTCTGTTGTACCAAGGAAGAAACAAGATTCAGAAAGGACTGTTGATTTTCTAAACACCACACTTAGAAAATGACAAAAACGTATCTACTGTACTCCAAACCAGGTCTCTTAAGACTTATGCTATGACATGTTTTAACTACAATTACACAAAAGTTAATAGGAAAAGTAGGCATCATGATGGATCACAGCCCCCCCGCCCTGTTGCTTTTGCTAAATAGTTGATAAGAACTGTATGAGCATCTTGTCCCATCCTCAAATTCTTTTCCCTAATTTCAACCTTTCTTGAGCTGCTCTATAGGAGAAATGGACATTCAGAATGGATTTATGTATAACTATAATACACTAACGAAAACATTAAAAAGTTTTAATTATGTATTTATTTTTAATTTCAAAGTTTTGGTCTATGTTGCTCACTTGAGACTTGAACCTGACTTTTCTATCCTGTTTTTACATACCAAATTCAAAAGTCCATTTACACTTAAGCATGCTTTGTGGAAAGTGAGAGGCAAGGCATGAAATAGAGAATGTTCAAAGAAGAATCACTAAAGATAAAAAGGGTTAAAGGGTTCTTTCTGAAGGCAGATGAGCTAAAGACAAGATTCATCTTCAATTTAGAAAAATGAAGGCTCTCAGAGTGGGTCACATCTTAATAAAAGTTCAAAAATTATTATTATTATGAAATATTTCTAGAGCAAAAATTGATATATTCCCCAAATTCCAGCACTCTCCCTAGTGGATAGACTTTCATATTTAACTGATACATTGTTTTTCACAACATAGCTATTGTTCTTTGATCACTGCAGATAGTTCTATGGGCTACTTGTCCAATTTTTGTATTTCTAGTAGTTCTTGCATATTTTCATCCATTAGGAAAATTCTTAGTAAATATTTCTTCAACTGAACTGAACTTCAATTTTCTGATAAATATGAAGCATGGCTTTGTGAAGTGGCTAATGTGTTTATGAATCCTGTAACTCCAATAAGTGATGATAGGCTTAAATTCTCAGCAAATTCAAGAAATCCTTAGATTAAATTCTGGTACACCAATAGTTGATTAAGGAACTTAGGCATATTTGCAGGAATAAATTACTTTTGGAGGTGTGAACTTGAATGACAATATGTCCTTTCACAGAACACCTCTGGCATATTGGACTAGATGATCTTTGGTCTGACTTAATATGACATTGTCTTTACTGATATTTTTACAAGTAATACTAAATGTGTGTGGAAACTTCATCTATCAATTTCTTTCAAACGTCCTGCCAGGTTGTACTCATTATGAAATACTATCATGTTTGTCATTCTATCTGCTATTACTTTGATTAACCTCAGTGGTTGGTTCGTTTTTCTTGGTCAGATGAGGACTTTGAGAAAACTAATGTGTTGACACAATTTTAACTCAGTGTTAACAATGGGAACTTGGTACTCTGAATTTTCTTCTTAACTACTATCACACTGTTCCTCAACTAAATTCCTTGGCTATGATGTAAGACCTTCTAAGGGAACCCTTCTTAGGCTGCTGACATACATAGATCAGAAATAGTTTTCAAAGAACAGCTTGTAGACAGCTTCAGATTATGACTTGTGATGGCTAAAAGCTCCTGTTTCCTTTCTACACCTCCCCGCCCCCCTTTCCTCTCACCTTCTCAGTCTCCTATAGAGATGTAAGCACCACAGCTACTAATAAAACAATTTAGCTTTTTGTAGCAGATGGGGACCTCCATCTGGTGTAAACATGTAGAGAGATGCCCTTGGTGCTAGTTAATGGGAAATGTGGGATGCAGAGATGAACTCCTCTTCATAAACAATGTGCCCTCTGATGAATTTCTCATTCTTTATAGCTTATGGCAACTATGTGGACCTCAAACTTAAGCATGACCTTGGAATAGATTGTGGCTGCTTGCGTATTAAAACTCTTCTATTGAAAAGTAACTATTGGTGCGAACATGCATTGTGGCAACAATTCTCTTACACTAACTTTAAAGAAATAAGATACTCCTAGTTCAAGTATTTGCATGCAAGAAAGCTACAGCTCAGTATCAAGCACATTCTAGGCTCTTGTTGATGATGAGTACATGAAATATGACCGGCACATAACTCAATTGTGTCTCAGTGAGCTGGTGAATGGTAGAAGATACCAAGTTATGCTTTTCCTCCACATCTAAATGATGAAGGTGGAGGTTGGGGATGGAGGTGAGGAGGCATAACTGATCTTCAAGGATGAGAAACTCATCAACTTTCCCCCCTCTTACCCACAACTATGTTAGTTAAGTCAGAAGAAGTTAAATTTGGGATAACTTTTATGAAGCTTCTATAATCTGGGAGGCTCTGAAGAGAGTAGTTTAGTATGTGGGGCTGTCCTAGTTAAAAAGGTATTTTGCAAATTCTAATCATTAATTTTTATTACCAGACTACTTCTATTCTTGTTTCTGCAGGCTAGGCAGCATGCCATGCTTTTCTGTGGAACAGATATCACTTCTCCATAAACAGGGTCCTTTGGCTATCCCTCTTTGGTTAGCTATTTGATGAAAAGATTAAAGAATAAAGCTGGATCTGAGACCTATTCTGTAGTTTACATATATTTACATAAATTCCTTGAAAGTAAATAAAAAGGCCTACATGAATAAGATGGCGAAGACATGTGAAATCCAAAGCAGCTACTTACTTGAAGGGTGGAAAAAGACAGTCTTGTGTCGTTTCAATTAAACTGAGCACGCCGGTTCATTTACTATTTTTAGTGAATTTTAATTGAGTGGTGTCTCATTTTTATAAATGTTGTCAATCTTCATTTTCTCTGTCTCCCATGTACCAACTTAAACATACACGTATTCTGATCCACATACCAACATGTGTTGGGAGAGTCCTATCTGTAGATAGACCCTGAACACCAACTTCTACACAGTGACATGTACTGGCTATAAACATTAAAGCATCGAACCCTGATAGAACACCCATAAGGCTGAAAAAAAAATTCTTTTAACGCATTTATTTTATAGACACAAAAGCTCAGCTAGTAATCAGTTTTGATAACTTTAGATGTCTGTTTCCCTGATGTAATGACTAGACTGAGGCAATAACAATACTTCATTATGCTATTCAAAGTGTATGGCAGGATTCAGTCAGAGCTAGACTCAAAACCTGGCCCACAGCTGAAAGCAGAGATGATGCATTAATCCACAGCAACACCCTCTCCCCCACTGCTCCCCTCAGCATTCAGCCACTAATAATGGATATCATTTTTCTTCATAAAACCGGTGGTACTTGAATCAAGCACATGACAGTTAAGGTTTGTTTAGTCTTTCAAGCAGGTGATTACAGAATTGAACTTCCCAAGTGAGAAGCCAATGGAATACAAATAGTTAAGAACACGTTTGAAGGGGGAAAAAATTGTCCAGCCCCATCTGTCAAACTGTGCGTATGACATCATCAGATATTCTGCACTTGTTTGCAGCTATTCAGGCCGGCCCGCCCTGCAGTCTACGCTTTGTGTTCCAGTTTCCTTTACAGGGCCAGCGGGCTGGAAAATTACCACATGCTGTCACAGTTAGCTCAGCCAGGTCTTGTTATCATTGTTTCCAAGGAATCCATTCATTCTGTTATTTTACATATTGGGCAGACGTCCTGCCACTGAGGCTTGGGCTGCAGTAACTTGAAGGGCCAAACGTTAATGGGCCTCTATTGTTGGTAGAATGGCAGTGCAATACGTGGGAAAAAATACCCAGACAGCTCCCTGACACTGGTTTAGGACCTCTAGACTTAGGGGGTAGCCTGTGAAGATCTTTTATGTAAACAAGCCTTCAATAAACAATGAATATCTCCTGTGTCAATATTCATAACCCATCAATAAAAAAATATATAAATCTTCAACTAGAAAGAAGCCAAAATGTATTATGGATGACGGAGCCTTTCCTCAAAATAATCTATAGAATTTGGGCAAGTCTACTTCTAAACACAGCTAATTTATGGGGGGAGGGCAGCATTGTTGAGGCTTTGAGAAAAGAAAGGCATTTGATTTGGGGCTGGCTGTATTCTCAATGCAGTAGGTAATACAGTGGGCAAGTTTTGTGGCTTCCACTACTTACAGGCTGAAATAATGACAAGGGCCCTGGTGACACATTACATCTTCACCATTCTGGCAATTTAAAGAAAGTTCATGAAAACATTAGAAAAGTTGCCCAGGATAAAGCTTAACTTTATAAAGGTTTATGTTATCTTGATTAATTAAAGCACAGATAAAAATAAAGTTCACAGAATTAAAGAATAATCCTGAGCAATACAGAAATAGGAACATCTATCTATTCCTTATAGAAAATATACAGTGGGACGGCAGTTATTGCCTCTTTATCTTTTTTTTTTAATTGGGAAATATTTAGTTTCCTGTTTCAAGGTAAATCTGATCTTTTGACTGGTATTGGAAATGGATCGCAAGGTGGTATAGATGTTTTTGTTCTTCTTACCAGCCCCAGAAGTTTCTTCCATCAGATTTTCTTTCTTGGACAAGACAAGATTTGGTAACTAGACCTGGCTGCTCAAAGGGGGAAACCATATGGTAATTAGTTAAGTCCATGGGCACTTACAACAACTTTAATTCAAATCACATCATTTCAAATATTCTCATGATTAGCTCAGCTGTTACTTCTGCCAATTTGTTTTATTGATTCTGCACAGAGCTCCAAATAACCATATAGTTCACATTAGAATGGTTCTTACCTTAGAACAGGAGGACTGAATGATAAAGAGGAGATAGGGATAGTCTGATTCTGACAAGCACAACCTCTACCATATTTAAGAAAAAATTTACTGTACTTAAAACGTTTTCTAAAGCTAACCTCAGCAAAAGTGAAGTGATAAACAACTCAGTGAGACCCTGTCTCTAAATGAAATACAAAATAGGGCTGGGGCTGTGACTCAGTGTCCTAGTGTCCCTGAGTTCAATCCCCAGTACCAGAAAAAAAAATCATTCTATACCAAATTCATGTTTGTCACTTTGTCTTCTTTACAAAACATAATTATAACAATTTCATTTTTGTGTCTGGAAGCTAATAAAATTTTAAATGGTTTCCCTTTACAGCTGACATTAAGAGACAATTAAGATGAGTTTATTTTTTCCATAAAAGTAATATATGTCAGGACTAGATTTCCTAAGCTAATTTCTTCAAGCAATAATAATCATTTTGTAAACCATTTGTAATATCACCTTTGAGAAAAAGGTTTCTTCTTCAGTGTTTAAAATGCTACATTAATGTAAATATTAAAATATGACAGTCTTCATTCAAATATCATAGTTTAGGGGATCTTACAGAATTCTTGAAGTCAGTATTTTTCAAAAGAGAAAAAACATCCTTCACAATCATATTATTTGTCCAACAATTCTTTCAGCTTTCAACTTGATTCTTTGCAAGGTTTCGGTAAGATAAGATACAAGTTTGACATAGACATACACCTTGACTTTAAATTACATTAGGCACTCTACATCTGACAGCCCAAAGTAACATCCTTATCCACAGATTGAAAATGACCTTTTGGTCTAACCCCAAACTATTTAATAAAGAAAAGTACTGGATGATACATTATCACATTTAAAAATACATTTAATTGAAAAAGTTTTTCACTAAACAATAAAGAACTGTTCCCTTAACTTAAGCAACATCCAATATTTATCACCATAAAGTATATGTCAAACTGTATTGTTTAGCAACAAATTCAAAGCAAAACCAAGTTATGCTTTCAAGTTCTTTAGAGCCTCTTATTAAAAGTAACTTTCACATGAAAGCAACTTAAGAAGAGAAATACTACTAATAGTGGCTCTTAAAAAAATACCCAAAACAAATAAACAAAAATAATTCTAAGCCTTAAACAACTACAACTACCTCCTTGATTAACAACAATAACAAAACTCAACTCTACTAATCAAAACTCATAATTATTTAGCGTGGACAAAAACTTCATGCAGTGTATATTACCTACCTATTAGAAATATTCTCCATTTATGCAGCCAGTGTAGCAGCTCTGTTCTCAAGCCCAATTTCTCCTTCTTTGTCACCACCTGGTTCCTATAAAGAAAATGTTCCCAAGAAATCACACACCAAAATAACTTAAACTTTTCTTCACAGATGGGCCTTCACATCACATTAGAAACTTTTTATAATATTAACAATATTCTTTCATTTTATATTAGAATTGTATAATTTAAGAATTTGAGTTGCCTAACAAGATATGACCGTGCAATCATTTCAGCAATTTTCATATCATATTAGTGAAAACAAATACTAATACAATAGGATGCTAACATGAAAACCCTTAATAGAACATGACAAAACTTTTCATATTTTATTTATGCATTCTGGTTCTTCTTCTTCAATTCAACATTTTCCACTTCAGTTTATGGGAAAGTAGCATGGGTTTGCATGTTTTTGAATATCAATTAAGTGATACTGTGATACAACAATAATGCAAAAGTTAACTGCTATCATTTTGCTATAGGACCAATGCACTTCTCTGGGTCATCAAATCTTTATTTGAATGATAATTCTTTCATTAGTTTTGTTATTTATTTCAATTTAGTTTAGAAACTGAACTATTTACAAAGAGAAAATAAGAAACTCTTTGCAGTTGAGTATGGAGATGCAGTGAGTTAAAGAAATAATGCAATTATCTTAGTAATTTACTGCATCTTTCCTACTCCAAGTATCCAAATAATTGACTTAAAGGTAGCTTTTGCCTTGAATTATGCAGACAATTGCTTTCATTTTATACTCAGATTCTTTCATTTTATATAGGGCACATTCATTCAAAGACTCTTTCCTTTAACCCAGTTCATTTGAGCAGAGTTGCTAACGAAATTCAGTGAGAAAACAAACTGGAAGGAAATTATAAAAATGTCTCGTCTTGAGAGTCTATCAATAGAAATGAACAAGAAAGACACTGACAAAACGTCCTCTTGGATCCTTCTCACTTGTATCAAGGATTTCACTGGGATTAAATACAACATTCTCTCAGGCAAGAATATATCTTAATGGCAAAATACCTTGATCTTTTCAAAATTACTGGTACACTAAAGATGTCAACCATACTCAACAAGCATAGCTAAAAGAAAAGAGATTACTCTATAGTGTTTGGAAGAAAACACCATTCTCCCATACTCCCATTTCTATATATGATAATCTGTGAAATTAAAGAAGAAAAATTTTGGCCTAAGTGCCTAGAACATTTCTTTCCTTACTTATATCACACTATCATGCAGTGGAGACAGAGCTTATACATTTCAGTAAACAAGATTTGCACATGGCCAAAATTAGTCCTGAAAAGCACTATTAGGAAGTTACCATATTCTGGGATAGTTTGTTTATCCTATCTTAAATAAATCCAACACAACCTGTTTGTCTTCCAGAATGCTATTAATTCAGTAGAAGATAAGATGAATACAGTGGTTTGTATTTAGTTGTCATACCTTTAAAACACTCAATCATTCAGTGGTGAGATGTTCACATTATGAGTGGCAGGTGGTAACTGAGATTTCATATTTCCTGGATTGTGTTTTCCTCAGGATGTGTTATCAATGAAAAGAATGGCAGGCAGAATTTAAATTTTTTATGCTTTTTTTTTCTATTCCCTCCCACCAACTTGCTTTTTTTCTCTAGTCTGAATGAATATAGATGACAATAGATGAGTATGTCTAGAACCGGCTCCATTTAAATTGCTTGGCTAACTTTTTGCCTCCCCGGATAATATAGGTTCCCTGAGCACCAGGAGATGATTTATCTTTCTCAGAGTTGTATTCTCAGCACCTGGTTTGGTACCAAGCATATAGCACTCAGGAAACAGTTCTCTAATAACTGAATGAACCACTTGTTCAATTTCATGCTAGCAGATTCATGTGCACTTGACTGAAAGAAACTTAAGATGTTTTACACCTGAGATGCAAGCAACATGGCATACCCTTTGAACCATTGATAAGGGAGGTACATTGGATATAGGGCAGCCATATTTCAATCCTGGCATTGAAAGTTGTTAGGATAAGACACAAATTAGCCAGACTCTTCACTGGAGTGAGTTTTAGAACCTGTAGGAATTACTGGAGTTATGATGAGAGACAGGAACCTAACTTGTGGCAAAGAGTACTCTTACCAGACTTTCTGCTATGTTCATGTACTCTAAGGTTCTGCTTTATTAGAGTCACCTCTCTCTATATATAACTACATAGTTGCAGTGTGGCAGTAAGAGAATTACAGGACCTAGATTTTTAACGGATTGTTAGAGTTTATGCCAAATTTCTACTTATCGGTTTTCACAGGAATATGTTTGGATACAGTACTCTATAGGATGATAAAGCATCACTGATAAGATCCTGCAATTTTACACACTTGGGCTAGCAGACTCATCCCCAGGTGTATGCTGTCTATCACAGGTTATGGCCTGGCATAGGAGACATGCCTTGTCCATGTTTCGAGTTGCTGGAGAAATTGCCAAATGATCTTTTTTGTGATGGGCTTCAAGCCATGGCCAGAAAAACAATGAAGAGATAGAAGGGAAATGAGAAGTCTTAGGCTCATCAATATGCAAATTTTTTAAATGGCATATAAATGATTTTCATGTAACATATTCATTTTCCTAGAGAGAATATATTTCTTTTCTTTCAGTGATGGTAACACATCTCAGGGAACCAGCAACACAGTGGCAGGCTTAATGTTTCCCCTTTTGCATTCAGAGAGCCATTACTATGAGTCTGTCTCCCACCTGCCCTTGCCCTCACTTTGTCCCCAGGTGTGGAGTCCTGGAGCAATCATTCTACCCACATGTTGACAATGGCAGCTCTGGGAAACTCCACTTTATGCACAAGTGCTCTGTGCTTCCTGAGATTATTGTGGTGAATTGAATTGGGGTAAGAGGATGGTGATACGTGAAACCAGAGAGACTTGTGGCAGAATATCTTCATTTGCCTGGAAGATTGTGAAAAACAAAGTACCTAGTATGAGTGATTACATACAGAGAATGTAGAAATTCTGTACATGTGAGGAGGACATGAAGTAAAAGGAAGAAAGAAATATGAAATTAGAAAAGTATACGTGGATTAAAGGGTACTATAGTTTAGCTGTCTCATTTTGTAATTGACTTTGTGCTTACCTCCCTAATTTTTAGTTTCCTTATCTGTAAAATAGGGATAAAAGTGGTACTTGTCTTTTAGGGTTGTTCAGAAGATGAAACAAGACAGTTCATCAGCTAAAGGACTGAGATAATAAATACTGGTCTTTAAGATGCAGGAGGACAGCTGGGAATGATGGCCCATGCCTGTAATCCCAGCAGCTTGGGAGGCTGAGGTAGGAGGATTGCAAATTAAAAGCCAGCTTCAGCTACATAGTGAGTCCCTAAGCAACTCAGTAAGACTTTATGTCAAAATAAAAAATAAAAAAGGGCTGAGGCTCAGGATGTGGTTCAGTTGTTAAGTGCCCCTGGATTCAATCTCTGATATAAAAAAAAAAAAAAAAAAAAAAAGCAAGAGGACAGGGCTGGGGATATGGCTCAGTGGTGGAGTATTTATCTAGAATGTGTGAGGCCCTGGATTCAATCCCTAGCAATTTAAAAAGAAGAAGGGGGAAAAAAAGGCAAGAAGCCTTACATCTGTCATTATTTTTGAGTTGGAGAAAAAACAGCTTTATATGTGATTCTGCACATATGAAACACAAAATTTCTTAATTAGTTCTAGGGAATATATTTGGGTATTTAGATATCTTAAGAATTGGAAATTTTATATTTTTTTGTACTATCTTTTAAGATAATTTCTTTTTTTAAAGATAATTTCTCAAAAATTTTGCACATTTCATATTTTCTTAACTTTTTGTCATTTATTGTTCAATTGTCTTCCAAGCTATATTTTAAAAAATATATAACCAATCACTTAGCTAATTCAAATCATTTCTAAAGTAGGGTATAAATGAACACATAAATTATTTAAAATAAAATATCAGCTTACTGCATCTTTACCAATATTTTATTTTATAATTTGAGGAAAATTAATGTGTGTTACCTATATTTTATATCCTTAGCAATGCATTTTGGTCATTCATTTATTTGTTAAACCCTGTCCCCATAATATTACTCAGTTTTTAAATATATTTTAAACACTTTAAAGGTCTTTCATACTTTAGAAAAAATTATCTTCCATTTTAATTTTCCTGTATATTTTTCCTTAAAGATTTTAATGTGATTGATGCAGTCTTCCTACTCAGACCATTGAGGGTTAAAGAAATCAAGCAAATTACATTATGCTCTGAGTTGTTCTATGTATGTTTTCATATTATCAGTATCTCAGTACATTCATTGATATGTGAAAAGGAACCTAGTTTGTGCCTGGCAGAGTAGGAGTCAAAAGTAGGACTCAGGTGCCCACCTTTTCCTCTATAGATTATAGTATTCACCATTCCCCCATAAGAGTCAGAATTCCTGTAAGACCTACCACACATGACACAGTCAATGCAAGCCATTTCAGATATTTTTGAAGCCACCTGTGTCCAGTAGGCTGTATGAGTTGACCTGAAAATTGGCACCATCTCTTCAGCTTACAACAGAGCTCTTTTCCTTTCTTTTTATAAGCCAATTTTTCCTGCTAGGGATCAAACCCAGGGCTTTGTCCATGTCAGTAAGCACTTTATTATACTACTGATCCTATAGCAAAGTCCTTAATAGCTCAAGAAAGTTAGATTCTATAAAGCTCAGAATTTATTTGAAATGTTTGTATTCTAATATAAATTTTACTTTAAATGTTATATTTCAATTTTTTAATATTATATTCATTACAATATACATGGGAAAATTACTCAAGTATCACAGAAGCTCCTGATTTTGTTCATTTGGAAAATTCCAAAGAACTCACAATATTTTTGAAATTCTTAACTAGGAGGCAAAGTGATTGCTTTTTATTTGGGTATTTGTTCATCTGTTCAGTTAGGTGCTATTATGTTTTTGTATTTGTAGTTCATTAAGTGTAGGACTTTGGTGATAGGGATACATGAAAACATTATAAAGCCTTGTATGATCTGCTGTTTTAATTCTGAGGTTAGAAAATTTTGAAATATTTTTAATTTGAAGAGAACTGGAAAGTCATGCGAGCATTCATTCTATTTTTCAGCAGCAGCTCACCACTGGAGCATGCCTTCAGACAAAACTATTTGAATAGTTTAGGGATCTGGATCTAGGACAATTTCAGGATATTGTTATAGTTGCCCATTTGGGATTAACCATTTGGGATTCAAATGTCACTTCTGGATCAGCAGGGTTTTTGTTTTTGTTGTTTTAACTTCAGAATCTCCAAAGTATTTGTTAAAAATGCACTTGCCTGTGATCCCCTTGCAATGTTAATGGTAAATCTAAATTGGATCCTGGGGGTATATACCTTAAACAAATCCTCTATGTGATTTTAGCAAATGCAGACTCCAGTGGATTACCATAATCCAGCATTGGCCTTGTGGCTGGTCCACAGATTGGATCAAATCAAAGATAAATTTCACATAAATTTGCCACTCTGGACACAAAATAGAAGGCTTCTCTTCTCTGGAGGGATTCTGTATTTCCTTTTGGGGTGGAGACGGGAGGTACTGAGGAAGAGATGGGCAATGCCTTGTAAGTGGAGTGGAAATCCATCAAATCTCAGTTTGGTTCAACTTCAGATGGAACTATTTGCTTCCTTTTGGGGCTGTGACTAGTAATTGAACTTCCCTAGCTGAATCTAAAGCTCATCTCTAGATAGTATGGTGTCTTTGTTTACAACAGTAGAGATGTCAAACTAATAGTAGTCAGACTAATCTTTTTGCAGGGTAATCTGTAGTCTGGGTACTTCTCTGTCTTGTTCACAATGATATGAGCTTCAAAAATAAAACTTAGGAGAAATACTAAGAAAAAAATATTCACTTACTTGAATTGTTGGCAAATATTTGATTTCATGACATTATAAGAAATGATATATTTTTCATTTTTGCTGCTTAAACTCTTAATTTGGATATCTATAGAGGTATTACATGTTTGGACAATGATGTTCAAGCCCTAATACCGCATATATACATTGTTGATTTTTTTTTTTTTGTATATTCAATTATCTCAGATGACTTTTTATGCTGACTACACTGTAATTATGCAATTCTGTTGCTTGTGGAGAAGTTGTCTCTGGTAATACTGGCACCCCACAGGAAAATAATTTCCAATTCATTTTTCAAAGATCTACTTTGATGACTCAGTGCAGAATATGTAGAACATACTCAATGCATGTGGTTGCATTTCACTTAAATGAAGCAAAAGATGTCATTTCTATATATCATACCTGTTAGCTCTGTTGTGATACTTTCTCATATTGACAGTGCAGTTTCTGTCTGTATTATCAGCAGGGTAGAAAACAGCATATATGTTCTTTTCACATTGAGATAAATATTATAGACAACTGTCAATCTGATGGGGTACGGTATGGTGTTAACTCAGAGTAACAAACACAACTCTGTGTTTTTCCTTAAAATCATTCTAAAGTGTCAGCTTTATTATAGATTTGGGTACTTATTACTTTTATTTTAAAACAAATGTGTAAAGTTTTATATATAGAAAACTCTAAAGCTGTCACTAAAAACTAAAGCTAGTGAAGTTTTATGATACAAAATCAACATGAAAAATCAATAGCATTTCTGTATGATAATAGTAAACTATCTGAAAAAGAAATCAATTCCATTTACATTAGCTACAAAAAGCTTCCCAGTAAGAAATTTAACTAAGGAGGTAAAAGATCTCTACTGAAAACAATAAAATATTGGTAAAAGTAATTAAGAGGGCAAAAATAAGTGGAAAGATATATTCTATATTTACAGATTGGAAAGATTAATATTGTTTAAAATGTCCATATTACTCAATGAAATTTCTATTAAAATACAGATGACATTCTTTGCAGAAATAGGGGGAAAAAATCCTTAAAGTAAGACTTCAAATAGCCAAAGCAACTTTCAGCAAAAAAAAAAAAAAAAAAAAAAGAACAAAGCTGAAGATATCACACTACTGGACTTCAAAATATACTACAAAGCTATAGTAACCAAGTCTGCATGGTACCTGGATAAAAACATACTCACAGGCCAATGTAACAGAATGGAAAGCACAGAAATTAGTCTGTGCATTTACAGCCAACTGATTTTTGACAGAATTGTCAAGAATGTGCAATGGAGAAATGACAATCTTTTTAATAACTGGTGCTGGGAAAATTGGATATCCACTTGAGGAAGAATGAAGTTGGATTCCTATGTCTCACTGTAACAAAAATCAACTGTAAGTAGATTAACACTTAAATTTAAAACCAGAAGCTATGAAAATATTAAAAGAACAAACACGAGAAATACTATATGACTTTGGACTGATAAAGGACTTTATGAATATGACTTCAAAAACACAGGCAACAGAAGCAAAAATAGATAAATGGGATTACACCGAACTAAAAACCTCCTGCATAATGAGGGAAACAGTAAATAAAGAGATAACCTACAGAATGGGGGAAAATATTTGCAAATTATACATCTGACAAGGAGTTAATACCCAGTTTATTTGAGGAACTCCAAAAACACAACAATAAAAAATAAAAATTCTGATTAAAAAAAATGGGCAACAGACCTTAATAGACATTTGTCGAAAGAAGGCACACAAATGGCCAAAGGATAGATTAAAAAAAAAAAAAAGTTTAATGTTACTAATTATCAGGGAAATGCAAATAAAAACTACAGTTCAAAATCACCTCACTCTAGTCAGAATGGCTATTATCAAAAAGACAAAAGATAACAAGTGCTGGGGAGGATGTGTAGAAAAGGGACCCCTTGTGCACTGTTGGTGGGAATGTAAATTAGTACAGCCATTGTGGAACACAGCATGACGATTCCTCAAAAACTAAAAACAGTCCTAACATGATCTAGCAATCCCACTATTGGGTATTTATCCAAGGAAATTAAATCAGTATCAAAGAGACACCTGCACTCCCATGTTTACTGCAGCACTATTCACAATAGTCAAGATATGGAATCAACCTAAGTGTCCATCAGCTAATGAATGGATAAAGAAAGTGTGTTACATACAGAAAATGAGTACTGTTCAGCTATAAAAAGAATGAGATCATCATTTGTGACAACATGGATGGAAATAGAGGACATTATGTTAATTGAAATAAGTCAAGCACAGGAAAATAAATACTCATGTATAATTTTATTCCTATGTGGAATCTGAAAAAAAGCTGTGTTCATTGAAGTAGAGAGAACAGAAGTTACTGTAGCTGGGAAGAGAAAGGAGAGGAGAGGGAGATGAGAAGTAAATCAATGGGTGCAAGTGACAATTAGGAGGAGTAAGTGTCTGATGTTAATTTTACAGTGGGGTGACTATAGTTTGCAATAATGTAATACATACTTTAAATTAACCAAAAAGAGGAATCTTGAGTGGTCTTACTACAAAGAAATGATGAGTATTTGAGGTAATGTGTAAGCTCATTGTCCTAACTCACCTGATATATACATGTATTGAAGTAGCATAATATAACCCCAAAATATGTGTGATTATCGTGTCAATTTAAAAAAAATGTGTTGTATAGAGTGGGATCCTAAATTCATATGAGAATTTGTGACAAAGACTGATACATTAAGAAAATGTTAACTCAAAGGTGGATCACTTTGGGATAAGTTCAAAGGCCAGCAGGAGTTTGGTTCATTTTCCCTCAGAGGGGCAAATGCAAGACACATATGTTCATGAATGAATTCAAAGATTCTTGGGTAGCCCATTCTCTTCTGCCCCACATCTTTTATCACCCACTAGATTTGCATAGCATTTTGATTGCTCTTAAAATACCAATACCTCTGAGAAAGGTAATTATTCAATCTATCAGTTATCACTTTTTGTGATTGAAAGATATGAAAGCAGGAGAAACTGGTTGGTTTCCTTTCACAATTTTTACCAAAACTAACCCTAGAAACCATTTTTTTCCCAGAAACCTAAAAAAGAACATTAAAATTATTTTTTTAACCTCACGTTGTGGCATGTAATTTACTTTTTGGTATATTTAGCTATATTAAGATGTTGCTTTGTTTTGAAATTCTATTAATCATAGTGTGCTACAGTAAAAGATGCTACTAATTCTGTAACTCAGGTCCTTATTGTGTGGAATTTGTAGACAATTATCCAAATCTCAGAGCTCCAAACACTTAACAGTCTATAAAATATGTATCTTTTTTATTTCTTACTTTTTTATAGATTTAAATTTTATAGTTTAATCATGAAGTCTTTTATATTATGGTTTCTTATTTCTTTTCTGAAAAATTCCACCTTCATATATCTTATTTAATACTAGGAAGTTAAAATTATTTTTGTCTTTTCCTTAGTTTCCTACATACTTATTAATTAAATTAATTAATTCAAAAATGAAACTATTTCTACCTGTATATATAATTCAGATAGTTGAAATCATACATTTTCTGGCATAATGTAGTCATTTTACATTTTAGTTTAATTTCTTTCATCTATTTTCAATTCTTTTACTGCCTTCTATTCTACATGTACCATAGAAACTTACTATCCATGGCTGCGGTGAAGGCAGTGTTCTTTGAGAGGTAAATTACCAATAGTCTGTCATCTAGTGGCTGGAGAGACATCTCATCATTCATCTTTAAAATTTAGATAGAAATTGAGACTGGTTTCTCAAGCTAAAATAACTGAAGAATGAAGATGAACACACATGTAAAGTTCATAGGATTGCAAAATTTTAAGATATATTATTAATTATGATTGTTTGATTATCTGCAAAGTTTCACTTTCTGACTTGGAGAATGAAGATCTTTGTTCTCACTTTAAAATAAGTGGAAGCTGTTTCTTCTGTAGCAGCCTGTAGTATTTTGTTCTTGTTTGTTTGGTTTTCACTCTGTCTTGTGGAATGTTGAGGATTCTGGCTCATTTCCTTGAAGGGTTGCCCTAATATTAAAAGTTGAATATAATTTTCTCAGCCTTTCTCTCTTTAACCTCTTTTTTTGTTTTTGGTCTCCTCTTCTTAATGCCTCTTATATCTCACTAAAGTACTAAAAAATAATTTAATATCATTGAAAATGTCATCAACATGCAACTTTCCTATATCCTCCCATAGACCCTTCACCATAGTAAGACAACACAGATTCCCCAAATTACTACGCTGGGCACTTGGTCCTGTTATTTGCTCTTCAGAAAATTTCTATAACCTGCATAAATGCTAACTTTGCTACTTAGAATCACTTTTTTGGGGGACACTAAACATATGTGACTAAAACTTAGATTTTTAGTTGACTTGGTTGTCTGCACTAAGGTGATCTCTTTTCTATAAACTGAAATATCTTTCTACTCATTGATTTTTAATTATCTTTTCTCCAGGCAATAAACATAATACAAGTGAAGGTATTAGAAAAAGTATTTTCAAAATATCTTCATATATGTCATTTATTTTTTTTACCACAAAATCTACAAGATATACTATATTGAAGTCATATTCCCATTTCACAGATTCATTTTTCAAGTATTTATAGAACTCCTTTTATGGATAAGCACCAAGACAGACATCACATGATTTTTGGTTATGGAATTGCTAGCTGTTGTAATGAACATACTCCAAAACTGAGTTAATTAGCAAAGAAAAGTTTATTTTCTTTTTACACATATAATTCTATAATATAGGTGCTCCTGGCGTAGTAGGCTGGGAAGATGGGAAGGAGTTCCCATTACTACTCAGAAACCCAGACAGTTAGAGGCTCTGACTTCTCAACATGTACCTTTAATACGGTTAAAGAGAGATTAGAAAATAACTATTTCTTTACCATTTAAGTCAGAAAATAAAATACATTACTTGTGCTCAGATTGGTAAGATAGGCACCTACATTTGAGGGATGTGGTTTATGGCTGGGGAGCCTCTCCCAGTAACAACCTTCCCTCCTCTGTGGAAGAGGATCATAACTCTAGGTGAACAGTCAGTCACTTCTGTCCTAGGTTACATATCCAATTAGTGCATATCAAGGACTATCTAGCTTAGAGGGCTCTTCTATCACAAACCAGTTTCCTGGGTAATATGCTTTCTTCTTTTGTTTTCAGAGATTAGAGCTCCAGTTTCAGATACTTTGGTATCTAACTTTCTTTTCTGTTCTCAATCCTTAATATTAAAGAATTCTTATATTTACTTTCCTTTTTATATATGATTAAATAAATAGGGATTTGTTTAAAGAATGGGAGAACATAATCCTGCTAATTTTTTCTTACACCTCTTTGATGAAAAATGCATCTTCTGGATTTGGGAGTCATCTCATGGTCCCTTGCAATGTTGTGAATTCTTGTTGCCAACGGCTGCCCTTAGACATGCCCCATGTGGGTTTATGAAGATCTGATTTTTTTTCTACTTTCTGAATATTCAGTAGTTCTATGGTTTGGGGGAATCAGAGAATATTTTAAACTTTTATATTAGTGGGGTTCTCCAGAGAGACACAACCAATAGGATGTATGGATGGACAGATGAATGAATGAATGGATGGATGGATAGACAGATAAATAGGCATTTCCTGCTTGATTTATAATGGAACTACCTTCTGATAAGGCCATTATAAGTAAAAAAAAAAGCAATAAATAAATAAAAATGTATTTAATACCTGATAGAAACTCATTATAAAGAAAAACAAAAATCATAAGTTGAACAATCACAGGTTGGAGAATACACACACACACACACAGATACATAGATAGATATCTGTAGATAGATAGATAGATAGATACAGATACATGACAGATTTATTAGGGGAATTGGCTCAATACAGATACATGACAGATTTATTAGGGGAATTGGCTCAATTACAGAGGCTGAGAGAACCCACAATGGGTCATCTACAAGCTGAAAACCCTGGGATGCCAAAAGTATGGCTACTGCTATATAATATAATTCTCAGTCTGAGGCTGAAGGCCTGAAAGCTCCAAGAGGCTGCTGGTATGAGTTCTTGAGCCTTCAAAGCCAAAGAACCCATGTCCAAGGGCAGAGAAAAAGGGTGCCCTACTCTCTGCAAGGCATGGGATGGAGGTGGGATTTCCCTGTCTTCCACTTGTTTGTTCTATCTGTGTCTCCAGCTGATTGAATGGTACTTGCTTCCACTTAGAGTGGTTCTTCCTCAGTCAGTCCATCAATTCGCATGCGAGTCTCCTCTGGAAACACCCTCATAGACACACCCAGAAATGATGCTTCATTACCCCTCTAGGCCTCCCTCAATTCACTCAGCATGACACCTAATATTAAATATTATAAAACTAAAAGCCATTGCTGTCATCTTTCTACAAGTTGTTGATATCATTCCTTTATGGAAGTTATTGTTAAGTTCACAAACATGTACATATTACAGGGTGACTTTTAAGGGTTTTCTTTAAAATAACACTAAATTTGACTAATAAAAAGCTTATTTTTCTAGATCTCCACACTCTCCTTAAAGCTTTCAAATCCCTTAGATTTTAGCTCTTTTATGTCATATGTTGAAAGAGATTGTTTTATTACCAGCCTTAGTAGGTACCCTAGACATGGCAGACAACTGATTTCATTATTTTATATATATCCAGAAGTAGGATTGCTGGATCATACTTCAGTTCTATTTTTAATTTCTTTTGGAGGAAATTTCATACTGTTTTCCATAATGGCTGTTCAAGTGTTCTCTTTTCTTCACATCCTTGACAACTCTTGATTTTTGATAAAAATAGTAATTCTAACAGATGAGAGATGATATCTCAGTATAATTTTAATTTGCGTTTCCCCAATGGTTAACAATGCTGAGTACTTTTTCACATACTCATTGGTTATTTACATTTTCTTTTTCTTCTAAGAAATCTCTATTCCGAGCCTTCATTGATTTTTAAAATCTGGTTATTTGTTTTCCTGGTATTGAGTTTTTTGAGTTCCTTATGTATTTTGGGTGTTAACCCCTTATCAGATGGATGGTTGACTTATATATATTTTTTTCCCATGCTATAGGTTGTCTTTACACTATTATTTCCTTTCCTGTTTCTTTGGTAAAGTGTTTAGAATTTTTTCTATATAAGATCATGTCATATTCAAACAAAGAATTTTACCTTCCTTTCTGATTTGCATGCCTTTTATTTCTTTGTCTTGCCTAAATGCTCTGGCTAGGATTTCCAGTACCCTATTGAATAGAAAAGGAAAGAGGAGACATCCCTGTTATATTCCCGATCTTGAAGGAAAAGGTTTTTAGCTTTTCACTGTTGAGTATAATGTTGACTGTAGATTTGGCATATATGGCCTTAATTAGATATATTTTTATTGGTGCCTTATAATTATACATAATTGTGGGGTTCATTATGCCATATTCTTACATGAGCATAACATAGCTTGATCAATCTCATTCTCCAGTACTTTCCCTTTCCCTCCTCTTTTTACTCCGCCTGATTCCCTTGATACACTTTACTGCTCTTGCTATTATTATTTTTTAAATTAGTGAATTATAATTATATATAAAAGCAGGATGCATTATGGTATATCTGTACATGAACATAGTATAATTTGGTAGATTTGGTCCCTAGTAATTCTCTGTACCTTCCCTTCCTCCCTCTCTTTATCCCCTTCCTCTACTGTGTTGATCCCCCTTTCATTTCTGTGAGGTCCCTTTTTAATTCCTTTTCTTTTCTCTCTAGCTTCCATATCTGAGAGAAAATATTCAACTGTTGGTTTTCTCTGTCTGGCTTATTTCACTTAATATAATGTTCTCGAGTTCTGTTCATTTACCAGCAAATAACATAATTTCATTCTTTTTTATGGCTGAGTAAAACTCCATTGTGTATATATACCATATATTTTTTTAAATCAGTTCATCTGTGGAAGGGAATCTGGGCTGGTTCCATAACTTGGTTATTGTGAATTTCATTACTATAATCATTGATGTGCTTGTATCACTCTGGTATACTGATTTTAGATCTTTTGGATGAATTTCAAGGAGTGGGATAGCTGATTCATATGGTGGTTTCATTCCTAGTGAAGAAATTCCTTTTGAAGAAATCTTCATACTGTTTTCCTAAGTGGTTGCACTAATTTTCAGTCCCACTAATAATATATAAGTGTACTTCCCCCCATATTTTCGCCAGAAATTATATTTGTATTCTTATTTAAAATATATATTTTTTTAGTTGTAGAGGAACACAATGCCTTAATTTTATTTTTATGTGCTGCTAAGGATTGAAACCAGTGCTGTTCACATGTGAGGTGAGTACTGTACCACTGAGCTACAACCCCAGCCCCTGTATTTGTATTCTTGATGATTGCTATTCTAAACCAAGTGAGATGAAATCTCAGTATGGTTTTGATTGTGTTTCCCTGCTTGATAATGAGGTTAGGCATTTTTTTCATATACTTTTTGGCCATTTGTATTTCTTTTTTGAGAAATATCTGTTCAGATCATTTGATCATTTAGGGAAATAACACAAAAATAGGTTAGGGAGTGGGTTATTCATTTTTCTGATGTTTGTTGGTCTTTATTACATTAAGGCACATTACTTCTACAACTATTTGTCAAGAGGGTTTTTTGTGTGTTTGTTGAGGGGGAGGTACCAGGGATTTAACTCGGGGGCACTCAACCACTGAGCCACATCCCCAGCCCTATTTTGTATTTATTTAAAATTTAGAGACAGGATTTCACTGAGTTGCTAAGCACCTTGCTTTTGCTGAGGCTGGTTTTGAACTCACAATCCTCCTGCCTCAGCCTCCACATCCATTGTTAAGCGATTTTATCATGAAAAAATATTTTGTCAAATACTTTTCTACATGTATTGAGATTGTCATAATTTTATTCTTCATTCAGTTGATGTGATGTATCCCATTTGTTAATTTGTAAATATTGAATAATTATTGTATCCCAGGGATAAATACTGCTTTAATCATACTTTATCAAGGTGTGTGACTTTTTTGGGGGGTGAGGGGAGGTAACTTAGGATTCAACCCAGGCGTGCCCTATCCCTGAGATATATTCCTAGCCCTTTTAATTTTTATTTTGAGACAGAATCTCGCTAGGTTGCTGAGGCTGGCCTTGAACTTATAATCCTCTTGGTTCACCCTCCGAAGTAGCTGGAATTAAGGAGTATGTCACTGCACCTGGGTAAGTTGTATGAGCCTTATAATGTGTTGCTGGATTTGATTTGCTGCTATTTTGCTGAGAATTTTTAAATCTAAGTTCATTGAAGATACAATTTTTATTTTTGTGTTCTCTATTTTTGGTATCAGAGTAATAACGTAGGGCTTTCAAAACAAATTTGGAAGTTCCAACCTCTCCAAGTTTTTGGAAGAGTTTGACAAAGATTGGCATTAATTTAAACTTTGGTAGAATTTAAGAGTGAAGCCATTAGGTCCTAGTTTTTTTCTTTATTGGAAGTTTTATCATAATTATTATTACTAATTCAATTTCCTTAGTCTTTACTGGCATATTAAAGTTTCTATTTCTTTATGATTTTATTTCTTTAGAAATTTATTCATTTCTTTAAGGTGATCTAATTTGTTAGAATATAATTGTTTGGAGTAGTCTCATAAACTTTTATACTTCCATGATATCAGTTATAATGCTTTCTTTTTCATTTATTATTTTATTTATTAAAGTCTTTGCTCTTTGTGTGTGTGTGTGTGTGTGTGTAGTTAATGGTTTGCCAATTTTGATTCTCTTCTTAAAAAGCCAATTCTGGCTTCATTGAACTTTTCTATTGTTGTATAGTCTCAATTTCAGTTATTTCTGATTTCTAATCTTTTACTCACTAATTTGTTGTTTCTTGAGATGTAAAATTGTTTGAGACTCTTGCTCTTACTGTAGGAGTTTTCCATTATAAACTTCTCTCTTAGAATCACTTTTGCTGCATCCTATAAGCTTTGGCAATGTTGTATTTTAATTTTAATTTATCTCAAGATTTTTTTTCAATCTCTTTTGACTCTGACTTACTGGTGGTTCAAGAATGAGTTGTTTATTTTTACATATTAGTGAATTTTACAATTTTCCTCCTTATATTGATTTTGAGTTTCATACCATTATGACGGAAAACAATGCTTGGTATAATTTTAATCATCTTAAATTCAACCAGACTTGTTTTGTGGTCCAATGTATGATCTATAATGGACAATGTTTCATTAGAGCTTAAGAAAAATGTGCATTTTCCTGCTGTTGATGGAATTTTCTATATATGTCTGTTGGGTCCATTTGGTCTGTGTTTTTGTTCATGTCCTCTGTTTCTTACTGGTTTTCTGCCTAGATAATCTTGTTGAAGATGGTATATTGAAGTCTCCTACTGTTATAGGATTGAGGTACATTTCTCCCTTCTCTCTTGTTAATATTTCCTTTATTTATTTTGGTGCTCCAATGTTGGATGCATATCTATAATTGTTATAAATAAATATTCTTTTTCAAAAATTTTTTTTAGTTGTAGATGGACACAATATCTTTATTTATTTATTTTTATGTGGTGCTGAGGATCGAACCCAGTGCCTCACACATGTGAGGCAGACGCTCTACCACTGAGTTTCAGTCCCAACCCCTAAATAAATATTCTTGATGAATGAACATTTTATCACTATATAATAACCTTTTAAAAAACATATCTCAGTTTTTTACTTCAAGTCTGAAAGAAGTGTGACACTTCTGCTGTCTTTGGTTATCATTTGCTTAGAGCAACATTTTCTATTCTTTGACTTTAAGATATGTTTGTCTTTAAAGCTTAAGGAAGTCTTTTGTAGGCAGTTGGATATTATTTTTAATTTTAAAAAATCTATGTGACTATGTCTTTTGATTAGAGTTTTTAATACATTTACAATTAAAGTAATTTTGGTAAGTAAGGTTTTATTATAGACTTTTTAAAATTAAAAAATCATTTCTATTGTTCCTTTCTTCTTTTGTCTTTATTTTGTTTTCATTTTATTGACTATATTTTTGTTGTGGTATGATTTGATTCATTTTTCTTTATCTTTATGTATCTACTACAGGTTTTTTCTCTGTGGTTACTATGAGGCATACATAAACCATCTTTTATAACAGCCTATTTCAAGTTGATATCAATTTAACTTTGACTGCATACAAAAGCTCTATACTTTATCTATTTTCATTCCATATTTTATTATTGATTTTATACTTTGCATCTCTTAATTTTGTTTATTCATTAACAAATTATCATAGCTGTAGTTATTTCTATTACTTTTGTCTTTTATGCTAAAGTTAACATGATTTGTGTATCACCATTAGAGTAATAAAGTATTTTAAATTTTTGTATTTTAAGGTTTACAGAAAATTTTATACTTTTGTATATTTTCATGTTGTTAATGTCCTTTTACTTCAACTTAAATAACTTCCTTTAGCAATTTTTATAAGGCAGGTAGGTATAGCTTCAGTTTTTGTTTGTCTGGGGAAGTCTTTTTATCTCAATCATTTCTGAAGGATAACTTTGTGGCATATTGTCTTTGGTTGACACTTCTTTCTTCTGGCACTTTGAATATATTATCCCACATTTCCTGGCTTGCAAATTTTCTGGTGAGAAATTCATGAATAGTCTTCCAGAGGTCCTCTGGTATGTAAAGAATTATTTTGCTCTTGTTGCTTTCAAAATTCTTTCCTCTTTGATTTTTGAGAATTTGATTATAATTTGTCTTCGTGAAGGTTTCTTTGTGTTTAATCTGTATGACCTTCTTTGGGATTCATGGGTATGGATGTTCACTTGTCTACAGATTGTGAAGTTTTAAATATATATATATATATATATATATATATATATATATATATATATATATCCTTTTCTTTCTTTTTCCTTTTCCTTATGGACTCCCATAATACATATATTTGTTTCCTGAGTGATATCTGGTAAGTTTCATATGTATTAGCTATTAGCTTTTTTTCCCCATTCTTTCTCCTTTTGTTCTATTGGGTAATTTTAAATGTCTCATCTGCAAGCTCAGTAGTTCTGTATTCTGCTTAATCAAGTCTGCCACTGAAGCTCTCTGTAGAATTTTCAGTTTAGTCATTGATTTCTTCATCTCTGAAATTTCCATTTAGTTCTTTTTTGTTGTTGTTGAACTTCTAATTTTGTTCATTTGTTGTTTTTCTGATATCATGTAATTGTTTATCTGTGGTCCCTTGTAGCTCTCTGAGCTTCTTTAAGATGGTTACTTTTATTGTTTAGTTTCTGTTAATTCATGGGATTTCTATTTCTTTAGGCTTAGTTTCTGTTGGTTACTTTTTTTTCCCTTCTATTTTGGTATTGTTTCCCTTATTATTTCTGATTCTTGTGGCCTTGTATTTGTGTCTGTGCATTTGCAGAATAACCTTGGCAATGAAAGCCCTTTCAGAGTTACTGTGCAGGCTGTCCACAGGCTGGCTGGCCTAGTACCTGAGTCAGTGCAAAGTAAGCCTGACGGTCCACAGAGGACATCCCAGTGCTTGAGTCCATGGAGCAGCCCTGGAACCTGGGTCCACAGTGGTGAGTATAGAGCATGGGTCTTTGAGGGTGGGTTTTATTCTTGAGTCCATGGTGACAGGCCTGGTTCTTGGATCCAGAGATATAAGCATAAATTTTGAGTTTATACTTGGCATTAGGGTTCATTGGTACAAGCTTGGAATGTGGATCTTCAGGGGCCAACCTGGTACGTAGGCAGGTTGAACTTGAGTCTGTTAGGTCTGACTTAGCACTGGAGTGGATGTGCATGAAGATCAACCTAGGTCCCGGAGCTGCAGGGCTCTGGATGCTGAGGCAGGGGAATCACAAGTTCAAGGTCAGCCTGTGCTTTGTAGCAAGATTCTATCTCAAAGAAAAGAAGGGGTTGAGAGCTGGGTGTGGTGACACATGCCCATAATTCCAGCAATTTGGAAGGTTGAGGTAGGAGGATAACAAATTCAAAGTCAGTCTCAGCAATTTAGGGAGACACTGTCTCAAAATAAAAAATAAAAAGGGCTGGGGATTTGACTTAGTGGCTAAGCATCCCTGGTTCAATCCTCAGTACAAAAAAAACGTTCTAAAAATTGTTTGATAAGACCTGTCAAACACAAAGCTATGAATTGGACAATTTTTTATTTGGCAACATTCTATGACTTCTGAAGTATTTTTTTTTTCTTGGCAATATGTTTCTTTTCCATTTACCTTTCAGGCAAATTTATGCCAAAGTTTTCCTTTCTAATCTACCATCTTCCTTTCAAAGTTTACCTTTGAAATATTTGTTTGCTTCTCAGGCAGTTAAAATATTTGATAAAATTTACTAACAGATAATAATTTAATATGCATTATTATTAAGTGTACACTTTTATGAGGACTTTTGGAGCTAAAATTTTTTAAATTTATTTCAGATAAATTAAAAGTAGGTAGAAGAATCACAGACAGGTATCAATAAAGTACATTTTTGTACAGACAGAATTTTTGTAAGCATTCCTCAAATAGCAACTTGCTTTTTAATAACTATTCTGTGAGTATTAAACACATTGAATTCATATAATAGAAATGCTTCACTTGTTATTTGAAAATGGAATTCATTAATTATTATGGTGGTTTACATTTCTAAAGTAACTTCATACACATTTTCTCATGTTATTATCTCAATAACCATATGAGGAAGAGTACACGGTTTCACCATTTTACAAATGGAAGAACTGAGCCTCAGAGAGGTTAACAGATTTGTTCAGGGTGGCCAATCAGTGTGTGGTAAAAATAGAAAAAGAAACAATATCTCTGGACTCCTGGTCAGGTAATTGTTCCATCATTGTTAGTTAAAATATATAAATGACTGAAATTCAATCCAATAGCATTCACTTTATTTATTTATTCAGTGCTAGGGATTGAACCCAGGACCTTTTGCATGATAGGCAAGTTCTCTACCACTGATCCATACTCTCCCATTCTCTAGATATATTGAATACCTACAGTATATTTTGATTCATTGGGAATACAGAAAATCACAAATAAGACTGCTCAGAAGTAGATCCCAGATGGGAGGTCTAAGACATCTAAACAGATTCCTGTAATAGAAGGTAGTAAGTAAAACGTGCCACCATTGATGAAGAGATAAAGTACTGAGGGAATCCAGGACAGGTGGGGGGCATGATTCTCTTGCTGGGAAGAGGACATGGTAGCATTCACACTGGACTATGCACCTGGGCATGGCTTGTAGGATGTCTAAGGTGTGGACATAGAGAGATGAAAGAAGAAGGTATGTACAAAAGCAGAGGCAAGATTAAGCAAAGGGGCAGAAGCATAGATTACATTGAACTTATTCTCACTTTGTTGCTCCACCTCAAATACCTTCTTCTCTACTAACAGTACCCAAATATTTCTTTGAGTAGTCACTTCTGTCCAAATTTACATTTGGACAGAATGAGCTGAATGCGGTGTTCCAAACAATACTACAGTACCCAACCCTGAAAAATCAAATTTTCAGTGTTTCAGAATTATCCAAGACTTTTGAAAGAAAGCACATTTTCTGTGTTGAAATTACTCAAAAGGTAGGATGTAGCTAATGGTCTTCACTGCTATCTCATGAAGAAAGTCTTCAATTGGGAGATAATTCTTGATGGGTCTCTCATATTTCTGCACATCTCATAAAGCATTGTTTGTCCTTTGTTCCAGACTATATTTTCAAATAGCGAACAATAAAAAGTCTTAAGAGGAGAAAGAGAGATCCAGAACAAAGGGAAAGAATGCCAATTATAAAAGATTCAGGTTCCATTAGATCAGAGTTCCTGTACTGCCTAGGTAGGCATAAATCTGAGCTTGCCTGTGTCACCCCCCTGGGATTTATGGATAAGGGAGATTCACAGAATTATAATGATTTTCATGCTAGTGACTGTGCCATGAATAATAAAGTATCTAGTTCAGCAGTTTCATGTCTTCTGTCAACATCCATGTAACTGAGGCAGGTTCACTTGTTAGCTTATGAGGAGGGTAAAAATCTCAGATCCTTCACATTTTCTGACACTTTCTAGATAAATAAATCATCATAGATTTCTCTATGATAAAGTATGTAGAGAGAGGTTTATGACAATAATTTTTTAACATTCACATCCAGTTGTATCTGAATCCTAATATCTCTGTATGTCTTAATTACATAAGCCATTACTTTCTTTTTTTTTATAACCAAAATCACCTTTATGTTTTAGTCTTAAAAGAAACTAATTTGGGGCTGGGGTTTTGGTTCAGTGGCAGAGCACTTGCCTCGCACACGTGAGGCACTGGGTTCAATCCTCAGCACCATATAAATGAATAAACAAAATAAAGATATTGCATCCATCTATAACTAAAAAATATTTCAAAAATATAATTTCTTCTTTTTCCAAAACAATCATGATTAACTTAGAAAAATGGTCATATAACATATCTTCAAAGAATTTCTCTTTAATAGGAAAATGAGCTTTAGAGAATCTAAACATTAGAAGATTTTTTAAAAATCTATTTTGTTACCATTATAAAACAAAATGAATCTAGCATAAGTCAAGGAAATTCTGTCATACCTCAGATCCTTTTCCTCTAGAAACCATCATTGTTATATTATTTCCACTTAGCAAAATCTGATTTAATTTAGTAATCCTTCTACCTTCTGGGGTGATTTTAAACTCAGTGACATCTTCCAGCACCATATTGACAAAGTCATCAAATCCTAGATGTGTTCCAACAATTTCCTTATCACTCTTCATCACAATGTGAATTCTTGATCCTATGCACTTGTCCACAAATTCTAGCAGGAGCAGCTTTGATGGGCTGGTTGTAGAGTTAGCTGCCGTGGCTAAACCGGAAGTAGCCAGCCTGCCTTTCCTTTCTTGAATTAAGTAATTAAGTTTCTCTTACCTTGCAACCAGAAAATGTTGATTAAACGCAATATGAGATTAATCTAAGTATTTATTTTAACTGGTAGTGTAAAATTCAAGAATAGAACTACTTAAAGATTAAATTATATATCTGTAGAATAACTGTGGGTTGATTTCAATGAACTAAAAGAATGGACCCTCCCATTAGCAATATTTTACACACATTTAATTCTTGAATACAAATATGAAATTTAGTGCATTCTATGCCCATAGTAAAGTAGTGGAAAATATTAGTAGGTCTTTAATTATCATAGGTTTGAGAAGAAAAAACCCCAGATATGATTTACCATAAACAAATTAAAATCAAGGGACCTACTTGAAACTCCACCATGATCTGAAAGTGAACCACAGTGTATGTGATCATCTTTAGGGCCTCTCTGTCTTCTTTTCTGAAATATTTCACTTCAAAATATCTCATCAGAATAAAAATATAAAAAATACACAACTAATTATATAAAATACAATTTTGCTACATTCATTATAAATAAAATAATATTCTATAAATGGAAATGTTTCATTTTTTAAGTAAGGTATATGGTATTATAAAAGGAGCTTGGAATCATTTCATTTATACTTTTACTAGAATCCTGTGTGACACACAACTTCTTCAAATCTTAGTTTTATTTTGTAAATTAGGATAATTAGTCCTGTCATCATAGACAGACTAAGAGTCAAGGGAGCTATGTTGTATGTGAAGGTCTTTAGCAAAAACACAAAAAATGCAGGAGGTTCTTTATAATATCTATTGTTCTTCCTGTTCTAACAGGTTTAAATATAAGAAATGCTTTCTGATAATGCTCAAAAATAGCAAAAGTTTATTTTTTAAAAAGTGGTTATCTCTTTGGAATAAATTTTGATTTTCTTCAGATAAGTTCATCAGAAATGTTAAATCATAACAAATCATATAACATAAAAGAAATAGGCCTATATGCCTTCTCAAATACTGAAGCAGGAAAGAATAATCATGATTAAAGGAGTGCATGTGTATGTAATAATCATCAGGAACAATGATTATGTAATAATCATTGGAACAGGAGATAATCTTGAAGTAAATGCTAAAATGTAAACTAATTTAGTATAACATAAAACAAATAAGAAAGAGGTGTAATTTAACAAAAGCTAGAAAATTGTCTCAGGACAAAAACCAAGTCATATCACTTATGAACATAATTTTCATATGGATCTAGAAGTTAAAAGTAAACATCTTAAAATGTTGAGGAAGATTTTAAACATAAAATACTGGGGAAAATTTCACAAAGATAAATATTTAGTAAATAAGTCAAGTCAAACAAAGGTAGATATACAAACTTAATACTTCTGCATACCAAAATATGGATAAAATGCAAATGATGAATTGGTAAAATATTTGAAACAAATACAACAAAAGCAAACAGTTCCCTAAAGTGATTAAAAAATAACAACTTAGTAGGAAAAAAAAAAAAGACCATGTAGCCAATCTAATTAAGAAAGAAATAAAAGGACCTAGGAATATTAAAAAAAAAACAACTTCATTAACAGCTAGAGAAATATTAATGAGATTGTTTTAATTAATGTTAAAAATTTAGAGTAATATTGGTTGCAAATGTATGTACAAACTGAATATTGTAAAAATATTAGACAAATATTTTGTGAAAAATTGTTAATATGAATTAAGAAACTTAAAAGTTCATGTTTATTATTTCCCTAATCCTTATCCAAATCTAATTCTAATTCTATACATAACCATACCACAGTTTCCTAATCTACTTCTAGCAATCTATTTGAATAAAATAATCAGTAATTCTCATTACAACTTAATATAAATGTTAATTATAGCATGATTTATGTGTAAAAGTGGTAAGTGGGAGGAGTATAAAAAATGAAATAGTTAAATATTACTTACATATGTAAAAATCTTAAGCCAACATAAAAATTCAGTTTTTAAGAATTATCTGGGGAAATGTTTATGATATATTAAATGAAATACAAAAGCAAACATGATACAGTCATGAATAGCCCAATATCTGTCATAACAATAAAATACAGTTAAAAAAAAAGAAGGAAAGAAATTGTACCAAAAATGAGATTGTACTTATTTCAAATTTGTAATGTTATAGGTAGTTTTTATATATTTTATAGTCTTTCCTTTTGTGTCTTTTCCAAATCATTTTGTATAATATGATATATTTCAGTATTGAGAAAAATGAATGTTTTAAAAGTACTCAAATAATATATATGCATTCTTTTCTTTGGATGAAACCAGCTCATCTGTAAAATTATGTACTAATCAAATATCAGAATACCCAATAAGGTAACAAAAATTAATTTGATTTTATGGTACAAAGATTCAAAAATGAAACACATACTTTTTACTTGTGACATGAATATTTCTAATATTGGCTCCACCAACAGAAAGTACACCATTTTGCATATTTTATCTCTTTTTCTTAGCATTACATGACCTTATGCCTGATTTGCATAATTTAAATGATTCTTTTGAGTGGCATGTAGTTGCATAATTATTCTTTTAATTACTGTTATTAACCTGTTTGTGTAATAGCAGATAATTTGAATAGATCATTTTCACCTTTCAAATTTTGTAGTTTCATATGCAGTACAGATAGCCTATATCAAATGGTAAAATTATGCTAGCAGATATAAAGAGAACTGTTGAAAGATCTTTAGAATCATAGGTTTGGCTTTCTTCTAAATAAGCACAAAAAATCCACATTATTTAAGTCTTAAAAATCAAAAGTTAAGTAGTTAACTGTTAGGCTTTGTGTAATTGTGGAAAATCAACAACAACAAAAAAATGGAACACATGTTGAATTGTTTGACTTTGGCGAATAATGTATATTTTCTTATATTTTTAAAGAACTCTTATATAATGAAATTGAAAACAAATTCATGTATCAGTAAAGCATGTATGCTCAAATCTAGGTAAATATATAAAAATGAAAATCCAAGTCAGATGGATGCTGATGCTATTTTCCCTTCTACAGTTCTCTATAAACAGATACTTCTCTACTTGTAAGAATTCTTAAAATTCACAGTCATATTTATTAATAAAAGTAATCGTGCTTTTAAAATTATAGGGTGTATCATACTAATTTTCCTTCTCCAAATAGACTAGGTACAAGGACTATTGAGGTGAGATAGACATCTGGTACTCCATGAGGTACAGAGCATGGTTCTGTTACTTGACATCAGAAGAGACTGGACAGCCAAGGATGGGATGTTACAGCTGTCACCTCTCCCTATAATTAGCTAATTTTTAAAAATCTTCAATTTTCCATGAGGAAACATTTGATCTGTAGCCATAATTGAAGTCAATTTTACTTTTTTTTGGGCGTAGGTCAATGTCAGGTATTATAAGGACAATTCGAGAAGTAGAAGGCAGGGTCCTGTCCTGTTTATAAAAAACTTGCACTTCCACTGGGGGAGGTTGGCTTTGGGTGTTCCCTTTGCCTCCAAATAAATACAGGACAAAGTCAGGTGTTTTTGAGGAATAAAATGTGTGGTATAGAACTGAATCCTGTAGGATAAGTTAGTGAGAGAATGCACTAGTGTATTCAGAGGATAAATGCAGATGGAGGGGTTTAGTTCAGGTACAAGTGTTGGGGCTTGCCAAGAACAATGAGACTTCTCAGTTAAAATACAGAAGTGAGAGCAAATAAGCAATTATATGGGATAACACAATTAACTACCGGAGCAAAAAAATCTTTCTAGAGGTATTTCTTTCTCTCTCATATTCAAATTTTAATAAGTTATTAAACCTGTTAAATCTGCATCTTTCACAGCTCTCCTACTTATACCTGTATACCATGTCATCCTTGCTTCTCTTGCCTTAATTTGGAATCCCATTAGCTCTCAACTCAACTATTGAAATATTTTCCAATTAATTTTCTTGCTGACCATCTTAGATGCCCTCCCTCACCAATCCCTCCTGTACTCTGTGGTCAATATGATCATTCTAACATGAAAATATGGCCATGTTAATTCCTTGCTTAAAGCCCTGGTCTCTCCACATTAACTCTTATACTGGAGCACAATCTTTGAGGGCATGAACATGTTTGATCCATCACCATATTTGCAGAGCATTGCACAGTGCCAAGCACATAGTGATCATTAAATATTGTGGATTAAGACAATAGAGAAATGGCTAGTTGGATGAACAAATACTTGACTACCCAAGATGAGGTCAGATCTTATTCCATAATTGTAAGGTGTGATACAAATGTCCTCGTTCCTTTTCCACACTGTGGGTTGTAGATTGGAGATTTTCAGCACAACATAGTTCTTTCTAAGATCACTTCCAATGAATAAGTAATACTTGAATTTGTTGCCAAAACAGCTACCTTCTTTGTTTTCAGGTCTGAAAAGGCAAGTAAAAATTAATACTGACATCATGATGTAATTGTATTACTTTCCATTCAGAGGCCATCAATGCAAATTTGTAAGCCTCAAAAAACGTATTACCTTGCTCCTATCCCATATAAGTCCTGTAATCATGCATATTTATACATATTCCATTAAATAATTCTGTTTAAAATTAACTTGAAATTTTTAATGCTAAGATTTAGGGAAATATTACTAGTACTAGAATATTGCTAGCTAATATTCTCTGCAAGTTTTGTTAATAAATAAGTCAAAATAAGCTTATCCCCAAACTTGCAAATATTGTATGTTACAGAAAATTAGGTGACTGACTATCACTACATCTTAAATTTTGTATTGAAAGTATTATGCATTATATGATAGAGTAAAAAATGATGAACTGGATTCTGAGAGCATAGATTATCAAATGAAATAATCTTATAGACTATCATTTTATATAGTGCATCGGTTTTCCATAAACTGCTTACCAGTGTATACCAATTGATCTGTTGCTCCTTCAGGTTAATGGAATGGCATTTTTGTCAAAATCCAGGTTCTTTGTAGAGTTCTAAGCATTATTTTTAAAAATCTATAAATTACCAAGAGGTTTTACTGAAGTTCTCATAGTTTGTACTCAAAAGAAACCCCAAATGAGGTCAGATTTTATTCCATAGTTTGTACTCAAGAGAAAATTTATTATATGCAATTCTGAATAGAATTGATTCCTAAAATAGATCACCATTTTAACATTCAGAGAAGTACAATGGAGTCAGAGGTGTCTGGCCTTACTTATCTATTCCCCCTCTCCAACTCCTTCTTCAAACTTCATACATTTTTTTTTCCCAGTTGAGAATCTTGCAGAGGTGAATACTGAAAATAATATAACCACTTTTCTATTATATAAATGAATACACAGTTAGAGATTTTATGTGGGCTAAAAAAACCAAAAAACAGTAAATCTCAGAGTGCAGAAAGTTAGCACTAAGATGAACAGTATATTCCAAGGTGACATTATAAAAAGGAAGGTTGTCTGTGTGCATGTGGGTACACGTGCTCTCAGAAGCAAAGGCACCCACTTGCAGCTTCACTAGAAAAGATAGTCTAACAATTAATAAATCAATTTCCCTTTATTACTGATGATTTTATTTCAGAAACTTTAGGCAGATTCAAAACCATGTAATGTATGGCAAACTGGAGGAACTGCTCTGTTGTTGGGGGAGGTCACTACTGCTGAGGTGATTCAGTGACTCAAGATTCACAACTATTTACTTGTATTATACAAATTAGCAATTCCAAAAATAAGCTTATTGCCAAGAATCTCTGAACACTCTTTCCCATACTATTGAGATCAGGAATCAGAAGAAACAAGGTTAAGCCAGAATAAGGAAGGACTAGATCCAGAATCTGTCCTGAATTCAGTCATGAGGAGATGGGGATGACAGGGCAGTCAGGTGAAGGACACAGGGGTATGTCAAGCATCTTACGATATATGAGCATAGAAGGTAGCAAATGGTCATGAGAGGCATCCAGGAGCAAATCTGAAGTCTATACAGGTATAGAAGGGCTGACTATAGGCAGCAGCAGCAGGTAATAAAACTCTTCCATGGAGAGCCTAAGAGTTAAGGTCGGAATCGATCGGTTGCAGAATGTTGCTAATGGGGAGTGATCTTGACAGCTAGGCGTCCTTTTTTTCTAATATCTTGTCAAATTTAGTCCCAGTGTGTCCTCCTGTTGAGCCTACAGTTAGGTGAATCAGAGGAATGCAGAGTATGTCTCTATATATATACTGTAAAGTATTGAGGCACTGTGAATGCACTGACTGCCAGGTGGCAACATCACCTCATCTCCAGCTTTCCATACCTGCCCATCAGAATCTGGCTGCTGTCCTCCTTCACTACCTCCCTTACACACTCTTTCTCCCTACAACTCTATGAAAGTGCTCCTAGAATTTTCATGAGGGGATTAGCATTCCTTTCTCTCTTGAACAAGGGCATGTTAACATTATTCCTCAAACAACAGCCTGTCTATCAACATCTCACTTCCAAACGACTCTTAACCTTATTTTTGCAGCTTTATACCACAAGATTGTTGAGCCCACTAATAAGTCCATTGTGCTATTCGACTCCCATACCTCTTGCTTTCCAGGTAGTCTTTATTTTTCTTCTTCTTCTACTTTTTTTTTTTTCCCAACCAGGGATTGAATCCAGGGGCCTTTACCACTGAGTCGCATTCATAGCCTTTTTCATTTTAGAGACAGGGTCTCACTGTTTTGCTTAGGGACTTGCTAAGTTGCTGCGGCTGGCTTTGAACTTGTGATCCTCCTGATTCAGCCTCCCAAGCTGCTGGGATTACAGGCATGTGCCACCGTGCCCGGATCTCCATATGTTCTTAATGTGAGGTCTGTGAATACAAAAGATTCAAATGGTCTACTAATCTCTTGGAGTTAAAAATGTAAGCATTTCCTAACTGTGAACTTTTTTGAAGTTAGAGTTTATGGCTTTCTTTGGATTTCAGTGAGGGTGTTGACATAAAATGGGCAACCATTAATATGACAACTGTGTTATTCATTGGCTTCCTGACATTGTTTTTCTACTGTAAGAATAGTATAACTACCATAATCACTAATGGAATTTGTACAGCATTTTACAACTTACAGTATTCTTTAAAATACTCTTTTGTGTTATAGTCCCATTTGATGTTCATGGCTTTCCTGAGGGAGGGCAGATCTTATTACAACTCTTTTTTTTTTATTTATTTTTTATTTTTTTATTTTTTAATTTTTTATTGTTGGCTGTTCAAAACATTACATAGTTCTTGATGTATCATATTTCACAATTTGATTCAAGTGGGTTCTTATTACAACTCTTTACAGTTGAGGAAAGTGAGACTGGTGAGGTCAAGAACCATCCAGCCAAGTATATGGTGGAGCTGGGACCAGAAGCCACATATCTTGGCCCTCAGTCTTAAAGCAAAGAGATGGCTGTTCACATGGCCAAGACATTTAATACCTAAATGGGACTTTTCCTTCTTTGAGATGGTTTTTTTTTCCTCTTTAGTACTGTCTTCCCCTACTTCAGTACTGTCTTTGATATCGTGGAAAAGGTCAGTGTGATTTTTATCCAGATTTCTCCTATTTCCAAATGGGCAACTATTATACAATGTGATTTTTTTCTTTAGGGCCTCAAATTTCCTCTAGTATATTTTGAAACAAAATGATTCACTGATTTAAAACATACAGGAAATCAGTAATTCAGGGAACAAAATGTGTCACTGGTTTAGATGTGCTGAATGACCTTAGACAAAATAGTTAACCTTTCTTTCTCAACTAATCTGCGAAATGGAGTTAAAATATTATCTTATACCAGTAAAGTAACAATTAATAATTCATAGAATACTTAGAAATTTACACATGCTATGTGCATAAGAATGTTTCTGGTGCTAGTTTGAGCAGGTCAATATTTCCTGGGTTAAATTAATAATAATAATAAAAAAATCTTGTGGATACTAGATTGAATGTGTAATTCATTTCCTGATTAGACTTTATAAAAACAGAAGTCCACATTTTTTCCCCCACATTTCTGGTTGATTATTTCTACCACTAAATTTACTGTCTCATCAAAGCAGTGTTTGTTCATTTGTAGAATCATTTAGCATCTATTGGACTATGGGGACCTGAGATGGAACTTTTCCCATTTAAGAAAATAGCCACTCTGTATTTAGATTCCTGTAGGGGACATTTTAGGAGAGTGATGTTGCTATATCATGCCTACAAATACCTCATCTGGGTCTGGAATCTCTGATATATCTGCTCATTCAAGATAGCAGCACTTAGCAATTCAACAAGATGTAAGTTGGCTAATAAACAAAGCCAGTTTTCTCTGGGGGTTTGAGCAACACTTCCTGTGTTTGACTCCAGTTGCCCTAAAGTTGTTTTAAGTCCAGCACTGTGGGTAAAGTTTTCCCTTGTGCACTGAACAGCTCATGCCATGTCAAAGGGCATTGACCTTTTCACTCATAGAACAAAGAAACGGGAAACAAATTATGCTCAGAGAACTGGTCAAAGGATAACAACAACAACAACAAAAAAGTGCCTGACATTCTCCCACCCCAACCCCACACAAGTGAGGAACACAAATTCTAAACTTCAGAGCATTATCTTTAGAGTATTGTCTCTTTAACCAACTTTTATTGAAAGTATAATATTAGCATTTGCTTCAATTTACTCTGAACACCCCCCCACCCCCCTACTGTGCGTTGGCTCCCTTTGCAGAACACAATGAGCTAACTACTGATGTCTCTACTCCCTCTATCCAGCTGGATCTGTTCCAATTTATGAGCTGTCCACCACCAAGCTGAGTCTTCCAGAGAGAATGACTCATCTGCAAGTTTTGCTCCTGGTTTCTGAGAGTATTTTTAGTGTGAAGAACTGGAAGAATGCAGCATATCCAAACACATGCTAGGGTACAGAATTTGAGTGGGAAGAAGAGGACATGGCTAAAATAGAACTGTAATAAGCCACAGAATTGGAGGCCTAGCTTAGCTTTTTCAACTATGTAGCTGCAGCAACACCTACAGTTCCCCGCCAAGAATGGCACGCCACATCAATGTAATTGAAAAGGAGGCCTTTCTGGTGATTTCCTTTGGAAGAAACAAAAGTATATTCATTGTAAAAATATATGTAATGTGAAAAGTAAAATATAAAGTGAACCTGTGTTTCACTATTGTACCCAGCTGAGGGGGAAAAAAATTCTCTTTGTATTATTAAGTTCAGCAACAACACTTGCCCAGGAGCTACTTGTATAGAGAACTATGTTAAGTAGACTGATTGTGTTTTTCAGAAATTGTCTAGGTTGCATCTTTATTAGGAAGCCCAAACTGGATTTGATACAATTGCAGGGACCCGTCTCTCATCTCTCAATCACTCCCCTGGACAGAAAGCTTTTGCTTCAGTGAATCAGGATGTTTTTTAAATGTTCTCTTCAAACACAGCTATGGAAACCTAGCTGAGCTCTCCTGTGTACATTATCCAGCAGTGTGTCCTCGGTGTTCTGACGCTGAGTCGGCATTAGAAAACAGTGATCACAAAAGCTAACAGTTAAGGGTTCAAGCTCTGCATTCTCCACAGTGTGACCAAAGGAGATTTCTGTGACTTCAGATTCTTTAACCATAATTCTCTCTCTTCCTTTTTTGCTTTATGGCTCTGTTTTTGTGTTTCCTTTCTGTGATTAACACTGTGTTCCTCTCATCTGCTTGTTCCTTGTTTCATTTCTACCTTCATTGTCTTTCCTCTCTCCTGAGCCTCCTCCCTCTTTCATCTGTTTTCCTTAACTGACCATGTTGTTGAATTTAAGATTATATTTCAAACACTGGTGTAAATCTGCAGAAAAGTTCATTTGTTCTCTTCTCTAATAACCTCATGACACCAAAATTTTATATTGCTCTCTTAAGAAAACCACTTGAGTCATTGTTTTAACTTGTATGAAGCCTTAATTTCTATTTTTTATTACCTTAATAGCAAAAGGGAAAAAATCCTGAATATTAATATAAAATCAAAATGGATTTCAGGAGTAAAGCAGTTCAAAAGGCCCAAATAACCAGGAAAAACTTGTTTCTAGCCAGTTGCTTTGAAAATGATTTATTTTTATTACCCCCAGACTGAAGCATGCACAGAAACAGTCTTTGATTTACTTTATGAATAAGAATAGCTGGTTTTAGTAATTTTAATGCAATTTCAATCATATTTTATAAAAAATATTTTTATTTTAATATATTTTCTTGTTTTTGAAATGTATAATTCATTATAGTTAAGTTAAATTGTTATTGTAGTCTATAAATATGTGATAACAAAATTTATCAGATAATCAAATAAATGTAAATTAAAAGAAGAATGAGATATTTCCCGTATTTTTGCCAATCAAATAAATAAGAGGAAAAAAAATGTAACAACCCCAAATGCTTACTGTGGTTGTATGAAATTCAGAATTCAATTTATATATTTCTGGCAGTAAGGCAAATTGGTTCTCTCTCTCTCTCTCTCATATATTAAATACATACATATGTATATTCAGCATACATGCTGTAAAATATATCTTCTCTGTAATAACATATAATATATGTATATGAAGCTATATAAACACATATATATTTATATCTTTTGAGCCAATAATTCCACTTTTAGAAAGTTGTCTTAAAGCAACAATTCTAAATATGGGGGTAGGTCCATAAGGCTTGCTATTTTCCAGAGCATGATATTTTATAAATGGACAAAGCAAACAAATACTTGATTAAAAGGGAATGGTTAGGTAAAATTTTAGTGTTTACTTAATGTGTTTAACAATATTTCAGTCAGCCATTGAAATAACTAACAGCTTTGAAAAAGATATAATAACATGGGGAAATGCTTATGCTATGCTGACACAATTATGAAATAAAGAAAAATACACGTATATGAAAAAACTTTGAAGAAACAGGCAAAATTGTCAAATATATATGTATGAATATTAGAACCTTTTTCAGAAAAAAATTTTATTGTCAAATTTTATTAATGCATATATATAATTTTTTAAAGTTCATGTAAACATCCACACACTTCACCACACTCAAGTCCTCCATAAAACTTGATTGTAGTCATTTTCAGAGATCTTAATATTCTTATATGTGTTACTAATTTGGAGCAACATTGCACCAAAGTCTTGTAAACCTTAAAAATGTTGAAAGGTTTTATCACTAAATTTCTTTCTTTCTTTTTGTGATGCTAGGAATTGAACCCAGGACCTTGTGCATGTGAGACAAGCACTCTACCAACTGGGCTATATCCCCAGCCCTAAATTTCTTTATTTCTAAGGGAAAAGTTGTATTTGAACATGTGTAACCTTTTTATAACAATTTGCATTATTATAAAAAGTTGCTCCCCAATTCTACAAGTAACAAAATATTGTTATCTAAACATACTGTTTTTGAGAAAAATACATTTCTTGCAGTCTTAGTCATACAAAAAAAAAAAAGGAAATATAGAGAGAAGATGTTTTACTGAGTTTGATACCACCATAACCATAAGGAAAAGAAAAAGAAAGTTAAATGAGGACAAAATTCTTATAACTATTACAAAATATAGTTTTATTTCTAAAAATTTCACTTGACTTTTCTATTTAGGCCATATTTAATACCTGAGTCTTATATATATCACACAGACAAATATATACCTGAACAATTGTGATCATGAGTGTTGTGTTAACAACTACTGCTGTTCTATCAAAACTGTGAACAGAGAATGGCTATTAATTAATGGGAGACATTACCAGGCGGGAAAAGTTGAGAGAGTATTCAATAAGCTGTCAAAACAGGAGCTGAAGTCTATAGAACGGGTGTTCACATATCTGACAAAAATCGATTCTGAAACTTTGCTTTTCCATTTTTGCTTAGAAGCAGCACTACCCAGACTCTCACCTACTAATCTTTCAATAACTCAAAATAATGGTGTTTACACCATGAAAATCAAATTTATTTTAGTGCCTTTGAGATCAACAAAGCCATTGTGAATTGTGGCACAAAAGGGATGTACAGGTGTATATTTAGATCCATACTTGAAACTGTCTTATTTTATCTTGTAGGATTAAAGACCTCAGGAAGAGAGAGTGTGGTTTGGGAAATAAATTGTGTCGACTATGCCAGCTAAATAAAGGTCACAGCAGTCTTCAGAAAATAAACTCATTTTAAAATTATAATCTCAAATATGTAAATTCTATTGGAATATGGGCATTTAAGATGCCTATGGCAAAAACATATTTCGTAGTGACATGTAAACCATAAATAAATGTCTAAGGTCAGTTAAGTAAACATTGTGAGGTGCTACTTTGAAAAAAAGGCATTTAATTGACATATACATTAATTTTCCCAACAACTTATCTCACAATGGAATACAGCCAAAAGAGAAGCCTGATTTCTATGATTTAAACATATGACAGCCAGCTGTAGTGGCACTCACCTGTAATCCCAGTGACTCAGGAGGCTGAGACAGGAGGATTGCAAATTTGAGGCCAGCCTCAGCAATGTTAAGCAATGCTTAAGGCCAAGCCTTAAGAAACTTGGCACGACTCTGTCTCAAAAAATAAAAAGTGCTGGGAATTTTGCTCAGTGATAAAGTTCCCCAGGGTTCATCCTCCAGTACAGTAAGCAAACAAACAAACAAACAAATAACACTGTGCTATTATAGTTCTTAGCAAGAGCCCTTAGAGATTTATGAGTGTTGGGCACTTAAAGGCACATTTACCAGAAAGGTCTTCTTTACTCTCTTGATTCCATATGTGAAGTCCCAACATTAGTTACTTCTTAATGTTAAGAGTGTTGGCAATTCTTTGTGAAGCCCATGTCAGAGCAACAGAAATTCAAGGATAATAGCATATTATAAAAAAAAAGAAAATACAAAGGAACAATAAATGTGAAATGATGCTCTCCCTCACTAATAATGGTAACATATACATTTGTTTCCAGTTTTGGGGGCTAAAACACCTAACCTAAAATTTGATGTGTATTGTTAGCTATTTTTAAATACACAATTTAATGTTATAAGATATATTCATAATATTCAGTTATCACCCTCATCCATCTCTATATTCATCTCATCTTGTAAAATTGAAATTCTATGTCCATTCAACCATAACGCCTCCTTCCCCACTCTGCCCAACCCCAATTCTGGCTACTCTAAATACCTCACTTAAGTGGGAATTATAAAATATTTTTCTTTTTGTGATTGGTTGATTTCACTTAGCATTGTGTGCTCATGGTTTATCCATGTTGTAGCATGTCTTAGAATTTTAAGGCTGAATAGTGTCCTGTTGTACGTACAGACCACATTTTCCTTATCTATTTATCTGTTGATGCACATTTAGATTGCTTGCACATTTCAGCTATTGTGGGTAATGTTACTAGGAACATAGGTGTACAAGCATCTCTTTAAAATATTCTGGCTTCCAATATTATTAGGTACACACCTAGAAGTGAAATTGCTGTGTCATGTGATAGTTCTCTTATTAATTGTTAGAGAAGCCACCATACTGTGTTCCATGATGGCTATGCCATTTTACATTACCAAGATTTCAAAGTAAACATACACATTTGTAGCAAAAATTGCTGTGGCAATAATATTCACAACAATGAAAAATTGAATGCACCTAAATGTTTATCAATATGTTAAAGTATATTTTATCCATTCAATGAATGATTTTGCTGTCACTAGAATGAAACAGATTACTCATATTGAGCCTGAGTACCTTTGTCAAAAAAATTGAGCTTAAAAATCAGATTACACAAAAGTTTATATAAAATGATGCCATTTATGAAGAATTATATATCAATGACTACAAATATATAAATATTATGTTTTTATGCTTAGTTATTTCTGGATAACTAGATAGCCTAGTAACTTGTTACTCACTTTTTGGTGTTTTCTATCTTCTTCAATTTAAAAAAAAAGTCTCAATATTGTTGTAAAAATGGTAATGTAATTCCTTAATATTTTAACATACTTGTGCTTAAAAAGTTGGTTTGCTGCTAAGCCTCCTAGATGGATCTAGTTAACATTCCATAGATCATCTTAGTATTTATTGATGGCCTACCATGCATCAGTACACTAGTAGGCTATTGGATACAAGAAAGACTAGGACATAGTCCACCCACTTTTCAGCTGCCCATGGTTTAACAGATGACATATGCTTTGTAAAAAATAATAATAATGTAAATATACTAGATGCACATAGTAATAGAAAAATGAAAAGATCAAAAATATCAGAGAGAATGATAATTTTATGTCTGGGATAAAAGCTGGAGGGAAATTTAAACAGAAGAAGTGATTCACAGGCAAGGTTTAGAAAAAATAGAAAGTTGTTTGAAAGATGGGAGGCAGTTGGGATTTCAGGAAAAAGGAAAAGAAGGGAGAAGAGAACATGAGACAGCATTAGGTTTAGGCAAAGCTCATAGAAGCAAGAACTTAGGAGGGCTCGGTGTGACTGAAAATGAGGCTGACTGGGCAGGCTAGAGGGAGACACATAAAATATTTCCTAGGACTGGATTTTGATTTTGAATCCCTCTTAGGAGCTGTTCTAATTATTGGACAGTTATAATTTTAATCAATCATTAGACATTAGGGAAATGTCTACTCTTTGTTTTCTTGTTTATGAACAGACAGCTGATGTCTGAATCCACCTGTTTTTAACTGTTTTCTCCATTGGTTCTGCTCCTGGTAGATTTTGATTGATAAACTTAAGTTAATAAAATAAACGGTAGCTGAGATCCATAATGTTGTTCTTGTAGATGCTCAGTTAGCTGTGCATGTGTAGTGGCTTCGCACGCTGGCAAACTGTCATTTAGTTGGAGCAGTTATCAGCCAAGTTGGGCAGAGTAGACTACTGCCTGAAAGCTGTCAATTTCTACATCAGTGGTCGCTAAGACAAGCATTGCTGTCTGTACCATAATTCTTCATTATAATGTAACAGATCCATGTTCTTCTTCTCGTGGAATATTATTGCAATACATATCAAAGTGAGGAGCTGCTTAGAATTTCTATTAAAATAGGAATTAGAAGGCTGGCCTACAGTGAAGATACTTGAAAATTACAAGTGGAAAGAAAATTAGGCTGATGTGCAACTAACTTCAGAAACTAATCAGTAGTAAAATGCTTTTAGGCACAATTTTTCTTTGCACATAGACATGATTCAGCAGCTTTATTCTCTAGCTCTATCAACATTTTTGAATTGGTGATGATTTCATTGGCCATGTTTCTTAGGTTTTGCCCTTGACAGGCATTGCTAATTGTACCACCTGGAAGAGTGGTCCTCAAACTTACATAGAGTTTCACTAGACTTCTTAGAAATCATTTTCATCTATGGCTTATTCAGAGATGGTTCTACATTAGGAAGCTCCTTGGAGGAACAGCTGATAGAACTGATTGCAAAACACTTGGCAACTTAAAGTGCTATATAAATGTTATTTAATAATAATGACATTCTAAAGTCTTTAGAAGTGGAAGGCTAATAAAATATTGTAGAAATTTGAAACAATACACAAAGCAGAAATTAAAATTATTTAATATAAACTGTGCTTTGTATTCCCCAAGATAATTGTCATATATATGTATATACACATCAGAAAGTACAAGAAATGTACTTGTCATTGTAAAATATATAAATGAAGGGCACATAAACAGAACACTGCAATAATTAGCCGATTGTTCAACTCTAAATGTCTCTGGAAATTAATATGGAAAACAAACTTGCTCATCTTATTTAGTGACTCCCAGAAAGATAGAGATGATTAGTATTTATAAAAACCTAGATTTTAGCCCTAACTTGCTCTGACAGTGTGGTATAGAGGTCTGACTCTTAGTTTCAGACCCAGGCAGCCTGGATTCAAGTCACTGTCCTGATATTAGGTTTGTTACTTTGAGCAAGTCACATGACCTTTAGAGCCATCTATTAAATGAAGGTGACAAACCCCCCACTTTGTGGGGTTGGGATGATGGGAGATTACATTTAAAGCAGTTATGCATAGTAAGTGTCCCAGAGATGTTAGAAATTGTAATTTGATTCTTATTTACAAGTTATATCCCCTTGACAAATCTGAAAGCACATCATCTATGAGCTCCAATTCTTTATAAAATGTGGAGATTAGACAAGGGAAAAGAGCTCAATTCCCTGAGTTGTTTGGAAAGTATTTCAAGCTATAGACCTTTTCCAGTTTCACAATCCCCATCAACAGCACAAGGAAGGCTTTTAAAAGCTCTTCAGTAAAGAACCTTGTAATTTTTTTTTTAATTTAACATTTTAAACTTCTTAGACTTTGTTTTCATAATACCTATTACTGTCTCTTAGAACAGTTTGAGGTGTACTCGATTAGATATTTCCTACAGTCTCATTTTGGTTTATGAACAGATCTTTTTTAAAAATGAAACTTTGTATTTGGAAATGACTTTAAACTTTACAAAAATATGCAAGAAGCAAAATAGTTCAAAGAACACTCATAAAACTTGTGCCCCAAATAACGCATGTGAACATGTTGCCCCATTTGTTTTATAATTTGCTCTACCTATCCATCTGTCTATCTGTAATATCATTTTCTAAACCATTTGTGGGAGGGTAAATTATATACCACATGGCTCTTTATCCCTAATTATTTCCTAATAGGGATATTCTGTCACATATCCACAGTACAATGATCAGCTTCAGTAAATTTAACATTAATACAGTACTTTAACTTATTGTTCATTTTCTAATTTTTAAAATCAATCCCATAATGTCTTTTACAACCTGCTCCTCTTTCAGTATAGAATTCAGGTCAGACAATGCACTTAATTGTCGTGTCTCTTTAGTCTTCTTTAATCTATAACATTTCCACAGATGTTCTTTATCTTAGATGACACAGATAGTTCTCATTTAAAAAAAATAGAACGTTTCTAATTTTGAGCTTGCATTTATCTGGTTGTTTCTTCATGAAACTTCAGATTTGGTTTATTTATTCTTGATCAAAACACTAACCTGGGCAAAGTTGTGACCTTCTCAGGCATTTCATCTGGGATATGCATTATGCCCATTATTCCCTCACTGGTGATAAGACTTTTAATCATATAGTCAAAGTGTTTATTTTCTCCACTGTATAAACTGTGTAATTGCTCTTTATTCCCCTTCCTATCATTAAAAATTACTCTGGGCATAAAATTTAGGACATAAATAAATATCCTGCTCCTTGTCAAAATTTTCCTCTAGATTTAACATATATAGATGGTTTTCATCTAATCCCATCTTTACTATGATGGTTGCAAAATGCTGACTTTCCAGCTTCAGCAGTCTTTTCACATTTATCAGCTGCTACCTGGATTCAGTTTTAAAAAAAGAACTTTCCTTCTAATTAATTAATTATTGGAACAGGCTTATGAATTCCATTTTTTTCAGTATTACTGTGGACAATGAATTGTCCTAGATTTAGTCAGTGAGAGCCCCTTCAAATAGGCTTCTCTGTTTTTGTGACATACTCCTTTAATTTTTTTTTTTATAGAATTCTAACAAAATGTTCCAGCTTTTCTTATAAATTCTTTGCATCAGCCTGGAACAAGCCACTTCTCTGAGGAGTTCTGACACAGACCAGCTTTGCTGATTGTTTTTTGGATGTCTGTGTTTCTAGGCCCTAGGAAAGATATTTTCACTATTCATAACAGTGTATTTGTGTGTACTCTTCTCATTTCAAAGTAAAATCTAATAATGGTATGGCTAATATTCAGTGGTCATCTTGTCTAACACAACTGATGCAAGAATGTACTCTACATATATAATGAAACTCTAATACCTGGATTTAATTTCAACCAAATATTGCAAAAACTTTCATTCATATGTTAGTTCTTATAATAAATACATAAAAAATTCATATAGATTTCTTCTCCACTTATATATTCTGTTTCACTCAACTTCCTCAGGCTACTAAGATGTCTTAAACAGATTAGTGAGTATAAAAATCTTACTATATCTTTCAGGACTTTGTATATAACATAAATTAATTTCGTATAGGACAGCAATAACACTAAATGGATTTTTTTAAATAAAATATCGAAATATCTTGTGAAATAGGGAAGACTTTAACGTATGCATCATGAAAAGTGATACAGGAACAATTAGGACCCTCTTATCTTGGCCTCATTTTGAATGTGTGTTTCATTTTATTCTCTTTAAAGGCAGTATTTTTGCTTTAAAAATGTATCTCTTATAAACTGTGAATTTATGTTATGATTTTGTAATACGTATTTTTTTTAAGAAGTCTATCTCCCTGTTGAGGTGATCTTTTGCTTCTTGGATTTGTTTATGTAGTTCATTGTCGAAGTGATCTTTCACTGTTTGTATTTGTTCTCTTATGTTATCTTTGAGTTCACAGAACATTCTAACCATGTATATCCTGAAATATTTCTCTGTAATTTTTTTCTGTTGTAGCTGCCAATGATTTTAATGATGTGTTGTCTTGATTTGTTTGTGGTACTTTCTTGTTGCTTGTCTTGTCATTTCATGTTGCTCGTGTGTCTTCCTTTCCAGCTCTATAGGTCTGGTGCATTATTGTCTTTACCCTATAGATTTGTTGTGCTCTTGTAGGGTTCCAAGATATCTCCGGCTCAGATGGAGATCCAATCCGAGAGCCACACCCACCAACTATGGTGAAAAAGTTTTTCCAAGATAGAGTCGGTCTGCTTCCAGCGCCAGCATGTCTGGTGAGGTGGAGGGAGCTGGGCCATGGCCTAGTGCTGTGGATAGGTAGCAGCCAAATGACCTGTGTGGGAGCAGAGCGCAGTCTGGAGTTCTGCAGAGATGCTGATAGGTGATTCTGCTAAGCCACTTGAGAGTTGTGAGAGAGCTAGAACTGCGGGCTTTGAGTCTGGGGTCTGGAGTCCTATTCAAATGCAGAGGCTCTGATTTCTGTGCAGGTGGTCACAGTGCTGGTGATTTCTGAGAAAATCCGCTGTATAGGGGACCTCTTACACTCTCTGAGATGTTGTATTTCGACTAGGTGAGACCTGGGTCATGGAATGACACAGGACACTGCCTCTTTCTGGCCCGCCATCTTGAAGTCTGCCTTGATAAATGGTCCCTGTAGTGAAAGTAGAGTTTCCTGCCTGTACTGGTGGGTGGGTTCCTCATAAAGGGCCATCCTCTGCAGCCAGGCAGCTCTAGATAGTAGGCTCTGCCTACCTATCAAACTGTGTTCCAGCAGTTTGCAGAAGCTCACCACTAATCTTCTTTGGCAGGTTGCTGGTGTTCCGAATCCAAAGGACAAAACCCAGCCAGAGAACGCCACAGCAACTTGCCCGGGTTTTGTAATATGTAAAAATATACTAAGTAATATTTTCTAAATTTTAATTCCATAATTAGAGTAAGAGGATCCAATTTATGCTATGCCCTGGACCAGTCTGAAATGGTTATGGAATGTGAACATAGCTACCACAGTAACTTATTTCTTTGAATCGCAGCAAATCATATGAGATAAATCAGTCATTCTTGTGAATTGAGCAGAGTGTGTTTAAAAAAGGGGTGAGTTATCTTTACTCATGTTATAGTCAATAGAAAATCTTCTAGCAATATAAACCAAAGGGGCTGGGGCTGTAGCTCAGTGGCATAGGGCTTGCCTGGCATGCTCGAGTCATGGGTTTGATCCTTTGCGCCATCCTCCCAAAGGAAGGATGCCAAGGTGAGAACTTTTCTTGGAAAGAGAAAACATAAATATCCTCAGGATACGGAGTATTATTCTTCCTTAAGAAGGATAAAAGATGATAAATGTGATATGTAGTATATAAATAAGTTAAAACTTTCAGAATATGTATGTGGATTAACCATGGGAGGTCCTGTTAGAGGGGTAGTGAATTTTGCTTTTTTAAAAAACAATCAATTAAAAATAATAAATTGGTGAGATAACCAATTTTATCAACTTTATAATGTTAAATGGATTATAATGATAACCACTAAAGGACATGGCATGTGGGCATCACTATCACCACTTAACAGTGAATATTTTGGGGTTGTATCAAAGATGACAGCAGTCTGAGGGTTTCTGTAGGATTGATCTTGTACTCAGTGGAGATAGACAGACCTCAGAAACATGGTCACCACTCACTCTACTGGAGATCTAGGGATTTAAGTAGGAACAGGAGGCAATAAAATCATTAGTTTTTATGTGTGTAGAGAACACTTTCATGTATATTGTTTTTTTACTGGAGTTTCATTTTAAAAAATTCATGAAAATTGAAAATATTGGTCTTAAGTGCTGCATTTTACAAATGTGAAAACATAGTCCTTAATAAAATTATGCCAAGAGCACAGAATATTATATGAGCCATGATTCAAATATGAGTCCATTGCCCCTTGTTCCATTATACAGTGCTTGATACGAGAAGCAAGACTTTAAAATTTGACCTCCTGTTTGGTTGAACCAAGCCTGATGATGCAGTAGGCTGCTGATTGACAATTATGGAAGACATGAATGAACAGGGATATGCCAGATTTTTATTCTCAATGCCTGATTAAAAGGAGAGCTCCCAGATTCACACACTGTATGTAGACTTGGCCTTGCATCTGCACAGTCAAAAATATTTTGTTAGCCTAATAAGATCACATATTTGTTATCTTTCATTTATGCAAACTAGATTATTAATCTTTATCTCAATTTGCTTTGAAATTGAAAACAGGTTCAACTAAAGGTATTATTAACATAGAATTTAGTGTAGACCTTCTAGGAATATGGAAAGAGCTAAAAATTTTTGAGTAGATCTCAATAAGGAGCTTCTACTAATGAGGGAATTTCTAACTTAATCCTGCCTGAGAGAAAAGGTAAAAAAAAAAAAAATGACCAGGAATTGTGCCACTTGCTGAATTTGTACTCTGGCTGTGTTACTGACTTACTTCTTGCTTAAGTGCTCAGTTTCCCAGGAAGGGGAAGGCATCTCCTCTCCTTTGGATGCCCTTGGCACTCTGTTTTATACAAGTTGTGTTTATAACAGGTACTTAGCAACAAGTTTTCCACCCTGTTTTTCAACCACCACTCTCTTTCCCACACTATGACTTTCATCTCTGAAGCCTACCAGTACTGTCTGCTGTGTTTTAAATGCTGGTGTGGCTGGATGACAATACCCAGAAAGATGTGCACTACATTTCAGGCTTTTATACCATGGTTTTGACATGTCATTGGTTGTCAGACACAGACTGGTGTGACTTCCAACTCAAAGTCCTTCAATATTTCAAGGGTAAGAAAGCAGGAAAATGATACCTGGGGAATTGTACTTTATGATTAAAATCCCGATATCAACTTTCTTCATATCAAAAGAGGGAGGAAAAGAGACAGGTGCAATCTTACAGAAACACACATTAAAAAAAAAAAACAACAACAAAACAATCCAAAGGAAAGTTATTTTAGCTGCCAAGATGTATAAACCACAATCTACAGAACTGGCCAAATCTCTCAAACATATTAAAAATAAAGAAATCATTTCTCAATCTAATGCAATTTACTTCTTTCTAGTTTAAGTGTTGAGCTTGCCTGATTGCATCTACATTTTCTGATGTTAAGTGAGGCAAGAGACCTCTAGTAGTTTGGCAGTGGGTGGGGAAAAAAGTCTTTTTCAATATAATGGCCGTATTTTAGTTAACATGTTGTCAGTCTTTAATGACTAGTGGTGTAACAGCTGGTTTTGATGTAATTTCTTTTGAGACCACTAGATTACAAGCAGTTTATTGCATTCTTCCTCTCTGACTGCTCCCTGGATACAACCTAAAGTCAAAAGGTTAAAGGTCTAAAGCCATAATCTAAAGGATTTGTCATCATTTAACAGGTCACTTGTTGCTATGTACTAGGCAAACTGCAAATTTTTTAGCGAGCTTGTCAGAATGGCTTAGTAATATTATTTTTTCCTATTTCAACAGGAAGGAATTGAGAATATTCAGCTGAAGACAAGTTCCCAGAAATCAAAGATTATATTTTAAATGAGTATATATGTGAAAGTCTTCATAAGGATGAAAGAGTATGTCAAAAAATAATTGAATTTTCACTGAGAGGATCTGAAATTGGGAATTTAACTTTTGCAGAAACATGTTAATGTGATGTCAGGTCTTTGAAGGAGTTGTAGGTAACATATCCAAAGCTAAAAGTGAGAGGGAGACAAAGGAACTGGAAGGAATGGGTTCAGACAACTTGGGGAGGTGCTAAAGGTCATGAAGCTCTATTGTTGGTTCGTTGCAGATTTGTAGCTTTTCAGTCTGTCAGCATTTGGCAGTCCAGCTATGCTGTACCAGCCAAGGACCTTCTTTGTTTAGGGAAGGAGCCATTTGTTGGAGACTGGGCTTGGTAAAAGAGGAAAATAGAAAATCCAAAAGGAAGTGCATGAAACAGAGGCCATTTTTCTTACAAACATCAGTAGCAGATTTGAGGGAGTTTTGCACAGTATGTGCACCTGTGTAGAACAAATGAAAGAAATAAGGCTGATTTCCTTTGTGTTTAATTTCATGTTAGATTGGAATGTCTCCCTTTTTAACACTAAAAAAAAATCAACTTTTTACAATATGCTGCAAAGAAGATTTTAAAAATAATGCTAGATAGTTTGGAGTCTTTTGAACTCATGTCTCATTCATAGCATCATCATTCAGGACAGTGCTTCAAGATGGTGACACATGCTGTCAGTTCAGTCAAAGCTCATTTTCTGTGTGTCTGTTGCCCTCTAGGGACTCCAACATGAAAAGAAACATGTAATGTGGCTATTTGCAAGGAATCATTAAAAAACCATTGGCTTTTCTTCCCACCATCCATTCAGATTTAATCTTAGTTTTTATGCTTGTAATTTTGTATTTAGCATATCTGTGATTTGAGCAAAATTAATCATAAAAATCAACCAAATACTTCCAAACTCTGGACTATGTGGCAAATATTACAACTTAGGCATCCTGAAACATTCTATTTGACTCTGTGAGTTTGAAAGAAATATAAAAATATTAGAACTTTTGAATCACTATCTATTTTGAAAGTTTGGATTCATCATTTTCATCGAAGGTAGCAATATGCTTTGAAAAGTCTTTCATAAAGATGATATGATAATACAGATTATTTCCTGAGGAATAATTATAGGTTAGAAAAAAAGAATTGACTCCACTATTAATAATAATATGAAAAGGTTTCTGCATTTCATATCATAATTCAAATTTCCAGTAAACTTGTGTAAGTAAACGTTCTTTAGATAATCACACTCATGTTAAAGAGAAAGATTAACCCATGTTAACTGGACATGTTTCAGGCTATTCTAGCATGTCTTTTTTGGCTCTAGCTGACTATATGTGTATCTGACTCAAAGACAATAATCCATGGGCTGGACAGCAGCCGTCTGTGAGGTAGTCTAGGATAAAAAGTACTCTGAAGTAGAAATTATGATTCTCACTTTTAGAGCTATCTGGGAGATATGGAGGGTAGCAGGATGCTGATAGCTAATCTTGAGACTCATGAGAGGTCACAGTCAAGCCAAAGTGTAATAGGAGCTTAAGTTATTATGAAAGAAAAGTTGTGATGTAGAGAGAAGATGAAGAGTAAATTCAAATGGTAAGAGAAGAGGAAGCAGAAAAGTACCCCAAAACCAAAGAGAAATATGTTGTGTTTCTGGTCAATGCCAATATCATTAATAGTAAAATTCCATCAAATTGGGCTTCCATGACCTCCAGAGTTGCTACAAATCTGAAACAACCTCCTTCTAATGCAGTCTCCATTGAAAGCAGGATCTCACTTTCTGGCTAGTTCCATTCCTTCCATTACTTGTAGTAGCTTAAAATCACTATTATGAAAGTGCACCAAAGAATTCTCAAGTGAAAGTTTTTCCTTAGTATGTTGCTCATGTAAAAACTGTCTGGATACTTAAAATGAAATTGTTTTCTGTCATTGTTTGTGAGCCTAGCTGATGGGTGAAAGGCTCTGGCACAATCATGGACATTTTTTCAAATTTTCATCTTTTTCTTACACATGTAAAGGAAACTACCTTGTGCCCTCAATATAAATTACTTCATTTTTTTGGAACCTGTTTATTCAGTGGTATTGAGGAAAGTCAGATTGGTAGAAATGTGCAAAACAAAATCACATTGTATAAAAAATATTTTTTAAATATAAGAAATCATGCAAATATAAAAAATTGTTACTCTGTTTCTGGATTTACCACCATTTATAGTGTGACCCTAAGTCCTTCATGTCTACTCTTTGAACTTTAGTTGCCTTGCTTTACTCATTATTTGCTTTCTTGAACTCTTCATTTCTGAAAGAAGTTTCTTAATTCTCTTTGCTACTGCAATAAACTCATTAATGAGAATTCTCCTTTTTATTTATTTACTTACTTACTTATTTATTTGTATTTTGAGGCTATATTATAAAGCACATGCAAGTTCAGGATTGTTAAATCTTAAGGTCAAATGTGTTTATCATTATTTGATAATCCTCTACGGACCTAATGCTATTTTCTTACTTAGGGACTGTTTTGTTCAATATGTATATTATGCCGCCATCCTTCTTAATATGTTCCTGGGATATATACATTTCCAACACTTTTCCTTTCCTCTGCTCTCACACTTTCTGTGCCATAATTGTAGTTAGTACAAAATCGTGGTTAAAAATATGGTCCCTAGAAAAAAGACTGAAATATTATTTCTAGCTGTATAACTCAGGTTAGTTATTTAAATTTTACTATGGTCTGAATGTTTGTGTCCCCTGAAAATTCATGTGTTGAAAACTAATTGCCAATGTGTTAGTATTAAAAGGTGGGGACTTCACAAGAACATGAAAGGATGGATTCCTTATGAATGTTATTAGTTTTCTTATTTTTTTAAAAAAAAAGGTGCAATAGAATATGTTTGCCCCTTCTGTTATGTGAGGACCCAATAAAATGTCTTCTAAGAACTATAAAACAAACTTCACCAGATACTGAACCTGAGGGAAGCTTCATATTCAACTTTTCAGCCTCCAGAGTTGTTGGAAATAAGTTCTGTTTGTACAATAACAAGTTTATGTATTTTATTATAGTAGCCTGAAGAGACTGACCCTCTCTATGCTTCACTGTTTTCATATGAAAATTATGATAATACTTACTTCATAGGTTCATTTTGAGTATTAAATTAATTAGTATAAGTAAGTCACATAAAACTTTTCTTGTCACATAGTAAGTACTGAACAAATGCTGGTTATTTTATTCTTATTATAACAGTAGCAGGGCTTTGTGGTTAAACACAGATTCTAGGGCCAGACCTATATTTATATTTGAGGGTTTTTGTTTGTTTGTTTGTTTTTTAACCATTGCTTCCTAGCTTTGTGAATTTGAGAGTTACTGCTTATTCCCTCTTAGGCTCGATTTACTCATCTGTAGGATAAGAATAAAAATACCTACCTTGGGAGATGTTGTAATGATAAATGAAGTATTAAATGTACAATGCTTAGAAGATTGCCTGAGCAAGAAGTGCTGTGTTTTAATAATAAAACTTAGGATGGTGCTTAACTGCTTATGGTTAGATTAATTTTTATCCAATATGAGAATATCTGATTTTTACTTCTTTGTATTTACTATACTATTCAAAAAAAATTTCCCTCTCCTTTCTGTTTTCTTTCTTCATTTTAAAATTCCCTTGCCTCTTCTAGTACATTGTTTTGTTTGTATTCCATATCTTTTTAAAATTAGATATCTTTAAAATAATTTATATAGATGCTTTATCTAACAAAGGCTATAATGGTTTTTTATTGTTATCAACAGTATAGGAACTTTTTGAATGCCGAATGCTGATTACCCATTGTCCTTTCATGTTATTATTGACCCTTATTATCCTTAATCCTATGTAATAAAATGTATTAATTTTTTACAGTTAATACTTTTTCAGACATATATACATGTTTCTCAGTATTTTTTTCTCATTTGGTTTTCTTATGATTTTGGTTTACCACTCAAAAATAGTTTAGAGTATCTAGAATTTAGAAATGTTTTGTAAAATAGGAAACATATTTATTTGAATGATACTTTAAGATTGGCAACTATTTTCTTGTGCTACTTAAGTGTATAATTTCATTCTCTTCTAGACTGTGTCATAATTGATGACCAATATATTCTCAGTCAAAATGCCATTCATTTGAAGATAATCATTTTTCCTATAATTGTTCTAAAATGTTCTACTTGTGATGCTTTAAGTTTCAAATATGTATGAATTTATTTTTGTTTATTGTACCTGGGGTTACTTATACTTCTTTATTCAAATACTCATGGATTTTGTATATTTTTTATGTCTTCAGTCATGATGATTAAATGTTGCATAGTCTATTCTCTCTATTCACTACTTCTGGAATTCTTTAAGATGTATGTTTGGACAAGTTCAGTAAGTGCTATATACTCTTTTTTTCATATTTCCAATCTCTTTGACTCTCTGTTAAATTTTGAGATATTTCCTCATATCTATGTTCTAATTCATGGAGTATTCCTTTAGTTGTATCTAATAAGTTTTTAATTTGTTTACTGATTTTAAAATTTAAGTGATTTTTTTGAGTTTTTATAAGTTCAAATTGGGTCTTTTTCAATTCCAACTTGTTTTTCATAGTATGTATTTTTGTACTATAATTTCCATTTTAGTTTTTCTATTTAATATTTTAGACCTAAACTTTTTGTGGTATACTTCAAATTATTTTATTATCTCAATCTTGGAATGCTGTTCTTCCCATTTTAACTCTGCCAACTTTCTTTCTTGGTGAATTATATATCAAATCCCATGTAATTTATAATTTTAAACTTTTGTTAATCTTTTCTGCCAATAATAAGTAGCTATAAAAAGGACACCAATTAACAGAGAATTACATTAAATGGTAGATTGTGTGTGGCCCCATACTTTCTCACTTAGTTCTTCTCATATTAAGGGACAAACATTTACATGTTTTTTTTTTCTTCATCATGTATTTTCCTCTGGTATAAATATTTGTTCCTATGATCACTCTTTCAGATTATTTTCCATCTCATTTCTTCCACTCATTAGTATCCATTCAATATTTGCTCATATTACACTTCACCCTCTTTAAAATTGGAGATACTACTATCTCTTGATTTTTAGAAATAGACAAGAACACATTAGCCCTATTGACTTCATGAGATTAGTTAGGAGAGTCAGCTACCAGATGTGTATGGTCATCAAGCTTTTTTGCTACACTTGAAATATGCAACTTACCTGGTCAGAATTTCCACTAAGATTCCATGATTAGTCATTGCTGTAATGTTAGACAGGCAGGAATCTCTCTGGGAGCTTCTTTGTCTTATTTTCTAGAAGAGATGACATGGACTACGCAGTGAGGGGAGGACTTGATCTGACAATACAGAGCAGTTGACCATCTTTCACTTTAAGTGCAGGAACAGAGTATAAATACCATTCCCACTCTAGTTGCTGATTCTATAGATAAATGCCACCTAGTTAGGGTTAGAAACCACCTAGTTAGGGTTAGAAAAAAGTCTTCAGTTTGTTTTGTTTCCAGCTTCTGGAAAAGTCACCAGGGTATCAAGTTTGCCATGTTTTTTCCTGGTCTGTCCAGAACCCTTCAATTGTTTTAGATTTCAAAGTGTGAAGGCAGTGAGAGAACAACTAATTGCTACCCTGTGAGTGGGTATTAAGATCAGGTAGTAATTAAATACATTAAATTTTAAAATATATGCCCCATTTCTTTCCTTAGCTATATTTATTTTTCTTATGTAGACAGATGGTCCCAAATGAGAAACCTTCACCTTCATAATATGAACATGTCATAAGTTTATTTGTGCTCTCCATAGTGGATACAAGTCAAAATTATTATTCAAAGTCCTATTTTTGAGACATGTGCTCTATGTATACTTGGGGTTAAAATAAAGTCAATGACCTCGAATTTAGAGTTATGAGAATATAAAAGACACTAAATCACTTATATATTAACATATTGATTTGCTTTTGTCTTTTAAAAGATCAATGAAATACTTTTAGTTAAATGTTGAAAATATTTTATTTTCTGATTTTACTAAATAGTGTCTTCATCTTTACAAATATTTCTCTGATTAGATTTTTTTTCTAAACACAAAAGTAAGAAAATTATTTAAAAGATATTAATAAGATAAATACATCCTTACAAGATATCCTAACAAGATTTAATTAAATACATATTGGTTTTCCAAGTAACAAACCTGGAAAATCTGAAGACACTTTAAGAAAGAAAAATGGTTGAGTTGGGTGATTTCCTAAGTACTGTGGGCTAAGGGTTTATGTTTTCCCGACATTTATATATTGAAGCCTTAAATTCCCAGTGTGATGTTGGTGTTTGGAAGAAATTTAGGCTTAGATGAGGTCATAAGAGTGGCGCCTCCGTGGTGAGATTAGTGCCCTTATGAAAAGAGGAGGAGATCAGAGGGCGCACACTCCCTCTCTTGCCATGTGAGCTTGTGAAAACACAGTGAGAAAGCAACTGTCTGCAAACCAGAAAGAGAGCCTTCACCAGACCCTAAATAAATCTTCCAGCTGTAGATCCTGGACCTTCCATTCTCCAGAAATATGAGAAATAAATTTGTTGTTTAAGCTAGCCAATCCATAGTGTTTTGTTTTAGTAATCCAAATGAAGGCAATAAACAAAATCCAAGTAATGCAAACATATGTTCTTTCTCTTACTCACGTAATTATGCAGTTCATTCAAATGTATTCCATAAATGAGCACCAAACTCGGACTTTCATGTCTTATTGTTTGTAAATATGCCAGCTTTCTTTGCCCTACTGGATTTTTTTTTTTTTTTACAAATCATCAGACTCTCATGGTTTCCTCTACTGCATTCTACACAAATGAATTACTCAGACTACTGTTGCAAATGAATCAGAAGCAACTTCCTGTTTCTCTGTTCTTTTCTGAATAATTGTGTACAGAAGTACCAGGAAGAGGGGAGTGACACAAAGTACCCCATACATACTGATGCATTTCATTTCAAAGCAGTAATAAAACAATTTTCCCTTTCTTTGAATTAAAATTTATTATCTGTATACCATCATAATTCATCATATTATAAGTACATATTGGACACCTGGAAAAATTGTAGTTATTAGGGCAAGCCTATTCATCTGAACAGTAATACTTGAGTGAAAACTTCATGGATAGATAGGAAAAGAGAAAACAGATGAGTGAGGAAGTGGGAAGAGAGTTGAATTCTTTCTAGTGTTGTTTTCCAGCTGAGTATGAATCAAAAGAACTTTATAATGGGAAATTGTACCTGTCTTTTGTTTGGTAGTGTACTACCTGGCTTTTAGTTTCATCAGACTCAGATAAGACTAATGATGTGCTGATGCAAGTTTAAAAATTCTCATTTGTAGCATTAGCAATTTTTGTTGTACTCCCACAATGGCCTATTTCAAGCTACCAATTTAATGCCACTAAATGTGAAGTTTGAAATGGATGCACAAAATCCTGAGCCAGTAAGAGCTCCAGGACACCACAGAGCAAAATGCAAACTTTTAGAGAAAAATAATTTTGTGTAATCTATTATATGTAACTATACAAATGATAGTGTATGTGTGAAAAGACTGCTACATTGTCTTTAGTAAAAATTGGATGTTGAAAACCTTAAAATATCTATATCAAACAAATCAAGTCCCTAACAATTCATAGTGATAGAAGCAAAGGCTCTTATGAGATAAAATTAAATGCATAGATATTCCCAAACCTATTGGTGTCTTTCAGTTTCTGAGTATATAAAATCTTTAATAAAAATATCAACTAACAAAAGAAAGTGTTTCTGCTTTTTCCTATTTTTCTTGTTCCTATCCTTATGCATAGCAATGTCTAAAAGTCACATATCTCCACAGTATGAAAATAAATATTTACAAAATTAATAGTCAACTCTGCAAAAAAGCTTGAAATAATATTATTAAATAATTCATCTCTATTCATAGAAAATTAGTATTTGTAGTTCTATTTTGTGCAGAGACCCAAATCTCCTCCTCCTTCTCCTCTCTCTCTCTCTCTCTCTCTCTCTCTCTCTCTCAGGAGATAGATAGATAGATGATTTTTTTTTTAGGCTGATCTTGAACTCCTGGGCTTAAGTGATCTTCCTGCCTCAGTCTTCCAAGTAGGTAAGACTATAGGTACATACAACCACACCTGGTTCAATCAATATTTTTGAGAGCCTACTATGAATAAGTTGCTATTCAAGATACTGGGAGACACATGTGAAAGATACTGGGAGACACATGCAAAAGTCTCTATCCTTGTGTGCCTTATGTTTGAGAGCAGAGAACAAAAAATAAAAAATAAATAAATAAGAAAAAAATAGATAAGCAAAATACATGTTATGATAAATGAGGATCATTACTGAGGAGATAAAGTAAGGAGGAAAAGAGGGTGAACTTGGGAGTAACATTTTTGGTGAGTAGATAGAGAAACTGCAGTAACCATAAAGAGGAATCTCCCTGAGTCTTGACCTTTGCCTTGTCTTACTCTATGAAGAACTCTACTGACTATCCCATGTACCCAAAGCTAGTTCTGAAAAACAGAAAATTTCTAAAGCCCCTGAATAGGCATTTCTTTGGTGTGAGAGTACAGAAGAAAGAAAACACATCTAATGATGCATTTAAGAGATAGCGTCTGCAAGGGGACATTCTATAATGAGATGGAAAAAAGTTTTCTTTGTCTTCACTGAGAAAGGCCCCGGGAAGAGAAGGTCGGGGCAGCCACAAAGGGGAGAAGACAGCATGTATTTTCCCTTGGGCTCTTATTTTTTGCTAATTTTAAAAATAAAAAGACTAAACATATTGAACATGTTATGAAAAGATTTCAGGATAACAAATTAAAAATTGTTTAAAAAAGTAGGAACATATTACTGTTGTGAGGTGTATCTCTATATTCTGATAAATACACATTCCAAAGGTTTCCAATATAATTACTGTGAGCAACTGAGAAGGATATGAGTACACACAAAATAGAAGTGTATGGAAATCCCTGAGTGGTGGCTTGGGGACATGTAAGGTTTATATCCTATCCAAGCCAGCTGCTTTTATTTAAAAAGTCATCAAATTAAAACTTACTGAGTTCACAAAGTTTTACTTAACTTCAACTATATACTATACATGAACAGATAAAATGAAACATAAATTTCAATGAGCATGAGTTTTGTCATTTAGTTAAGAGTGCAAGAACTTTGGTATTACCCCTGAAGTATGGCAAATGCTGAGATGGGGATTGAGGTAGAAATTTGGTAAGATTCAGGATAGGGCAAAGGATGGGTTTTATGTTGGTGATTTGGGGCCTGAGATTTCAAGTTGACTTCAGGGTGTGCATTTGGGTGAGCTATTGAAATAAGTAGAAATTTGTCACATGAAGATACAGAAGGACTTAAAGCTTGCTTCATATACTATTTATGGAAATAGAGAAACCAATTTGATATTTGAGAGAGAAAATTTTACCAAAAGTCACAAAGGGCCTTTTACTCCTTAAAAAACAGTTCTTTTGGCAAAGTGCCTGCTTTTACATTAGACACTTGCTTATGTTGTTTTCATTATGCAATTCAGTTTCTGCTTTTTTCATTTCACAAGTTTAATTTAAAGCTGCTTCTACAGAATTATTTATATTTTATCTTATTTTCATTATAGAAGGTCCTAAAATAAAACATACAAATGTTTCTTGATTTTGCATTTTTTTTAATGCTGTGGATCCCTGGATACTGGGGATGTGGTAGCAGAGAGATGAGAACCTTCATGAGAGGAAAAAGTTGCAAACACATAGAATATTGGAAAGATACATTGAGGATACACTGATGCTACCTGTGAATTATTAATTTTAGATTTCAATGGTAAATTACATTATCTACAATTAAATTTTATACCTCTTTCTATCAGTTAGAATATCACTCAACATATTTTACCTTAAAGAGGAAAAATGAGATAACTAGGATTCTACATTTTGTTGAACCAGAAACTTATTGTAATTTCTCCTTGTGATATTAATCTCAGATATTTATTCCCAATAAAATAAATAAAGTGAAGAAATCAATAGCTCTCTAATTGGTAGAATGCCTTGGGGTGCTTGTATAAAGTTCATTACTGTTCAGACATTTAATAAGCAAATGTTCTCTCAGTAACTCCAAATGGCTTCAGTTCCTATTGAACACAACTCTCTTTTCAAACCATTGATGTGAAATGATTCTATTGACACTAGCTATTGAAGAAAACCTTCAGTTGAAGGGAACTATGTCCAACATTTATCTCTATTGGTGGAATTTTTTTTCATTTTATTTATTCTTCTTTTATTTTTTTATGTGAGAAGGAAAAAACAAAGATCAAACACATCTATAGAACAAAGCACCAGGGTTTGTACCAAAGTGCGGGGAATGGGAAGATTTTGCTCTAATTTGCTTTGAAAAGCCCTGATGAATTTTCCCATAGCCTATCCACAGGCCCAACAGTGGATGCCTCTGCCACTTTTGCACAATGTCTAAGAAATATGCTTCTCACTTAAATTACAATTTACATACTTTTCTGGACATACCCCTTACACTTCTTTTTCTTTGTTTATTGTTTTTGATTTTTAAAAACAGAAGGTAAATTTAGAGATGCACATGAGTAGAATAACAAATTTGGAGTTTGAAAGTACTTTTTCATTCTTTTAAACAAGTATTTGAAAAAAAGTGTCTGCACCTAAATTGCTTGGGCTGTTTCTATCCCAAGCTATGTCATGATACCAGTTGAGTAGACACCCAGAAAAGCCCTCTGGGCATTGCAGGGTTTCTCTTTCCTTTGACGTTTGAAGTCAATACTGACTACATATCTACTGTCTACTGGTCCTTTAATCAGTGTCCAGTCTGTCTGATAAGAATAGCCCCAGGATGGAGCCCCAGACCAAGCCATGGGCAGCACCCCTTTGTCCCTCTCACATGGATGGGACATGATTCCACAGGATTAGCCAACAATTATATGCTCTGAACTGATCAATTCAGTCAATTTACTGTGCAAAGTAAATTGATCCTTCAGAACAAAGGGTTCTGTCAGCAGGGAGCTACCTGAGAAAGCAGCATGCCTGTGTAAACAGTTCTGTCCTTGTCCCAGTGTGGAGTGGCCCTGCGCCATATGGTGCCACTATGAACTTATTAGCTGACGGATTAACTGATCTCTGCATTTGGGATCCCCAGTTTCCAGCTGTGAGAATGATTGATGGGCTAACTACTGCTCCAGTCTTGGAAGTTATTTCCTCCATTTAACAGAGTCAAGAAGACAGAAAATTGCCCCCTTTGTAAATGCTAATCTCACCACTCCTTCGAACACCCAACATAGCAATTTATTCAAGGCAAAGTCTTAAAATTGGTATAGTGCACATCAAATGCATACTAATTAGCAATTTCTTTTGAAGGCTCCATCACTTATTAAGGGTCTCCTTTTCCATATGTTCATCATGCCCCACTTCACCCTTTAATTACAAAACAGCACTTTCAACTAATTGTGAGAAGGTATATTGTGCCCGGAATCTGTATTAAACACTATACCTTCTGATGCCTAATTTAGGGTCACATAGAAGGCAGACAGATAAGCAGGCAAAAAGCTCATGACTGTCATCTGCAATTTTAGGCATATTTGGGCATTGTTCTGAAGGAGCGTTTTATCTAAGATGGCAGCTATGACACTCTTCAGTGGGCATCACAACAAGCACTGGGCAGAAGGAATAGGATTAATCCTAGGTTAATAAATGGGATCTTTTCTAGTTTGAGAGGAAGCCACATGGATTCAACAGTTACATGATAATATTATTTGCAACTTGCAATTGCCTTACCCATTTCATACCACACAATCTTATAAGAATAATAATCTGTTGTTTATATATACTATAGTTACACCATAGAAAGGTAATTTTGCAAAATGCAATTGAATAATAATGAAAACAAATGCTTCTCTCTTGTGAAATGTTGATGCTTCTCTTTATTAAAATCAGAGCCTTTAAACTTGGTAAGTAACTCTAACCTTGATCCCAGTCACACATCTATCATGTACTGTTTGTTATAATTGACCTTGTTGTAATGTTGGATGATCACAAGCTGACCGGTTCCTTTCTTTCTTTGACTTGTGATTTTCACAAAATATTCTAGACAATTAAATGATGATTTTTTTCTTGTTGATGTTGATACCCAGACAGAATTGGTGGGAGTTTAGGGTTCAAATATACCTAAGATACCATATGAGGACTAAACCAAAGAAATCTTTGGGTTCAGGATGGGGAAAGAGTAGGTAAGGAATCCACACTTAAAGAAAGTTTATTTTTCACAGAATTCTGGTGAAACAGGTCTTATCAGAAAACAGTAGAATACTATAAGTACTCCAAGGAACCAGTCAGATCCATCTAAGAAAGACAAATTGCATCTCTTTGTGATGGTTATTAATACTGTAATTTCCAAGCTCTCACATTCAAAATCACCTTAAGGTGAACTTTCAACCAAGATTTAAGTTGAATTCAGATTTTGGCTTTTTAAAGGTATAATTTTGGGCAGATTTTTAACCTCAACTTCCTCATCTGAGACTCATTGGGGGAATTATGCCTGACCTCAAGGGTTTGGGACAAATTGGTGTACTGATATGCAAGTATATGGCATAACATGGCCAGAGTTGGAAGCTAAAACATTTTCTTCCTTTCAGTAACCACCTTGGCAACTTGAGTTCATCGATCAATTCTCAGTACCATATTTACTATTTAGGTTGCTTCTGTGGGAAAAGAACTTGGGTATTTTTTTCCATATTTTCCCAGAACTAGAAAAAATAATATTAAAATTCATATGGAGGTATAAAGATTCCAAATAGCCAACACAATCCTGAGCAAACAAGAATAAAGCTGGAAGCATCACAATACCTAATCTCAAGATTCACAGAAACCTGATAAATACAGCATGGTATCTGGCATAAAAACAGACACAGAAATCAATGAAACAGCAGAAAGATCCAAGAAACAAACCCATGCTACTATAGTCAACTGATTGTTGACAAAGGCACCAAGAAAATACATTAGAAAAAGGATAGTCTCTTCAATGAATGGGGCTGGGAAAATGAAATATCCACATGCAGAAAATTGAAATTAGACCCCTCTCTCACCATGTACAAAGAGTCAGCTCAAAATGAACAAAGACCTAAATGTAGGACCTGAAACTTTGAAACTACTAGAAGAAAAAAGGGCAAACACATCAAGACATTAATACAGGTAAGAAATTTTTGGTTGTGACATTAAAAGCAGAGGAAATTGATAAGTGGGATTGCTTCAAACTAAAAAGCATCTGTACATATAAGGAAAAAATAACAGAGTAAGAGACTACTAACAGAATGGGAGAAAGTATATATAAATCTGACAGAGGATTAATATAAATGATATATAAGAAACTCAAAAAATGTAAAAAAAAAAAAACAAAGCAATTCACTTAAAAATGGGCAAAATAATCAGAGAAATGCAAATTAAAACCACTCTAAGGTACCATCTCACCCCAGTAAGAAAGGCAGCGATTATAAAGTCAAACAACAAGTGCTGGCGAGGATGTGGGGAAAAGGGTACACTTGTGCATTTCTAGTGGGACTGCAAACTGGTTCGACCAATCTGGAAATCAGTATGGAGATTCCTCGGAAAGCTGGGAATGGAACCACCATTCGACCCAGCTATTCCCCTTCTCGGACTATTCCCAAAAGACCTAAAAAGAGCATACTATAGTGATACAGCGCCATCAATGTTCATAGCAGCACAATTCACAATAGCTAGACTGTGGAACCAACCTAGATGCCCTTCAATAGATGAATGGATTTAAAAAATATGGCACATATACACAATGGAATATTACTCAGCAATAAAAAACAACAAAATCATGGCATTTGCAGGGAAATGGATGGCATTAGAGCAGATTATGCTAAGTGAAGTCAGCCAATCCCTTAAAAACAAATGCCAAATGTCTTCTTTGATATAAAGGGGTGACTCAAAACAGAGCAGGGAGGAAGAGCATTAGAAGAAGATTACCATCAAATAAGGATGAGAGGTGGGAGGGAATGGGAGAGAGAGGGGGAATTGCATGGAAGAGGGAAGGAGACTCGCATTGTTATACAAAAATACATATAAGAGGATGTGAGCCCAAGGGGAGGAAAAAAATAAGAGAGAGTGAGAGAAATGAGTTATGGTAGAAGGGGTAGAGGGAGGGGAGGAGAGGGGAGGGGAGAGGTGGGGAGGGGGGATAGGAAGGGGATAGGAGGGGCAGCAGAATACATCAGACACTTGTTTGGCAGTATGTATAAATGTGGCTGTATAATCAACGTGATCCTGCAATCTGTACATGGGGGAAAAATAAGAATTCATACCCCATTTGAAACAAATGTATGATATATGATATGTCAAGATCAATGTAATGTTTTGAGCAACCAATAAATTTCTAATGTTTAAAAAATAAAAATAAAAATAAATAAATAAAAAATGGGCAAAATATCTGAATAAACACTTCTTTAAAAAAGAAATACAAATGAACAGCAAATATACGAAAAAGATGCTCACTATCATAAGCCATCAGGGAAATTTGAATCAAAACTAAAATGAGATATCATTTACCCAAGTTAGGATGAATATATATATATATATATATATATATATATATATATCAAATGATGGCAAGGATGTGCATAATATTGGTGGAAATGAGAATTAGTACAACCATTATTCAGAACACTATGGAAGTTTCTCAAAAAAGAAAAATAGAAACTACCATATGATTCAGTTATCCTACTTCTAACCATATATCCAAACAAAATGAAATCAGCATACCCAAGAGATACCTGTATATCCAATGGTTATTTTGGCACTATTCACAATATCTAAGATATGGAATCAATCTAGTTGCCTATCAACAGATAGAGGGATAAAAATTTATATATATGTACATATATAAATTATATTAATTTATTAACTATATATAATATATGTAAGTATAAATTATATTATATTAAGTGAAATAAACCAGACACAGAAGGACAAGTACCACACATACTCTCTCTTACAGTGGAAGTTAAAAAATGTTGACTTGAATGTAGAATAATAATAAACAGAAGTTGGTAAGGTGTATGTGGGGCAGAGATTGAATAAAGAGAGGTTAGATTTGACCAGTGTGCATTGTATGCATGTGTGGAAATAGCACACCAAATACCATTAATAAATGAACTAAAATAATTTTTGAAAGGAAAAACTCCTAACAAAAAGAAACTATAATTAAAATGGAAGGAAAATTAAAAGCACTGTATGTTCTTTTATCAAGGATTACAAAATATACTGTGCAGAGTGGGGGTTAAACGATTATTTAAAAATGGCTTTCTGAAATCTGGCTGTTCTTTCTTTTAATACAGTTGAATTTTTACATTGAAATTGTATGCAGAGAACAATTTGTACAAATACAAAAGTTAGAGGATGGTCACTATATTTATATATTTATGAAAAACTGGTGTCAAAAGGTACTTGAGGAAGTCATCTGTATGAATATGGCAACAATTATCAGATAAAAATAATTTTTGTTCATTTTCTTTTGTTCTTTGTTGGTTTAAAATTCTAAGCAAATTTATGTTAATTTGGTATTATACAGATGATCAAATAGACTCCCCAAATATTTTAAAATTAGATAGTTACTTTGTTTTAGCTTTGAAGAGCTGCCCTTAATAAATGTCGTTGTTATAAAAGTCTTTATAATATTTTAAAAATTGGGTCACATATGGTTTTTGGAAATATTAAGAAAGTGAGACCTAATTTTTACTTTGAAATTATAATTTGGAAGAACAAATGGTGTCTTAAATGTACCTTATTTCTGATTATTTATGTTAACTGTAATGCTGTCTCAAAATAGTGTATAGCAGATAAATGATTTACATTTGGCTGGAGAATAGAGAACTACTGTTCCATCAGATTCATCTTTTCCTTCTGCCTTCCCCTTCCCCATTCCAGCAATTCTTTTAGACAAATGTCAGAAAGCATAATTCCTACCTTTGTATTGAACCACTCAAAGTTGACTACATGTTTAATAATGATAAAAAGTACCATCATATTTTTTTTAAAAAAAATGCTTCTTATTTATTTTCTATATTTTTCCCATAGCAGAAACCATAGATTGTTTTCTGGTAAAGAACCTCCAGCCTCAAGTTTAAGGGATATTTTATCCCATGGAAAAACCTCTCCCTTCACCTTGACCAGCTTTGAATTTCAAGTGACGTGAGCGTAAGGACTCCCATTTTTACATCTGTATTCATCTTGTCTTTGAAAAATACTAAGTATTCAAAGAATGTGGATGAATGAAGAAGATAGTTATGGTCTACAAAAAGCATGGCCATTGGTCTTCCAAACAAGACCAGAGTGCCAGAGAACATTTGCAATATACTCCAGCCTTGTACAGTATTCTGAGTTTATATTCTGACTTTTAAAATTGTGCCTTTTAGAGTGGAAGTCACCTCTACTCACCTCTCATCTTCTCCAAGAATGTACTCCATTAGAATTGAATTACAGAGGATCACTGATTCTAGACAGGCTACTTTACAAAATATTTTATTTGATCCTCCATCACTACTGAGCATCACTGCTAAAATGTGTGCACACCTGTGTGTAGATGGCAGTTCTGGGGGTGGCTACATACATAATTAGCTCAGGAATCTCTTCTTCCAAACACTGACTGACCTTATTATTTGGGGACTCTTGTTGATGGATATGCATCACTTGATTCACTATTATAGAATGGAATGAAAACTTTGAGATTAGTTTTCTTTTCTTTTCTTTTTTCTTTTTTAAGATTTCTCAAAAAGCTCTGCTTCATGTTTCTTGAAGATCACATTTGAAACAGGCATGTACTCCTGAGTTTTGCATCCCTTTTTCAAGTATTTAGACTTTTAAATTTTACAGCTCAAGGGTTGCTACTGGCTGGTGTTTTCCCTCATAACATTAACAGTATTCCCATGGTTAGCGTGGTATATTTTAAGTGATATATACGTTCACAATATAAAATGTAGAGGATCTAAGCCAACACCAGAGGATTTTCCAGGTATGAAAATGTACAAGTTAATTGAAAGAAGAGAATCACCTTCAATTTTACTTTATATTTCCTAAAAACATATTAATCACATTTGGGCAAAGAGTGGAAAGCTCTAGAGGAGTCAAGGATTTACTTCCTGTCTCTCATGTTGCAGATAATACACAGGCATACAACTAACAGTTGACCAACAGTACTTCCTTCTCAGACATGAAAACAAAAATGCTTTTGAAGCAAAGTCAGCAATACTGTGATATTGGCATTGTTTCATTATACAAAATAAATGGTTCTTAAGAATAACCAATTTATAAATTTGTCTTGCCTTGTCAATAAGTACATTTCCAATTAAAAATACATAAGGAAGAGGTGGGGTTGTAGCTCAGTGGCAGAGCACTTGCCTTGCATACATGAAGCCCTGGGTCTGATCCTCAGCACCACATAAAAATAAATAAATAAAATAAAGATACTGTGTCCACCTAAAACTAAAAATATTTTTTAAAATACATAAGCAATTAAACATATATAAGATTCTAACATTTTATGTTTTGTGGAAAACCTTGTAATTTACTCCTAAAATTAAAAAAAAAAAGAATTCAAAGTTGTCTAAAGAAATAATTAGTTACATTAGATATAAACTGGCAACTATTATTATTTTGGGAAATAAGTTATAACTAGCATTTCTAGCTAGATATTTCAAGTATTTTTGTCTTTTCTAAGAGAACAGTGCTCTTCCTCTACTCTTTCAAATATTTGTTATGACAGTAATCCTCATTCAAATGAATAAGAGACATTTTTCATTCATTTGGATCAAAACCAGTATTGAAACATTTCTAGACTAACTCTTTTGCACATTTATTTCAGACTTGAGATTGAGGAAAGAAGCATGAAAATTGTACCTTTATTTTTTTTATTCAGAACTGTCTTGAAAGACTTCAAATACTTTTTTTTTTCTTTTACATAATGGCAGCTGGACTAACAGCCCATGTGCCAAGTTAAAATCTGAATCAGTTTGAAAATGCTGAGATCTTAAACCTTAAAAATTTCTGTTTGAAATGGAAACTCAGACACAATAGTTCATAATGGAAATTCAGTCACCATAGTCAGGTGGATGGTGATACTGCAATAAGGAAATGTAATTAAATTGTCTACATGAGGAAAAGAGTTAAGTAATCATTCATAGGGAGCCTTTGTATCATCATTTTTTCCAATTAATTATTTCCTTAATCATTTTAGGTGTTTTATTTTCAGTTATAACTTTGTGTGGATCAAACCTACTTTTGATTTCTCTTAATTACTAATGCTGTGGAGATGTGTCTTTTCCAAGCTCCCTTACAGCCAAATTTCAAATCAATTTGGGCATCTCAAAAGCATTTCTAAAATACCAGATGCTCTGTCAGCTGCATAGAACAATACGCTAATAATTATATTTCTCTTTCTTACAGCAGATCAAAGCCAGAGATGAGGTGACATACACCTAAGATATTCAAACTGTAGCTTGAAGGTCAATTGGATCTGCTGACATATGTTGCTGATTTTGTAACATGAAAGCCAGCTAAAAAGAACAGATCAGTGAAATGCATGCTTTCCATATTCGTAATTTCAGATCTATCCAAATGTTTACAGACTGGTTTGAAGAGATTTGCAGTTTCTTGCTATCAGTCTTATTAAAGCTTGGCAAACCTTTCATAATAAGTCTATCAACAACCCACCAGAAATTTGATTTTAGTCTTAGAGTGCCTGAATTTTTATGTTTATTGAATAATTTTTAATTGGAAGCACCAGGACCTTTCCTCATCACTTGCCCATATTGCCATATGAAAGTGTGACATGCATGCTCAGCTTGAAAAGGCAACAATAGCTGAGGAAAAGCAGTGTTTTGTATAACCCCAGAAGAGGGCAGGCTGGCAGACATACTGTGAGAGTCCTTTAAAAACTGTTTTAGTGGGAGTACATTAAGCCTTACAGTAAAAGGTAAACTAGACTAATGCCAGGTTTCCCTAGTTTAACTTAAAACATTGCCACAATAAGACAAGTGCCATTCAAAAGCCAGAGTACCTCAACTAAACTAGAATTGTGAGTTACATCTACATCTGTCAACCACATAGCAGATTTGGAACTGCACTTAAAAAAAAAGAAATAAAGAAAATGACAGCAGTTCCTCCTCTAGTAAATCCAATATACCAGTGCCAGATTAATTTTATCATCTTATTCAAATGTCAAAACCTTGAAGGATTTCCCTCTATTCTTATAGTAAGATACCCAACTCCTATATTTGTGTTTCAAAGCTCTCTGTAATATAACCAACACTACATATTCCATCCTACAGGGAAGTCAGGGCATTCAAGCCAGAATATATGGGTTCAAATTCCAGTTCCATCACTTAGCAAGCTGTGTTACCTTGTAGAAGTTACTTAGCTTCTGGGTGCCTCTGTTTTCTCTTCTGTGAATTGAGGATTCAAATTGTGCATATCTGATATGGTTATTATGAAGATTAGAGGAGTTAATATGTGAGTGTTCCTAAAACTATGTCTAACATCTAGTGAGAAGCAGCACTGTAAGATGCTTAAGAAAGTAAAGGATGTTCCATTATACTGTACTGCTATTGAGCATGGACTTCACTGGAACTAGAGACTCAGCTGTCCTTCCACAATGGTCTGCTCAGACCCCACCCCTCCACAGTCATTGTCAGTCATTACACTATTGCTATTGGTTCCCTGTTATACCTTCTCTCCTATTTACTCAAAACCTACTCAATAGTTCAAAGGCAAGACAAAACTCTCTCTGATGATTTCTAGAGTGCTTATGTATTTATTTGAAAGGAACAGTGTCTCTTATTGATTTACCATTGCTTGGTCCTTGATCATACACTAATTTGAACTGTAAATTAATATTTCCTTGAATATTGGTCGTGTTTCCCCAAATAGTTTATGGAAGACTGGGGCAGATACTCGTTTTATATCTTCTGTAAGACTGAGCCTGCTCAATCTCATATATTCAATTGAATAGTATTTAATAAAGTCAGTTAATGTTTTCTCTTTCAAAGCTCTCTGCAACAGTAGTCACAGTAACTAAAAAGAAAAGGCTTAAGAAAAGAGCAGTACTGAAAAATACCAGAGATAAGAAAGTAAAGTTGTAATTTCCAAAGCCAAGGTAGATTTTGATGGGCTACATAGAAAAAGATGGCTCTTTCTCTGAATCATTTTCCAATCTAATTTCACATGTTTGAAATATATTTGTAAGTGAGACAACTGAACATGAAGAATCCCATGATAAGTTAGGACAGAACTAGTGCCAGAAATACCATCTTCTCACACTGATCTCTTTGAATTCATTCTGGGATTCATTGTGTCTAGTGCATTTTATATCTACCACACTGTGGATTAAGTTAAGAGAAGGATTATTCTTAGCAATTCAGTCTCCAGATATTTTATTCTAGATGGAATTAGAAATTGAATAGATAGACTGTTCCCAAATTTCTATGAGAAACTGCTGACAGAGAATTCTGTTATCATCTGAAACTTAGAATTTTACAGATGAGGTAGGCCTTTAGCTCTAAATAAAAAATAGTGGTGTCATGCCGCAGTCTGGCTGCAGCAAAATAACCGGGGGGTGACGAATAACTTGTGTATGTTGATACAGCAGGAGTAGGAGCCCTTTATTGCAGGACAGGAGCAGTATTTATATATTCCACAGAGCTTATCTAATTAGCATAAACTAGATACATCAGTCAACCAATCAGGAATCTCCACACTTAATGGCTTGCTTTTGTTACTTCTCAAACCACTCCCTCTGGCATTTTGCCAGGCACCATCCAGACTTGTTTACGAACTCTAACATTCCCCTGGCAAAATGCCAGGTGTTATTTTGACTTGTTTACAGACTCTAACAGTGTCACTCTTAAATTTTAACGCCACCCTAGATGGTGTGTTTTCTTATTTCTAAGCTTGTTGAGAGCCACAGTTTAGTAGGAATGGCCTAGCATTTTGCTAGAGGGAATGGTTGAATGGTGACCCTGCTCTAGGATTAGGGCGGCTCTGGGATTAGGGCAGATCCTCTGGGGGAATAGGGCGGCTCGGGGGATTAGGGCGGATCCTGCTGTCTCGGGCACCCACTACTTTGGAGTTCCTGTTGAGTTCTTGAGGGGTTCTGGGAGAATTGGCACAGAGCCAGGTGGAGGGAGTGTGTTCCCGGGAAGTGTGTGTAGAGTGCCCGTGAGAGTTTGGGAATAAAGGTTGCTGTTTGAACCTACAAGGCTGTGTGGCAGCTCGGTTATTTTGTGCCCAGACAGACTGCGGCATAAGCTGTTCATAATTTATGCAAATTATGCCAAATTTATATTAAATTTATTCAAATTTTATTTGTTTTCCAATAGTTATCCTTGGCTAACTAGTCAACCTTTCAGCATATATTCAGCTAAGAAGAACTGAATTATAGCCTGTATCATTTTGATGCCAGTGAGGCTATATAAACAAAATTATCTTAAGTGACTATCTCAGTATATTTTATACCAAGTATAAATCATATGTTGCTACTTGACTTCTGATACAATTATATGAGTCTTGAAATAAAGGTGAGACTCCTTGAAGGAGTATACAATTATTTTTCCAGTTGAATTTTTTCGAATTTTCTCAACATGAGGAATTGCTCTTCCTTTCATTTCCCTGACTCCTTCCTCTCTAGTTCTCCTCTTGTGTCTTCCTTCACTCCTTTTCTAACACTTAGTTCTTAGTCCTCCATTCCATTTTCTGTATAGTGCCTCAGGTTTCATCACAGTCACTCTAGTAGTTTATAATCCCTCATGGATGACTCTGAAATCTTCACCTTAGTCTTCAAAATTGCTACCAGCTCTCCTCTAAAAGCCTGTTAGGCATTTTTTTTTCCGTGTGACCACCTGATACCTCAAGTGTGCCATATGTTACAATGAATTCATTGGGTCCCCCAAATTCTTTTTATCTCTTAAATTTCTTGCCATTATTTTCCCCATCATTGGGAAATAAATTTCAGAATATCTTTTGCCTCTTCTTTCCTGATTCCATATCCATTAAATCATATAGCATTATTTATTTGATTTTCTTGATATCTGCCAGGTCTATCCCTTTCTTCCAGCATTACCCCTTCCATTTCTTCAACTAGACTCATGCTACATAGTTCAGTGCCCAAAACTACAAATGACAGTTATTCAATTAAAGAATTGACAACTTCCTTGTCTCAATTTCTTCACTCTTTCAATATATTCCATATCGATACTTTCATCATGTCACATATATTGGAAAATTTTCTCTGTCTTTCACTCATCTATAATAATGTTTCCCACTCTTGACTTTATGTACATTAGTATTGCCTGGGGAGTCAGGGTTTTGAGAGTATCCTATGCCCAAGCCAGACTCAGATCAAATGAAATCGACTCTCTAGATATAAGGTCCAGGCGTTGAGTGGTGACCCCAAAGATTTTGATCAGTCATATATCAGAAATACTAACCAATCAATCAGAAGAACTCTATGACCACTTAGTTTTGTAGTTAGCTACAAAAGGCCAGAATGGTTTTAAAACTAGCCAATCATTCACCCTGTTAGAATCCATGATTTTTGTTTTGTTTTTAAGCCCTCAAAGAGATAATTCAAATGAACCACTGATTACAAAATAAATTCTATATTCCTGACCCTGGCAATCAAGACTCTTTATAATATGGTCTACATTTCCCTTAAGGACATTACTGCCTCTATCCTTTATATAAAATTTCTGCTCTTGTCATCTCATTTCCACTAAACATGTCTAGCACATTGCCATTTCCTTGCTTTTACTTATAGAGTGGGTTGACTGTGACAGAGTACAACATTGCTTTACTTCATTTTAATGGGGGAATAGAATGAACATAAAGTAAGACATTAATGCACTCAACCAATCATATAGCAATTTACAGTGTTTGTGAACTTTCAGGATGTCTATGTTTGCTTACCAATAATGACAGCGAGTTCTGATGAATTATGAAAAGTTGTAATAGTGGAATAGATAGGATCAGAGATGGGATGATCAGGCCTTGCCTGGAGAGGAAAAAAATTGGTTAAAGAAAGAGAGTGGCCATATATTTATATTAAACACCACACTGCTGATCTTTTTAAAAGCACTTGTTTTGTGAATTTTTAGCTTACCCTTCATGAAGTTATGTTTCATACTTTTACATAATGTGAGGATGTGTTGACCAAAAAGATGTCTGCAATGGGCTAAAAATAGAATGATTTTCAAGAATAATCTAAAGTAATTCAATAGTTCTTACTTCATGTTTCTTTTTTCATACATGGCATTTTTGGTGTCTTTGGCTACATTTTGTATCTAACACTTAAAACATAAATGCTAAAAAGTAAAGGAAATAGTTTTAGGACAAATAAAATTTCATCAGATAGATGTCTTGCCCACAAAAGTGCTCAGAGGAAACATAAGGGTGCTGATGTAGAGATGATTTCTCATTGTCAATTGTACTAAAGGCGAAATTAGACATAATTCCCATGTCAAGCAAGAGGGAAAGCTTAGGTCACTGGATTATACCACACATAGTTCCCCAAACCTTTTTAAGCCTCTGTTTGTATCCTGAGCATTCCTGAATGTTCATAGGCCCATTCAAGAGGATAGGTGAGCAGGAAAATAGCAGATTAGAGAAACTCCGCCATACAATAGTTGTTCTCCAAGAATGAATCTAAACAACAGTTCTGTGGTAGCATGATGTGGAAGGAAGGTTGTGAGAAATTTATAGAAGGCATCTCAGAGAGCTAGCCACCAAGTGAAAAGCAGAAAAATTGTGTTTTAGAATAGAAAGATAATTGACAAAGGACAAGACTGCAGCAGCTCTGGGCATGTGGTGACTCCGTGGGGAATGGGAACCTCTCCTCCAAAGACCTAAAAGAAAGTTTCCTAGTGAATTTAAGAAAGGAAGATTTTCTGATGTCCAGCAGATTTTCAATCTGAGCAGGAAAAATGCTCAGATTCTGTGAAGTGAACCAGTGGAGGAGAGAGTCCTGGCACTTCCCCCAAGGATTCAGTAGAAGTTGGAAGCAACACCATCCTAAAAAGACTGAACTTTCTGAGTAGGAGATTATAAATTCCTTCCATTTTCCTTTGTTTTTTTTTTCTCTTCCTCTCTCTTTTATTTTGTCTTGCTCTTGTCTTTCTTTTTTGTACCAAAGATCCAAAGGCCACTTAGGTTTTATTTTCACTGGATCAGTGGGCACCTGAGCATGAGTAAATCCATGCACAGGCGTGAGAATGTATCATGGACTAAGGAATTGGGAGTTGTGGTTGCTGGTATTTTGGGTCTGTAGAGTGAAGAAAAATAAAAGGTGCTTTCATTTGAAATTGGTGTTCTTCACTCTTTAATAAGGAGCAAGGTCCACAGGGGGCAGAACTAGGTCTGACCAGATATAGATGGAAAACTGCCACCTACAGCATACTACCATAGGCCCACCTAAAAGTTTTTGGAAGATCTGTTGATGTGACCTGGGAACTTCCCAAACTACCCCCCTTACTACGCAGACCAACTGGTGCTATGCAATCTGAATTGTTCTATGGGCAGCCCAGGTGAAACCACAGACCAGTGGCTCCTGCCAGAGTTACACTCCTTTCCTCTGATAAAAAAAAGCATAGTCACATTGAGGGCGAATTTCCCCCTGAAGTAGAAAATGTTCACCAATGTTTGCCTGCCGGCGAGGAGAGAGCAGAGTTTACCATACAGACTCCCTTAATGAGTTTGGCAGTTTGGGGCAGAATGAAAAGGAACAAATAGTATGATAATTGTGTTCCATAAACATTCTCATAATTACAGAATTTTAAGATTGAAACCCTACAAAGTAGTGCTTTTTTTTCAAACCTCAGCAAGGAGAAAACAATCTTTTCATAATTGTAGCATAAGCTGTTTGTATAAAGCATTTCATTGTACATTTCTTCATTATTTGTTTTTTCATAGTTCTATCTAATTTTACATATTTTTTTCAATTAATTGGATTTTTCTTAATAGGTTTTTACTCACTTCCTTCCTTTCTCTTTCATTCTTTTTCTCCTCTTTCCTTTTTTTTGTAATATTTTCTTTATTTTTCTTTTCTTCCAATATAATATTAAATATACTACTGTTGATACTTAACTCGTTAGCCCATTCTGTATTACTTCTCATCTACTCTTCTTGTTGGTTAGTAGAACTGTCAAGTTCTTTAGGAATAAGCTTTTTAATAAAAATTTATATATATTTTTAGTTGTTCATAGACTTTTATTTTATTCATTTATTTATATGTGGTGCCAAGAATCAAACCCAGTGCCTCATACCTGCAAGGCAAGCGCTCTACCACTGAGCCACAACTCAAGCCTAGGATTAAGCTTTTTAAATGTATTTTGATTTGTAATTGCTATTAAGTTACCAATAAAATACTCTTCTTTAAAGTAGTAATGATGGTTGAATTTAGCACTTTGATTATGCTAATTGGATGTTTTGTGCTGAGATATACTCTCAGCTAAGGAATGATTGTAAAGACAGAACTGCTTACTAAAAATCCTTACATAATAGAAGTCCATTGCAGCAAATGCACAAACAACTTAGAATCTCTTAACAATTGCAGAAAAAAGTCAACCAAATGCCTCCAGAAATTTATAACCTCCAAATAAATGAATTCACAGATGTTAAATTGATAAAATGTCAAAGAATTAAAAATTGATATTTAAGGTGATAATGAATTAAAAGAAGAGCTAAGGAATGAATTAAGGCAAAAGATACAAGATAAGAAAGATCATTACAGTAAGGATTGATTCTGATAAAGAACAAAACAGACCCAAATCAAAAATGAAATGTACAAGACTGGGGCTGGGACTCAGTGGTAGATCACTTGCCTAGCATGTGTGAAACACTGGGTTTGGTCCTTAGTACCACATAAAAATAAATAAATCAAATAAAGGTATTAGAAAAAATGAAGTGTACAATAAGTCAAATAAAAACTCTGTTGCAAATCTCTCTAATCAGTTAGGTAAAGTAGAAGTCAAAGTCTCAGGGCTTAAAGAGAAGGTGGTTAGCCATGAAAATTCACATAGTACTAAATAAATAAAAACATAAAAATTATGATAAGAATATACAAGAAGCTTTGTAATGTTTTGAACAACTAATAATAAAAATAAAAATAAAATAAAATACATACTTTCAAAATAGTATGTTAATATCCTCAGCCTAATATTTACTTTTTGGCTTATCTAATTTCTCATTCATTACAATATAAATAAATAATTATAATTTCAGTTGTACCCTTTAAAAAGAAAGAATATACAAGAATTCTGTGACAACATTAAGGGAACAAACTTAAGACTTGTAAGCACTGAGGAAGGAGCAGAAATATAGACTAATGGAATTCAAAATTAATTCAGTGAAATATTAGGAGAAAAAATTTCAAAGTTCAGAAATGAGATGGTGCCGCAGTCTGGCTGGGCACAAATGCTGCAGTCTGGCTGGGAACAAAATCATGAGCCACCACACAGCTTGTAGATTCAAACAGCAACTCTTTATTCCCAAACTCACACCAGCCGTCTACAATCACGTTTTGGGGAAATCCACGTTCTCTGCCCAAAATCCACCTCCACTGGGCTTCTGTCTCCCAAAAATACTGTCTGAATCCCGTGAGAACTCAAGGGGAACTCAGGCAGCAGGATACGCCCTATTCCCAGCAGGAATAATCTTAAACCTTAAACCTGGAACCTAAACTGGGAACGCCCTAAACAAGATTATCTTAAACCGGGAACACCCTAATCTGCCCTGGTCCTTGAGCAAGGTCACCTACATGCAATGTCACTGCAAAATGTCCTATTTCCACGAGTACTTCCACTAAGCAACATGGGGTACGCTGGCAAGGAAATTGTCATACCTACTTGGCTAATGGCTCCCAGCAAGATGGATGTCCAGATATTAGAGGCATTTAGAAAATAAAATAAACAAGACTAGAAAAGAAGCTTTTTGTTTTGTTATAATTTATTATTTTTATTAATTATTATTAATTAAAAGAACCACTCAGTTATTTATATAATTAAAATGCCAATAATACAGGTCAAAGAAAGACTGAAAATCTACAAGAGAGAAATGCCAGGTCACATCTAGAGAAAAAATCAATCAGAAAAACAATATATTTCTCATAAGAAACCATAAATCCCAAGAGGGCTTGGAATCAAAAGAGAAATTTAAAATACTTTTCAAGATAAGCATAAACTAATAGAATACTATGCCAGCATTGAAGAAGATACTTGAAGAAATACTACACAGATAATAACAACCAAGAGAACTCTGGAAAGAGTTAATGCTGTTATAAGAATAGACAAACAAGTGAGAATTAGGATTGAAGCAAACAAGGAAATAAAATAACAGGAAGCAATACAACCTTTCTATAATAAAACTGAACATAAATGGAGTTAATCTCCAATTAAAATGCATAGTCTGGCATATTGGATTAAAAAACAAGACCCAAGAGAGGAAGATGGCGGCGAGGGGAGTGCATTGCCCCCGTGTGCTGCTTCACTGTGTGGGAGTATGACAAGTCAGGACGGCTAAAGGCTATCTTGTTAGGAATTTCCAGCAATAGTGGGGTGCTCCGGAACCTGGAGGAAGGATTTCCATCGCACGAGGATCGGCTACGGGGACCCAAACGTGAGAGGGTTGTCGCATAGAGGGTAACACTGCTTATTCAGCAAATCGCCCCGCGGCTAGAGTCTGCAGCATGCGCTAGGAAACGAGGAGATAGCGACGCAGGGATACAGCGCTGCAGTTTCTGCCAGCCGTGCAAGCACCGTACTCAGGGCTGAATTCTGGGTTTGAGACGGGGGAAGGAAGCGGTCCATCTCAGTTCTCCACACCGGTCAGACCACAGAGGAGGCCAGCAGCCACCATGTTGGAAAGCTGACGTCACCATCCCTGTTTTCGACTGACCGCAGCTCATTCAGCCATAGATCAGGTAATTTCAGGCTGCCATTCGCCTGCGGCTTGCAGACAGATTGCTAGGGTTCAGTGCCTGGGGGCTTCTTAGAACCTGATCTTATCAGAGCGAACACCGAGCGCGGGGCGGCCGAGTTCCGGCTCCCGGAACCGCCCTGGCCCAGGGCTGGGGAGCCTGCGGAGGCTGCTTCTTGGACCCTGCTCCTATCAGAGCATACACGAAGCACTAAGCGGCCGAATTCCGGCTCCCGGAACTGCCCTGGCCCAGGGCTAGGAGCCCGCGGAAACTGCTTCTCTGTCCGGGTCCTGCTGAGGGCCGGTCAGGACTCACCCGTTGCTTTGGTTGCCCGGCAAGGGGAACGAAATGCTGCCATTCGCATAGGATACCAACATGGCAGAGATCTGATGTCATCAGAAAGCGGCGGAGGAGAGAACTTCATCAATACCAGCGGCGACATAAACAGTTGGTCTCCTGGTAGGGGGGGTGAGGCACAGACACCCGAGTCTCCTCAATTTGTCGTCGAACCAGAGGGGAGGAGCGGGCCGCCGCCAGCGCCCGGAGCAGGCCCAGCGGCTCGCCAGCGTGGTGACCGCGTGACTCCAATTGGAGAGGGGGCGGAGCGGAGCCACCACCCGCACCCACAAGGTGGGCAGACCCGCGACCCAGTGGTACATGGGCGTGGTAGGAGGGGCAGGGCAGAGCCGCCGCCCGTGCTTGCAAGGTAAACAGACCTGTCACAGACTGGCGGGTCAGGCCCAGTGGCCTGCCAGTGTGGTACACACGTCACCCCAACTGGAGTAGGGGCAGAGCAGATCCTTCTCCCACGCCCGGATCAAGCCCTGCCGGTGTGGTGGCCACGTGACCCCAATTGGAGTGGGGGCGGAGTGGAACGGCCACCCGTGCCCGCAGGGTGAGCAGACCTGTGACCAACCTGCAGATCAGGCCCAGGGGTCCGCAGGCGTGGTAGGAGGGGCAGGGCAGATCCGCCGCCAGCGCCTCCAAGGTAGGCAGACCTGCGACAGACCGGCGGATCAGGCCCAGGAGCCTGCCGGCGTGGTACACACACCACCCTGATTGGAGTAGGGGCAGAGCAGAGTCGCCGCCCATGCCAGGAACAGGCCCAGCGACCTGCAGGCAGGGTAGTCATGACACCCCAATTGGAGTAGGGGCAGAGCAGAGCCGCCACCCGTGCCCGAAAGGTGGGCAGATCTGCGACCGACCAGCGGGACAGGCCCAGTGGCCTGCCGGTACGACAGACACGTCACCCCATTTGGAGTAGGGGCAGAGTAGAGCCGCCGCCCGCACCTGCAGGGTAGGCAAACCTGCAACCGACCGGCAGATCAGGCCCGGTGGCCTGCCGGCATGGTACACTCGTCACCCCAATTGGAGTAGGGGCAGAACAGAGCCGCCACCAGCACCCAGAACAGGCCCAGTGACCTGCCGGCGTGGTAGCCACGACACCCCAATTGGAATAAGGAGAGAGCAGAGCCGCCGCCCACGCCTGCAGGAAAGATACGCAAGCAGTATGAAAAGACAAGGAAAGAAAGGACCACAAGCAATGCAGGTCAACGCAACTTTAGAAGAGGTAAGAGCTGCAGCAGATGGAATGTCAGATAAAGAATTCAGGATATTCATGCTTCAGATGATCTGGAGTATCAAGGAAGACATTAGACAGCAAAATCAGACAATGAAAGATCACTTCGACAATGAATTACGCAAACAAATCCAGGAAGCAAAGGATCAACTATACAGGGAGATAGAGGTTATAAAATGCAGGAAGCAATAAACCAACTTAAAAACTCAATTGAGAATACTACCAGCAGAGTAGAACACTTAGAAGATAGAACATCAGACAATGAAGACAAAGTATTTCAACTTGAAAAGAACATAGACAGCTCAGCAAGACTGTTAAGAAACCAGGAGCAGAACATCCAAGAAATATGGGATAACATTAAGAGACCAAACTTAAGAGTCATTGGGATACAGGAAGGTACAGAGCTCCAAACCAAAGGAATGAGCAGTCTATTCAATGAAATAATACGAGAAAACTTCCCAGACTTGAAGAATGAGACAGAATCCCAAATCCTAGAAGCCTACAGGATGCCGAATGTGCAAAATCATAAGAGATCCACACCTAGACACATTATAATGAAGATGCCCAACATACAGAATAAGGAGAGAATTTTAAAAGCTACAAGAGAAAGGAAGCAGATTACATTTAGGGGTAAGCCAATCAGGATAACAGCTGATCTTTCAACACAGACTCTGAAAGCTAGAAGATCCTGGAATAACATATTTCAAACACTGAAAGAAAATGGGTTCCAACCAAGAATTGTGTATCCAGTGAAATTAAGCTTCAGGATGGAAGATGAAATTAAAACCTTCCACGATAAACAAAAGTTTAAAGAATTCGCAGCTAGAAAACCATCTCTTCAAAACATCCTCGCCAAAACATTACAGGAAGAGGAAATGGAAAATAACAATGAAAACCAACAGTGGGAGGTAGGACAGTAAAGGGGGGGAAAATAATCAAAGAGGAAAACAAACCATGTTTAGTAACATAAATAAACAAATATGGCTGGAAGAACAACCCATATCTCAATAATAACCCTAAATGTTAATGGCTTAAACTCACCAATCAAGAGACACAGGCTAGTAGAATGGATCACAAAACAAGACCCAACAATATGCTGCCTACAGGAGACACATTTGATAGGAAAAGACATACGTAGGCTGAAGGTGAAAGGTTGGGAAAAATCATATCACTCATATGGACTTCGGAAACAAGCAGGAGTGTCCATACTCATATCAAATAAAATAGATTTCAAGCCAAAGTTAATCAAAAGGGATAAAGAGGGACACTACATACTGCTTAAGGGAACCATACACCAACAAGACATAACAATCATAAATATATATGCCCCAAACAATGGTGCAGCTATGTTCGTCAAACAAACTCTTCTCAAGTTCAAGAGTCTAATAGACCACCATACTATAATCATGGGAGACTTCAACACACCTCTCTCACCACTGGACAGATCTTCCAAACAAAAGTTGAATAAGGAAACTATAGAACTCAATAACACAATTAATAACCTAGACTTAATTGACATATATAGAGTATACCACCCAACATCAAGCAGTTATACTTTTTTCTCAGCAGCGCATGGATCCTTCTCAAAAATAGATCATATATTATGTCACAGGGAAACTCTTAGACAATATAAAGGAGTAGAGATAATACCATGCATCTTATCTGATCATAATGGAATGAAACTGAAAATCAACGATAAAAGAAGGAAGGAAAAAGCATACATCACTTGGAGAATGAACAATAGGTTACTGAATGATCAATGGGTTATAGAAGACATCAAGGAGGAAATTAAAAAATTCTTAGAGATTAATGAAAACACAGACACAACATATCGGAATCCATGGGACACATTGAAAGCAGTTCTAAGAGGAAAATTCATTGCTTGGAGTTCATTCCTTAAAAAAAGAAAAAACCAACAAATAAATGATCTCATACTTCATCTCAAAATCCTAGAAAAAGAAGAGCAAAACAACAGCAAAAGAAGTAGAAGGCAAGAAATAATTAAAATCAGAGCTGAAATTAATGAAATCGAAACAAAAGAAACAATTGAAAAAATTGACAAAACTAAAAGTTGGTTCTTTGAAAAAATAAACAAAATCGACAGACCCTTAGCCATGCTAGCGAAGAGAAGAAGAGAGAGAACTCAAATTACTAGCATACGGGATGAAAAAGGCAATATCACAACAGACACTTCAGAAATACAGAAGATAATCAAAAACTATTTTGAATCCTTATACTCCAATAAATTAGAAGATAGTGAAGGCATAGATAAATTTCTTAAGTCATATGATCTGCCCAGATTGAGTCAGGAGGATATAGACAACCTAAACAGACCAATATCAATTGAGGAAATAGAAGAAACCATAAAAAGACTACCAACTAAGAAAAGCCCAGGACTGGATGGGTATACAGCAGAATTTTACAAAACCTTTAAAGAAGAACTAATACCAATACTTTTCAAGCTACTTCAGGAAATAGAAAAAGAGGGAGAACTTCCAAATTCATTCTACGAGGCCAACATCACCCTGATACCTAAACCAGACAAAGACACTTCAAAGAAAGAAAACTACAGACCAATATCTCTAATGAACCTAGATGCAAAAATCCTCAATAAAATTCTGGCCACTCGGATACAAAAACTTATCAAAAAAATTGTGCACCATGATCAAGTAGGATTCATCCCTGGGATGCAAGGCTGGTTCAATATACGGAAATCAATAAATGTTATTCAACACATCAATAGACTTAAAAATAAGAACCATATGATCATCTCGATAGATGCGGAAAAAGCATTTGACAAAGTACAGCATCCCTTTATGTTCAAAACTCTAGAAAAACTAGGGATAAAAGGAACATACCTCAATATTGTAAAAGCAATCTATGCTAAGCCTCAGGCTAGCATCATTCTGAATGGAGAAAAATTGAAGGCATTCCCTCTAAAATCTGGAACAAGACAGGGATGCCCTCTCTCATCACTTCTGTTCAACATAGTTCTCGAAACACTGGCCAGAGCAATTAGACAGACAAAAGAAATTAAAGGCATCAAAATAGGAAAAGAAGAACTTAAATTATCACTATTTGCAGATGACATGATTCTATACCTAGCAGACCCAAAAGGGTCTACAAAGAAACTATTAGAGCTAATAAATGAATTCAGCAAAGTGGCAGGATATAAAATCAACACGCATAAATCAAAGGCATTCCTGTATATCAGCGACAAATCCTCTGAAATGGAAATGAGGACAACCACTCCATTCACAATATCTTCAAAAAAAATAAAATACTTGGGAATCAACCTAACAAAAGAGGTGAAAGACTTATACAATGAAAACGACAGAACCCTAAAGAGAGAAATAGAAGAAGATCTTAGAAGATGGAAAAATATACCCTGTTCATGGATAGGCAGAACTAACATCATCAAAATGGCGATATTACCAAAAGTTCTCTGTAGGTTTAATGCAATGCCAATCAAAATCCCAACGGCATTTCTTGTAGAAATAGAGAAAGCAATCATGAAATTCATATGGAAAAATAAACGACCCAGAATAGCAAAAACAACTCTAAGCAGGAAGTGTGAATCAGGCGGTATAGCGATACCAGACTTCAAACTATACTACAGAGCAATAGTAACAAAAACAGCATGGTACTGGTACCAAAACAGGCGGGTGGACCAATGGTACAGAATAGAGGACACAGAAACCAATCCACAAAACTACAACTACCTTATATTTGATAAAGGGGCTAAAAGCATGCAATGGAGGAAGGATAGCATCTTCAACAAATGGTGCTGGGAAAACTGGAAATCCATATGCAACAAAATGAAACTGAATCCCTTTCTCTCGCCATGCACAAAAGTGAATTCAAAATGGATCAAGGAGCTTGATATCAAATCAGAGACACGCCGTCTGATAGAAGAAAAAGTTGGCTACGATCTACATTCGGTGGGGTCGGGCTCCAAATTCCTCAATAGGACACCCATAGCAGAAAAGTTCATAACTAGAATCAACAAATGGGACTTACTCAAACTCAAAAGTTTTTTCTCAGCAAAAGAAACAATAAGAGAGGTAAATAGAGAGCCTACATCCTGGGAACAAATCTTTACTCCTCACACTTCAGATAGAGCCCTAATATCCAGAGTATACAAAGAACTCAAAAAATTAGAGAACAAACAACCCAATCAACAAATGGGCCAATTACCTGAACTAGATATGGATATTTCAAGGAAATAAAACTACATACTAATATTCTTGATAAATATAGATGCAAAATATTGTTAATAAAATACTAGCAAATTCTATCCAACATCACATTAAAAAGATTGAACACCATGATCAAGTTAGCTTCATTCCAGGGATTCAAGGTTTGTTCAACATATACAAATCCATAAGCATAAATAGAATCAAGGATATAAATCACATGATTATGTTAATAATGCTTAAAAAAACCTTTGAGAAAATGAAACACCCATTCATGATAAAATCCATAAAGAAACTAGGGATAGGAAGAACATATCTTAATATCATGAAGGCCATATAGGACAAACCCAAGGCCAATATCATACTGAAAGGGGAATAATTAGCATCTCCTATAAAATAAGGGAGAAAAAATACCCCAAGGATGTCCACTCTTACATTATTTAATATAGTTCTTTCAACTGCAGACAGAAAAATTAGGCATGAAAATGAAATAGAAGGGGTACAAAAAGAAAATAAGAAGTAAAATTCTCCCTGTTAGCAGATGATATGATCCTGTACTTAGTAGATCTTAAAGATTCATATCCAAAAGTTTTTTAATTTATCTAGAGCTGATAGTAAAATTCAGTAAAGTAACAAGATACAAAATTAATGCTCACAAGTCAATAGTTTATCTATACATCAATAATTAATCTGCTGAGGGCTGGGGATGTGGCTCAAGCGGTAGCACGCTTGCCTGGCATGCGTGCGGCCCGGGTTCGACTCTCAGCACCACATACAAACAAAGATGTTGTGTCCGCCAAAAACTAAAAAATAAATATTAAAAAATTCTCTCTCTCTCTCTCTCTCTTTCTCTCTCTCTCTTTAAAAAAAAAACTTTACAATAATTAATCTGCTGAGAAAGAAATTAGGAAAACAATTTCATTCATGATAACTTCAAAAAAATATTTATGAATAAATCTAACCAAAGAGTTAAAAAGACCTCTCTACAAGGAAAAAGCAAAACGCTGAAAAAAGTAATCAGAAAAGACATCAGAAGATGGAAAGACCTCCCATGTTCATGCATAAGCAGAATTAATATTGTCAATTGGCTATACCATCAAAAGTGATCTACAGATTCCATGTAATCCCTATAAAAACAGTAATGATATTCCTCTCAGAACTAGAAAACATAATCCTAAAATTTATACGGAAGAACAAAAGACCCAGGATAGCCAAAGAAATTCTGAGCAAAAAGAGTAAAACTAGAGGCATCACAATATCTGACTTCAAATTGTAGCACAGAGCAATAGTAACAAAACCAGCTTGTTACAGGGACAAAAATGGACACATTAACCGGTTGAAGAGAATGGAAGACACCAGAACAAACCCATACCATCACAGTCTTCTGGTACTTGCCAAGTACACTGGTGAAAAGGAAGCCTCTTTAACAATCAGTGAATGTAAAACTAGATATAAGCCAATCCCAACAAACTAAAGGCCAAATGTTTTCTCTGACATGTGGATGCTAACAGGGTGGAGGGCAGGTGCTAGGGAAGAATGGAGGAACTTTGGATTGGGCAGAGGGGAGTGAGGGAAGGGAAGAGGGTGTGGGGGTGAGAAGGATGGTGGAATGAGGCAGACATTACTACCTTATGCACATGTATGATTGCATGAACGGTGTGATTCTGCATCATGTACAGCCAGAGAAATTAGAAGTTGTGCTCCATTTGTGTACAATGAATTGAAATACATTCTGCTGTCATGTATGACAAATTAGAACAAATAAAAAAATTAGATCCCTATCTTTCACCCTGCAGAAAAATCAATGCAAAATGCAAAGAACTTGGGATAAGACCAAAAACTCTGTGACTGCTAGAAAAGAACATAGGAGAAGAACTTCAATATATAGAAATAGGCAGAAACTTCCTCAATCAGACTCTTTTAGCTCAGAAAATACTATTATTAATCAATAAGTGGGATGTCATCAAACTAACAAATTGCACAGCAAAGAAAACAATTCACAGCTGCATAAAGAACCTACAAAATGGGAGAAAATTGTAGTCTGCTACTGTCCAAAATATTATTACTACCTAGTATATATAAAGAACTAAAAAAAAAAAATTACCTCCCCCCCACCCTTCTATAAAAATAGAAGGGAGACAAGTAGAGTAGAGAAATAGGGTCAGGAGAGAGGGAGGAGAGGAATTGGGGACATGAAATTGTTCCAAGTGTAATTAAATTAGCTATTCCTTATAATAATGTTAAGAAAGAGAATAAGTTGATTTTCTTTGTTTTACATCAAACTAGAGTTTTCAAATAACTCCTACAAGAATGCTTGATTAACTTTTAATCCAAGAAAAATATTTGGCTCTAACCGGTTCATTGAAGCTCTTCCCCTTCATAGAGCATCCAAAGCTATGCATTATTTAGTGTTGGTCCACTTTTCATTACTATAAAAAATATATGAAATAATCAATTTATAAAGAGAGAACATTTATTGGTTCTTGGTTTTGAAGTTTCTAATCACTTTTCTTTTAACGGTAGCTCGGTTTAATTTTCAGCATTAACTGGCCCACCCCAAGGCCAGTCTAGAGTAACAATTAGCACGCCCGCAATCCCCGCACCCATGCAGGTTAGAAAGACACTGTAAGGCCGAATTCTAGCGGTTTGCTGCTTTCCATGTTCTCTACACCCTGCCCTGGACCTTGCAATGCCCTCTCTATCTGAGGAGCTTCCCCAGAAGCAGAACCCTTGGCTCCTGCACCTTCCCAGATTCTGGGGATTCTAGGGTCACTGGGCACACCAACACCATCCTCTGCTCCATCTGGACCCCTGGCCTGCTTGGTAGCTCCACTTTCCTGCTGAGAGTCCACCTAGGAATACAACTGCCCTGCTCTCACTCCACTGAAGGAATCACAATTTCTTTATCCATTCATCTGTTGAAGGGCACCTAGTCTAGTTCCATGGTTTAGCTATTGTGAATTGAGCTGCTATAAACATTGATGTGGCAGTGTCATTATACTATACTGATTTTAAGTCTGAGGCGTGGCATAGCTGGGTCAAATGGTGGTTCCATTCCAGGTTTTCTGAGGAATCCTCATAATGTTTTCCAGAGTGGTTGCACCAATTTACAGTCCCAACATCAATTATGAGTATCCCTTTCCCCTCCACATTCTTACCAACATTTATTGTTAATTGAATTCTTAATAATTGCCATTCTGACTGGAATGAGATGAAATCTCTGTAGTTTTAATTTGCATTTCTCTAACCACTAAAGATATTGAAGATTTTTTCATATATCTGTTGACCATTCTTATTTCTTCTTCTGTGAAGTGACTGTTCAGTTCCTTTTGCCCATTTATTGATTGAGTTATGTTTTTTGTGGTGTTATGTTTTTTGAGTTATTTGTATGTCCTAATTGTACTAGTTTTTGTATATGTTTTCATTTATTTTGGGTAAATGCTGAGGAGTCAGATTGTTGGATTATATTATAAGTCTTGTGTAATGTTTTGTGTAATGTTTTGAGAAATTGTCTAACTTTTTTCTTAAGTAGCTGTACCAGTCTACATTTCCAACATAAGTATAAGCCCTTCAATTTCTCCACATCCTCATTAAAACGTGCTATTTTCTGTGTCTTAATCATAGCAATCCTAGTGGGTATGAAGTTGTAGAACATTGTTGTCTTGATTTGCATATTCCTAATAACTAGTGCTGTCAAGCATCTTCATGTGCTTATTGAATGACCATTTGTATACCCTCTTTGGAGAAATATCTATTCAAATCTTTTTCCATTAAAAATTGGTTTATGTTTTTATTATTGAATTTATTGTGTGCTTACAAGTCCATTATCATATATATTATTTGCAATTTTTTCCATTCTATGGAGTAATATTTTCACTTTATTAATGGTATGGTTTGCATGTGAAATTTTTAATGTTGATTTATTCATATATATCTATTCTTTATTGTTGTTTTTTCTTTTGGTGTATCTAAGAAAGCGTTCTATAACACATGTCACACACAAAAAAAATCCCATGTAACTCCTGTTTTCTTCTTAAGTGTTTCATAGTTTAGCTATTGCATTCAGGTTATTTGTGTTTTGGTTTTTTTTTCTGTACCAGATATTGAACCCATGGTATTTTATCACTGACCTGTATATATAGCCTTTTCTTTTCTTTTTTTTTTTTTTTTGTTTTGTTTTGAGAGAGAGTCCTGCTGGGAGCCATTAGCCAAGTAGGTATGACAATTTCCTTGCCAGCGTACCCCATGTTGCAGTGACATTGAATGTAGGTGACCTTGTTCAAGGACCAAGGCAGATTAGGGCGTTCCGGTTTAGGTTCCAGGTTTAAGGTTTAAGATTATTCCTGCTGGGAATAGGGCATATCCTGCTGCCTGAGTTCCCCTTGAGTTCTCACGGGATTCAGACAGTATATTTTGGAGATAGAAGCCCAGTGGAGGTGGATTTGGGCAGAGAACGTGGATTTCCCCAGAACGTGATTGTAGACGGCTGGTATGAGTTCGGGAATAAAGAGTTGCTGTTTGAATCTACAAGCTGTGTGGTGGCTCGTGATTGTGTGCCCAGCCAGACTGCTGCATTTGTGCCCAGCCAGACTGCGGCAGAGTCCTGCTAAGTTGCTCAGGCTGGCCTCAAACTTGAGATCCTCCTACTGGAGCTATCTGAGTCACTGGGATTACAGGTATGTGCCACAACACTAGGCATTGCATTCAGCTTTTTGATCCATTTTGATTTCATTTTTGTGTTGTAAAAGGGAGGATTTTGTCTTTATTCTTTTGCTGGAGGATCATATCATCTACTGGTTCCATTACCATTTATTAATAAAAGACTTTTTTTATCATTGAATTTTCTTGGCATCTCTGTTAGATAGTACTTGACTATAAAATGTAGTAGTTTGTTTCTGGATTCTCAGTTCTATTCCATTGATTGATATGTTTAACCTAACATCATTACCTCAGTGTCTTGATTAATGTAACTTTGTAGTAAGGTTTGAAATCAGTAAGTGTGAGTTTTCCAACTATGTCCTTCTTTCTCAAGTTATTTTTTGGATATTCTGGGACCTTTAATTCTGTATGAATTTTAATATTAGTTTTTAACCTTCTGCAAAAAAGCAAGCTTCATTTCATCAAGTATCACATTGAATCTATTGATCAATTTTTGGAAATATTGACATCTTAGTATTATGAAGTTTTTGATTCATGGGACCAATTATTAAAAATCTTTAATTACTTTTAATGATGTTTTGCAGCCTTCATTCAGTGTATATGTTTTTCATTTAATTTGTTAAGTTTATACTTATATATCTTTTCTTGAGGTTATTGTAAATAGAATTGTATTCTTAATTTTATTTTCAAAATATTCATTGTGAGTGCATTGAAATATATGTTTGCACTCTGATCTTGAATCTGACATTCAGTCTGAACTTGTTTTTAAATTCTAATTGTGAGTGTATATGTGTGTGTGTTCCTTAAGATCTTCTGTGTAGAAGACCATGTCATCTGTGTATAGAATAGTTGTATTTTTTCTTTCTGAGTTGGAAAATTTTTATTCCTTTTCTTGCTTAATTGCTATGGGTAGAACCTCTATTAAAATTTTAAATAAAAATGTTGAGAATTATGTCCTTGAAGTTTTTTTTTTTTATCTTGAGGGAGTGCATTTAGACTTTCACCTTTAAGTATAACATTCATTGTGGGTTTTGTAGATTCTCTTTATCATAATGAGGAAGTTGGTTTACAGGTAAACCTGAAATCAGGAAGACCATATTAGAGGCAGTAATTCAGGTAGAGGTGATAATGAGATATAGTTATAAAGAGTTTGGGACAGACTAGATTAAAACAGATAACTACTAATGAAGTAGAATTATTGGGACTTGGTTATTGATGCAGGGACAGAATTTGTGATCATTTTAAATTTGCAATAGAAGGTTGTTATTTTTTCTTCTTCTTACTATCAAGGAGTCCTGAGAATATTTTTAATATTACCCAATAGTAATGACAAGAGACAAAAATTAAGAAAGGTCATTGAGAAGAGAGGGAAAACGAGGTAAGTGTTCTCATATAAAGAGATTCTAATATGAGAGACAGCATTTCCTACATGAAAAGCAGGGATAGAATTCACATCTGAGAGTTAGAATGAGTCTAAAGTCCAATTTCAAAGCTCTGGGGAAGAAATTGGTAAGTAGAGAACAAAATGGCCATATTACTTTCCCTGGAAAGTGACTTGAGTACCTGTCTGCTTATCAGTGCTGATACTTACAGAGTTTTTGTTTGAAAACTCCTACTATCTTTTCTATGAGCAAATAAATTTTAGGAAAAGTGTAGCTGATTTCAATAACCACTGAAATACATAAGATAAATTTATGCAACTAGGAGAATAAAAAGATGTCCAAGCACTAGTAAGGTCCAAATTAGTTGGAAATTTTATCTTTTTGGTGGCACTAGTCCTTTCCATTCTGTAGCCATCTTCACAAGCAGTTGGCTACCTAGATGAGAGGACAGGAAGCTGACAACTAGGTCCAAGATCAGCATTTTACCAAACATCAATGATAGGGCATAGAATGCTGCAGTTAGAGAGTGGAATGTTTTGAATTTAAGACTTTAGAGACCCATCTCTTGCAGGTGTTTACAAGGTCCAGAGGATGGGTGTGGAAGAAAGTTGATGAAGTAAGGTAGAGGTGAAGACTACTGGAAATGAGAAAGTCAAAGTTTGGGATTTGTGTAGGGAGTATATCATTTACTGGGTGTATTGGATTTATATAGATTATTTCAGAATTTACAAACTCACCTATAAAGAAAGTATTTTCACTCTAATTATTAAATGAAAAATCGAAATCTTAGGAAGTTTGAGTATCTAACACTTGCTCTAGGTCCTGGCTCTTGCCACATCCTAGGCATGCGGCCTTCAGTATGTTTCTAAAACTTTCTGTGCCTCCTCTCTAACATGATAGTAATAATAAAAAATGATTTTATAAGCACTCAGAATATAAAACTTTTAGAACAATGCATGGCACATAGTAAATTGCTACACAATGTAGTATTATTATTGGTATTATCAGTGTGACAATGTGAATTACTCAAAATTCCTAAGATTGGGATATAAGAATGTAACTGTCCCTATGGTATGGATTAACAGGGTGGTGACTGCAGGCAGATAGGGTAAGGCTGGAGTAAGTGGGTTCCTGGGGGCATGCCTTTGGACTTTATATGTTGTCCTTGTTGAGCAGAACTATTTCTCTCTCTCTCTCTCTCTCTCTCTCTCTCTCTCTCTGCTTTCTGGTGCCATGCTCCCGGCTACTTTCCTCTGCCATCACTCTTCCACCATGATGTCTTGCCTTACCTGGAGCTCTGAGGAATGGAGTTGGCCCTCTTATGGACTGAGACCTCCAAAACTGTGAGTCCCCAAATAAACGTTTCCGCCTGTGTGTTGTTCTTGTCAGGTCTTTTAGTCACAGCAATGAAAAAGCTGACTAAAACACATAGTTACTCTCAATACTATACACCTGAACCCCTGAAAAATAGGGTTGGGCAGCTTCTTTGCCAATCAGCTGGTGTTCTTTTCTGCCAGTCCACACAGACCTGCCTATGCTAACTTCAGCTGACACCAGCCTCCATCTTTATTTCTCATTAATGATTATTATGTTTTCTCCCTTAGCTGCTGACTAAAATCTGCCAAAAGAACATAAGGAAATTAGCTATAGTATGTCTCTTGATTCACTAGTTATGTTATGTTTAAATTTAATAATGGAGCATAAAGAGATGACCATATTTGTGAGTCTTTATATGAGTCTGGGTTTGCTGCAGTGACAGGGACCACAATTCTTTTTTTATTATTTATAAATAAAATTGGGAGAACATGGGAGTACCAACATTGAAGAAATACCACAATCACAATTATTTTCCCTTTAAACTAACAAAATTGATAAAGTTCAAGGAAAATAAAAAACCTACATGACTGAGGTTGAGTTTTAGAGCCTTTTCTGACACAAGTTGTTTGACCTCCCTGAGGTAGTATCCTTGCCAATATAGGATAATTATAACCATCTTCAGAGAATCATTCAATAACCAAATCATTACAATAATAAAAATAGATAATATGTATGAATAGTTTGTGACCTATTACAGCAAACTAGCTCATTTATTCTCTGTTTCTTCATTTGGAAACACACATCTTTAGGTCCAGGCATGGGAGATTATATTTGCTAGGTGCTTGGTGCTAAGATCAGTGTCAACAGTTAAAGTCAATGCAGCCTACTTAGTTTTGAAAAAGATGTTATTGCATGCCTGATTCCCAGTGGATCAAATGAAAATTACGTTCATTACAGCATGAAGTTGAGAAAGTTTCTTACCAACTAAAAGATGCTCAAGATTCTCAATGTATGTACATAACTGTTATTTTTCTTTCTTTTGTAAAAGGTCTCTTTTATGAATCAAAATGACTACTGCATAGAAGCAACATATGATAGGAGTTATTGTAAAGGTCACACATAAATGAAGAATGCAATTGGAAATTGTTCAAATATATTTTTTGTTAACAAAGCAGTTAGTGATTTTATGGGTGATTAGTGTTTGCTTTATTTTGAGGGAGAGGAGAGAAGGAAGGTTTGTATTTCCTTTAGTACACACCTGACATGTACTTTCAACCAACTCTAACTGGTAAAATATTGGCTTACTTAAGCTCTTCTGATTAATTTTGATATAACTACATCAAAATTAAAAAAAAATGATCTGTGAATTCAGCCGAGAGATATGTTTTATTCTGGCAGCAACAGATTTAAAAATTTTTTAAATATCTGTATCCTTTGGAAAGATGTACTCTCCATTATTCCTAAGTCTCCACCTCTCTATGATTTATTTGTCTTACAGCCAACTGAATCCATTTATTTATGTAAATTGCCTAGACTCCATAGACATTACATTTTGAGGCTTCTGATTAAAGAAAAAAAAAAGAAATAAGTAAATAACCCAGGTACTTGTTTTTGCATGACTCCATGACACAATGGAAAAGGAGTTATGTTTTTATTCTGAATAAGTACTATGAATGCCAGCATTGCATTTTTTGGATTAAAAAAATCTGTTATTAAAATAATAGAAAAGGGAACTGCTTCTTAAGACAATTCTCTCAAATGCTTTAAGTAAGCAATCAAAGAACTAAAAAAAGAAGAGGAAAAAGAAAAAAAAGAAAAGAAAAGGCAACTGGATATTTAATTAAGAAGGAAGAATTCCTGTCACCTTGACTAAAAGAGGAAAAAAGCCACCCTGGCAGGTGGAAGGCCTTCAACTCACTATCCATGTGATTGCCTACAGAGCTCCTGTGATTCAGAGCTTGCTACTGCACATCTCCCTATTTACACATGCATGGGAACACTTTTTGTTGAAGCTACTTGACAACACTTAGTGTTTATTGTTTACTTGTCATTCTGAGAAACCACACACAGACTGTTTAGGTTACACTTAATGACAGTGTTTTTTATTCATTTTATATTTCTTTTTATATAGCTTTTGTTGTGGTTTAACAACTCCTCTCATTTATTGGAATTGTAGACAAGTTGGAAATGTGAGTGCATGGTAAGACAAACACACATCATTACCTTCCCTCTCCTGGTGCGCAGCCCTTTGTGAAATCTGCCAAGGCATAGTCGAAGCTGATGCATGGGTAGCAGGACAGAGGGGAAAGATGGTTTTAGAACACCCATGGATTTCTTGGATATTTCTTTAAGAAGGCTATTCCTGGTGAGATGGGAGCCACTGAATAGAATGACCACATGGTCTGCAGTTACAGGGCAATAATGAAATCTTCAGCAGGAATATTCCAAAGAATGTAAAGTTCCTGGGAAACCAAGTGTTCAAGTCTCCTTTTCTCCCTAGTTGCCTGCCTGGAGAAATTAAACTGATTACTAATCAGAAAGAAATCATCCATGGAAAATCTAAGGATACACTTAACATTCTATCCTAACTTCAAATTAACTAAAATCAAGAGTTGAGTGAATTTTCCTGAGATTAGTTATTAATTCATACAAACTAATAAATCATTAATAATATTGACCATACTGGGCTTATTTCTGCTTCTATATCGCAAGAGCAAAAGCCAAAAGAAAAAAAAAAGAAATTTTTATGTCTGCATCCAAGAAAGTTTTACATTCTGGATTCTAAGCCCAAAATCCGTTAAGCAACATGATCAAAGTTCATGTGAAATGGGATACCACATGCTTGGTGTGCAAAAGGAAGACATGGACTCTAAGGAGGAATTACAACTACATTTTAGGGACAATCTGACACCCAAGTAGAATCAAGAAAATATTGGCATTGGTAGTTGAAACTTGTAGCTGTTGGGCTAGGGAAATGTGAGCTAGAATGACCACAAAAGCTGGCTGAGAGTTTGTGTGAATAGCAGCTGAAGTTTGGGGGAGTAACTAGGACTTCCATAACCAGTATAAGTAGCAGCTTAGAGGAAGACTTTTCTTTAGGGAAACATCAGAAGAAATAAAAGCCTGGATCCAATAGGAACATAATAAAGTCAGGAAGAGCATAAGGCAGAGACCCTAAGGTCACACAGCAACGCCTAGGCCTTAAGTGGTAGTGGGTGGTGGGGGGAATTTTGTCCAAAGCTAATTGAAACTACAATTGGTTAAAGTTGAATATACGAAGCTACTAGGTTTTCATGTATGGCTAACTTGAGTGAACCATGGGAGCAGATTTGCCATATTTCATGAATATTTAGGTAGTTTAGGCTATTATTTTTAGTTTTAGTTACTATTTCTCTCCCTTCCCCCGTTGTTTTTTATTTTTGTTTATTTTCTCATTAATTTTAGTCTAATTTGATTTGCTCATGTTTGACTATTTTCACAATATTTTTTTTTTTAAATTACAAGTTGATTCCAAATGAATATTCCCAAATAGGAGTTTATGTTCTTAAAACATTTGCATGCCATGGTGATCTTAGAACATGGAATAGTAGGTCTGATAGAGTCAATAGTTTCCTACAACAGGAAGAAGGAATTCCAGTAGCAAACTCAGTGTAGTAGAGATGGCCAAGGATGTAGTAGGATGGAGAAGTGTGAACTAAAGAAAATGTGCCTTTCCTGGGTCATGGAAGCTGTGGACAGAGAGATTCAGTGGATGTTTCTGAGGAGACCACAAGTGGTCCACAAAACAAAGAATCAGCTTCAACATATGTTTGACCCAGAGAATGGGAAGCAAAAATACTGTTCTACTAAAAATCAGCTGAGTAAGAACCTTTCTCCTCCAGTCTCCTGTGGTCCACATGAGACAATGTCTGGGGTAAGGACCAAGTGAATGGACAAGGCAGGTGGCTGCCAATTCAATGAAGATAGAAGAATTGCTTAATATCTTAAACTTTTTAAAAATGACTATTTTGTTTCATTTATTTATTTTATATGGTGCTAAGGATTGAACCCAGGGCCTCACACATACTAGGCAAGCACTCTGCCACTGAGCTACAATCTTAGCCTCAATATCTTCAACTTTTGAGACTCCATACATTTCTGAAATGAGACTACGTTTCATAAGTTAAAATAGCTACAGGATTTTCCATTAATTGAGTGGAATTTTCACATAGTGGCATAGGGAAATTTTCCAGCTGCTAATTAATATGTAGAGGACTATAGGAAACAAAATTACTTTTATTCATATCCCCAATTTTTTAACATATTAGTTATAAAAGAGATAAAAAGAAACCTTCCTGAAACTGGCTTAAACAAAGGGAATTTGTTAGGCTTAATAACTGGACCTTCTAGAGGGTTGGCATCAAGTAAGGCTTGAGAATTACACCTTAGCTCCCTTGTGGTCCAAAGATGTTTGTAAAAAGTACCCAAACCTATGTGTTTTCTGTTTCTGGTCTAAGTGGAAAGAGTTTCCTTGTCCTGGCCTATTCAGCAAGAGTTCCAAGAAAATTGCCCTGGTTCAATCCATCTGTAAAACTAACTGTAGCTAGGGGGTATACGTTGCTTAGCTTAGGTCATAGACCAGAGGGTAGAATCCTCTTCCCTGGACCTACACAGGCCCTAAATGGAAATCATTGCATTGGCAATGGTTAATGAATTCCAAAGAAGGAACCAAAAATTCCTGTAAAATTCTTAATCTTCACAAAACCTTGTGAACTAGGTAATATTATCCCATTTTTCAGGTGAGAAAAAATTTCCCTAGGATAAACAGTTAGTAAGTAGTGCTTTGAGAATCAAATCCAGGATATACTAACTTTCAGCCTCATTCTAGTTCAGTACATTGCTCACATTGCACAAATTAAACACACATGAAGTTATCTGATCTATTCCAGGAACGGATTTTGGGCCTTTTCTTTCATATATTTCAGGTTGTAAAGGAACCTAGTGAAGAAGCTTAAGGTCTTAAAATGATGAATAAATAACTTTCTCTTCTAGGAGCTGAAAATCTTATCAAACATAGATAAGAAGAGTTTTACTTAAAATTTGGAAACTTTAACAAGGTTCTTTCATTCTTGTTTATGGAAAACTCAGAAGAAATATATGTACCTTTAGAGCAGAGCCCCTGTTGATTTTAGAATTGTCTAATCGTCCCAAAGGCCACATGTAACATTTGCGCGTTTCTATTTAATTTAGTTTGGACTGCATATTGCAAGGAGTAAAGTTTAAGAAATCCAAGAAAAGAGAGGATCCTAACTGCCAAATTGGAGAATTTAAGAGCTGTTATCATTATGAATAGGAGCTATTACCTGGAAAAATACTGCTGCAGGAGGTTTAGACTAGAACATTAAAACAAATCGTTGTCCTGGGCATTGGAGTTAAATAAGGGGGCATGATAATGAAGTTTCATTGTCTTGAATCTGTGGGAAATAGATATTCCAGGGCTTTGAGCTCATAAGCATTTAGTGCTGTAGGACTGTACCTTGATGAGACTCCTTTGGGGAAAAGGTAACTGAGCAAATTATGCTGGTGGTATATTGGCATATCTTGTAACCCACTTTTTATTTTAGAAATATTTCATATTATTAATTTACCTAAATATCATGGGAGACCGATGCTCAGAGATTTGTTAATTGCCCAAAGAGTTGTATTCTAAAACTGGAAACCCCAGGTGGTCCCACCTCAATTCTGAATGGCAAGAGAAGTCTTATGGCTGTTCTCTTCCCTTACCCAATAGAGCTGAGAAAAGCTGAGATGCTTGGTCACTTTTTTCTCAGACAGCTTTCTCCTTATTTATCCAGGATCATACTGGACAAGATTCAAATTGAGTTAAGCTGCACAATGACAGCAGAGGCTTTAGAAAAATCAGGGTTGGTATTTAACAATTTAACAACTTACAGCTAAGTTTCTGAATTGACGTTTAAGCAGGGGTGGAAGAATCTTAAAATAAATAGAATTCCAAGGCTCATTTTAAGCAAATTTCTTTCAAGAGGAGACCCCTTTCTTACTTTTTAAGTGCTTCCCTCTTCCTAATGAATTTTAAAAAAAAGGAAATAAGAGACTTTAGTATTGTAACATCTACATGTCCACTTTATAAATGTTATAAATACTATTAATGTACATCTGGAAAACTGGTGAGGTTATAGATTTTAAATTCTGTGAAAAAAAAAATGTAGATTCTATTATGCCTGGGCATAATTTCACATCTTGAAATGTGAAAGTCTTAGAGAACTTAGTCTTTAGGGCCTTTAAAACTAATATTCTTTTAGGGACACTGGCATGTTTACTGAAATACATAACACAGAAAATAAAGCTCTTTGCCTTACTTTATGCCCTGGAGTGTGATAAATTTTGTGGGTTATGGAATAAGCTGGTCCCCTGGTTTCTCAGAGGATTTAGTTCAGTACCAGAACGTCATTGGAATTTTAGTACTCTATCTTTTGGCCTTTGGAGTGACCATTTGTATTGTAGAGCACATGATGTAAACTCCTCTGGAATGTTATTAATACTTTTAACTATTTCCTATAATTATTTCAATAACTTCAAGGAAAATTCTTGTTTTAAAAGATCACCTTTCTGGTGAGGGACAATTAATTTATAGCCAATATGTTATTCAACAAGAAGTCCAGAAAGTAATCACCAAGAGGAATGAGATACTTGAATTTCTCCACATGACACATAAAAGCATTTTGGGGGGAGTAAAATCCAGCAATAAAAGAACACAGGCTTAGTCATACTGAATTGGGTACCTCAGCTTTGCCATTCTTCCTCTGGAGACAAAGTGCCCAGCATTCTGCAGGAAAATAGGAAGGCCTTAGAATGTATCTTGGGATATATTCCAACAGTTGTTTCCTTAAAGACAGAAAGATGCTTGAAACATTTTTCAATAGGGGCAATGTGGTAGAAGCAAATGAAAAAGAAGCACTGAATTGCAAAGTCCCCAGAATTAATATTTAGTTTTTATATCTATGAATATCAGGGCAAGGAATGATCCAATCTTCAATTATTTTCAGAAATAGGAATTAATCTCTTTATTTTTATTCCATAATCCTGAATATTTCAATGAGATATACCTGTTAACTTTCATCATCTTCTATAAATTATAAAGTATAATTCTCTAGAAAGTAGAAATCTTCACGTTTTTGGAGGCAGTGCTGATTTGGGTAGAAATAAGGACTGTGCTGTGTTTGAATTACTTTGATTGCATCTATCTCCAGTTTGAAGATCTTCACACTGTCTGCTGGATTCCAGATTTGCCCTGGGAAGGGCCTCAGAAGCTACCAGTTAAGAGCCTGGGCCCTATACTCACCTTCATGGCTAGTTCAAAGTAAGTTTTGTTTATGAAGGACACTACTTAAACTAATGGGGGAAATGCAGATAGTTTTCTGCCAAGCATTTTCCTGTTTTCAAAATTGTGGGAATTTTCACTATAGAGGAAACTGCTTTATTAAAAATTTTGTTTTCCACTTCCCTGCATGTCTGAGATTAAGCCTGTCACTTGTCTGCTTGTTGGGCAAACCAGCACTGACCTTATATAGCAGCAACTTCGATTGCATTTTCCTTTGATCTTTTTCTTACTCCCAAGGCCATTTAAAAAAAGTGGAGTGACATGTGCTTAGCAAAAAATTTTTGTCTCCATTTTTGTTAGTTTCTAGAGCAAACACGTTTTCAATTGAATTTTTATTTTTCTGGTAATTTCTGTTCTGCAAATTCACATAAAATTTGGCAAAGTACAACATTTCTTTAATAAGAGCGATTCCAAGAATATTTGCTACAAATAACTGCTTCCCAATGCCATTCAGTTGAGAGAATTTACAAACCTTTCTGGTTTTAGGTGGATCAAATAACAAATGTTATTTGGGATTCACTGTCAAAAAACCTTGGTCATCTAGACAACCTTTGCTCTAACTGTTTCTCTCTGGCCTGTTATCTAATACTTTGCTACTCTCTTTCTTCTCCTCAAGTACACCAGGTAGGGATAAATATGTCCTCCACTGTCTGCCCTTAGATCATTGCTGTGGTAAGCCTGACTGGGTGCTAAATATATTCACTCAAAAATGTATGATATTAGCATCATTTGTCCTCCAGGTATTTCCAGTTATTTTGATTTATTGAGGCCATTCTTTCCTATTTTTCTTCAATTTTTTTACACTTGTTTAAACTTTGTCCTTTACTTGCCCTGGTCTTTGGAGAATGTCCAAGAGAGAAGAAAAATTAAAAACTCCATCAGTCCTTACCAAAGACAAGAAAGTCAGATGCTAATTCACAGTACTGAGTTTTCAAGTTGACAGAGGTGTTGGAGAATTGGCTTGTTTAGACCCTTAGAAACAAATTTGATGAAAGATTTAAGAGCAGAAAGGAAATGAATTGAAATCAAAATCCCAAATTTGAGATCCTTAAAAATTACAGAGGTTGCAGGGAACTCTCAGAATCTTCTGAAATTCAAGTTTTTACAGATAAAAGTGACTTCTGAGAATATCTAAATAAAACTTCTGACTTTTTTCATGAGAACATAATTAATTTTATGACAAATTATAATCCAAAGACTTTGGGGGAGATGTTTGAGAGATATGGACATGCTAGGAAATTTATTTATACACTCTACTCCCAAATGTAATCACTTCTCTCTGGCTGGTATGATGGAATAAGAAACATTTAAAAATCCGGGGTCAACTCTGCCAGGGTTTTCCAGGAACGTGTACATTGATGGATCAGAAATACATATAGGAGGAACCAGTAGTCTCAGCATCTGCATTACCATGACCAGAGATTTATTTTTGTTGAACATGAAGATTTTTCTTCAAATAATGGAATTTTCTGTAAAATTCCATTATTTGAAGAAAAACATTTAGTCCCCAAACATCATTTTATATATGAATAAATTGAGGCAGAGACTGCTTAATTTGCCCAAAGTCACTGAGTACCAATTACTTAATCTGAGACTAGAAATGAAATCTCTTGTTACTCTTTTAATTAGTTATGAATGAAATCCAATCCAAAGAACATTTGTTAAAAGAATACTAGGTGTTTTAGACTGAGTTTCTTCAAATTCAGAGCCTGATATAAGAATCTTTTAAGAGTTTTGCTTGGAAGGTAATACCGGAGGAAAAGTACTAGACAACAGGGGGGTAAAACAAGGAAGGAGGAAAGTCAATTCAAGGAATAGCTATTAAATTGGTCACCCTACCTTGCACCAGGGGATCAATGATTGGAGCCGAATCTCTGTACTGAGATTCTCATGAAATACTCTCTAGGGAAAAAAGGAGAAACCCTTTGTGCATTGGCTCCCATCTGTCAACAGTGGTTCAATGACATTAGATTGCTTGGACATCCATATTGTGCTACAGGAAGATGGAGCACATTCCCACATTGGGACATCCAAGAAATCCATGGACAGGAAGTGAAAAGTCAGAGCTGGAGCCTTTGATTAAATGCCATTCTATGTATTTTGTTAGTTTATTTGTTTTTGTGGTATTGGGATTTGGACCTATGGCTTTTCATAGTGGCAAACAAGCACTGTACCACTGAGCTACACTTCCAGCACTGGTAAGTGCTTTCAAGAGGTAGATACAAGCCTGAATACAATCAGAGGCCAATAAAGTCAGGTCAGGGCAATTGTGAAGGACAGCATAAATTTCAAAGAGAAGATAAAAGCAGAAATAAGAGCAGAAAAACTGCTTGGCCCCTTCATAATACTTCCCCATCCCACTAAAATAAATCTTGTGAAATCAGAGTCTTTCATGTGCCTCAAACTCTTTCTGACTCTAGTCTTCATGTATCATTCTCTTCCTTCAGGTAAACTGGCTTTCTCCATGTGTGGTAAACATGGCTACCAATGCTTCCCAAGTTGATATGTTATGGTTTCATTATGGAAAAGAAACTCCATGGCCTCTCTCTGTTCCAAGTTCAAAATTCTTAAGGATGGGCATTGGCCTAGTCAATATCTGGATCAAAGAGAACATAGGAAATGTGGGTGGAGTAAAGAGGAAGGCAGTTTTCAGAAGAAATAAATGTATGTGGACAAAACAGTGGATACCCTCTACACAGCTGAACATTTTTATTTTATGAGCATTTTCTACTAAAATGAGATTATACTTGCAAGGAATAGCACCAAATTAACAATCTTAGTAAGCATTCTTCAATCTTGGATGAGCTCAAAGATAATGGAAATGGAACCCAGGACAGACCTGCAGGGACTGAAAAATGACACCATGATGAGATATATGACTATTTTTCTACTTTACAATTAGCTCTAAGTTTATCCCTTGATTCAATTCTCCTAAAACCTATAAAGATGTAGGCAGTATTGATGCAATATTAAACACAAATAATTTTAAAAACCCTTGCTTAATATTTTTTAAAGGAGAGAATCACTGCTGATTTTCTCTTTTCTAGTTCCATTATTACTTTTTGAGGTTAGTCTCTTCATAAAGTACAATTCAACCTGGAGAATGCAAGAAGGAACTAAGTCTTATGACAAATGTGCTGGTTTATATTCTCTTATCAGAAAAGCAACATCAAATGGAGAGATATCAGCATTTTATATACCTAGAATACTTGCTACTTACAATCTTAATAGTTTATCCCCCAATATTAGCTCACATCTGTGAGCACATACTACATGTGCTCCATGTCTTACACGATTTCATTTATTCGGTTCTCAGAACCACCTTGTGAAATTGATGCTGTTTCTTTCCCCCATTTTTCCAGTAGAAGAAATGGAAGCTCAGAGAGTGATCCCTTTAGATTTTAATAGTTACTAAGGACAGATCTGGCATTCATCCCTGGGAAGTCTGATAACAGAGCCTGATTCTTTTGCCCATTTATAATGCCTTTGCATTAACTTATGAAATTAACTTTAGAGACACTGCTCTGAACCATATTAAAAGGAAAAATGCCATTCAAATAAGTTTATGATTATAGACTTACTTTTGTTTTGCCTGAGTTACCCTGACCTCTGCCTTTAAAATGATATTTATATAAAATTGACATGTTAAGAATGTCATGTTGACATTCATTCTTTCCAGATTTTGAGATCTATTGTGATACTATCATTTCCTATATTCTTCTCAAAGATGAATACTACAAACTGTTGTCAGACAAAACAGAAATAATGAAAATCAACAATAGAAAACCTGATCACTAATAATCAGCAAAGTATATAAAGCTTTTAAATACTTTCCACCTGAATATAAGGTAGAAATAAGAGCATTATTTATGTTTATGCTGCTTATGCTCTTATGAAAACTTCCCTATAACTTGTTAGATATGAGATGTAAGTCCTTTGATCTCACATCCTTGAGATTAAATTGAAGTACTGGCATATTAAATCGAGAAATACAATTCAAAAATGTCCTGAGGGGAGCAGCATAAACTTAAACACTGGTCCATTGGGGAAAAATTATTGTTGACCTCCTTTGTCTTTATTAGTCGCTAAAGAATATATTATATGGAGAGATGTGATATCCATGTACATATGAGGGGTGTGTGTGTGTGTGTGTGTGTGTGTGCGCACACGAGTGGGCGTGCGTATGTGTGTCTTTAGTGGAGAAAGGCATGTTCCTTTTCTTTCAAGTTTCCCTTCCTAGTGCTCCTGGAAGCACTGGGGTGACATGAGAAGAACAGTATTGCTCATGTCACTGTCAGTGCATCCTTCCTGAGCATGCCGTGTCTGTGCAGTGGCTGTGCTAGAGAGTGGGGCTGTGTTTTAATAAGGAGACAAAGTATACATTCAAAAAGATAAATAACTGCTGGGCACAGTGGCACACACCTGTAATCCCAGCAACTTGGGAAAGCTGAGGCAGGAGGATTGCAAATTCAAAGCCAGCCTCAGCAAGTTAGGAGATGCTAAGCAAATTAACGAGACCCTTTCTCAATAAAGAAGACTGAGGATGTGGCTTTGTGGTGAAGCACCCCTGAGTTCAATCCCTGATACAAAAAAAAGAAAAAAAGGAAAGAAGGAAAAAAATCTATAACACTAACAACACTAATCACCTGCTGAGTTCCAAGTGAATCATGCTCATATAAGAGCTATGAAGAGTCCTTGATGGACCAATGGCTGAGAGCAAGAGTGAACAAGAGTGTGGCAGTTAGGAGGTGGGGTGTGAGGGTAACTATAAGATGGGAAGAATGAACGCTAGATCCCTAATTGCTAGGGTCTTCCTAACTATCTGAGTATTTCCCCCAGGAGAATGTTGCCTGAATTTTAAACACCCCTTGGAGTCTAGTGTTTTGGGGGAGCTTTTGAGGATGAAACAAATTATCATAATTTTGTGCCAAATTTGGTATTATCACAGTTGAAAAGAAAGTATTTCATTTTGAAAGAAGATTTTATTTTTGGTTGTGAAGTGGGAGCAACTTATTACAGGTTGTTCTTTGCAACATAGCTCAGGAGGAACAAAGAGATAAAGCTGTTAGTGTCTAATGAGGCAAAAATATCTTTTATTGGTGAGTATGTTAAAAGCTGAGTGGCAACTATAGTTCACTTTTCATAGTCAGGGCAAGAAACTGAGAATTAATGGAAAAATGGGAAATATGACTTTGCTCTAGAAACTGAGTGATGGAACATTGTCTAGCAGTAATAATGCTTAGAATGTGTTGGATATGTAACGTGTCATCTGCCCTGTCTTCAACTGATCACACACTAGCTCCTCACTCTCTCTCTTCTCACAGCTTGGGTAGAAGTGGGCCAGTAGGTTAGAGTAAGGCCCAGATTGGCAAACAGCTGCCCAGATGCAATTAAGGAATTTGCTGTTTTATAATCATAAAAAAGAAAAAAAATCAACATGTGTCTGTTTAATGTTAATATCAATTTATTTCCGAAAACTGTATGTATTAATTAGGGCAAATGCTATCTTTCTACTAAAAAAAAGAGACCAAACAATTTTAAATAAATAGAAATGTATTTAGTTCAAATGGAATTGGCCAATTTAGAATGATGGTAGACATGCTCCATGAACTTTTAGGAACTTTCCTTTCACCCTGTGGCCCCACTGTCATTCCCAAAGTTGATGTGTGGGTTGTTGGCTCACAAACAGTCTTATTTGTGAATATAAAAGGCAAAGTCAAGGAAAGCAAGTAGCCTTCAAGTTCAAATTAATCCAGGATTTTTATACTTAATTTCTACATGCATCCCATTGACTCAAATTCAGTAATGTGACACACCCATATGCAAAGGAAATGGACTTTCTAGTTAGACATTTACACAAAGAACTAGAATTGTTCCTAGCTCTTAAATTATCTAGAAAGTATTAGCACCCATGAACATTAGCTGTTGTTATTATCAATATTATATCAATTCTCCTTTGTTGGAGAACGGCTGACAATATATCTCAGCAGTTGAATCAAGGGCCCAACTTGTGTCTTACCCTGTCCTTAGAAGATTCAAGTATTGTTCAAGACTGGACAACTGACCTTCCCTTTTCACTTTTGTACCACCCAACTTCCAGCTTAGAAACCTTGTGATTATCCTTGACCCCTATTTTTTACACTCTACATCTAATCCACCAGTAAATCCTGTCTCTTGTTATCTTCAAAATACAAACAAGAGAATCTAATTCCATCTCTACCACTGCCATCTTGGTTCAAGCCATCATTATCTCTTACCTCATTTGTCATTTATCCCAGAACAATTTTCAACAATATGCATGGTTATTAAAATAGAACTGAGGTAATATTCCAGATTTCTCATGACTGCACATAGCACATTATAATGGTTAATCTGAATTGTCAACGTGATTGGATTAAGAGGCCTAAGATTAAGATGCTTCTGAGTGTGTCGGTAAGGGTATTTCTAGGAACGATTGGCATGTGGGACAATGAACTGAAGCCGAGACCCATCCTAAGTGTTGGCAGCACAATACAATAGGTTGGAGGTTTGGATATAATAAAAGTTAGAAGAACAAGGAAGAAGCAGCAGATGTAAGCTCCATTCTTCTCAAACAGGTTCTTGACTGCTGCTGCAATGACCTGAGGACATCAGACTCCAGCTCCCTCACTCTTCCAAATCAGACTGTTGCCCAGGACTCTCCAGGGAGTTTACAGGCCTTTGGTCCCAGAATGGGGTAGCATCATTGATCCCTCTTATTCTGAGGTTTTACCTTCTTGGACTGCACAGCAATTTGATCCTCTACCTCTCTAGCCTGTAGATGACTATTGCATATATAATATACAATTTAATATATATAAGATATATAATATAATAATATATAATAAGTTTATATATAATATATATAAATAAAATCCTGTTGATTCTTTTATTCTAGAGAACCCTGAGTAATACACACCTAGATAAAATAGAAGTATCCATAGCCTTGGTGAAGGGAGAGAGAAAAGTTGAGATGACCATTCATTGAGCCTTAGAAGAAGAGGTTATGAAGATTTGGGCATTTAAGACCAGAAGCAAATGGACTATGAACATCTTCTGTGCAAACAAATTGTCCCATGTACCTCAGCAGATACAACAAAGGGCCTCATAATCTAGACTAGACTAGCCTGGATCAGCCACCTGTGCTCAGGTGAAGAGTCTCATGACTCATCACTCCCTGTCTAAATCAGCCCCCAAAGATACAAGGCTACTCCTGCAAATCCTCGAAATTCTGCTTCATACTTCCTTATCCCTGACTTTCCGTTTAGGTTTCTGTATGCAGCACTCCCCCATTTTAGAATCAAATCGTTTTCCATTATAATTCAGAAATACTCAGGTCCCCAAACGAACCTGAGATTTCAGCTATTCAGCAAAATTTTTATTTGCAAAGCACATGCCTGCTAGCCTGTGCGATTGCAGTTGCTATTCATATGAATGTTGGCAACATTTCATTGTGGGGGTCAATTATGGTCATTTACCATGATGACATAATAACAACTGCAAAAAATGTGAAAGCTAAAGTAGGGTTATTATTACTGTTTGTAAAGTCTGTGTCCCAGATGTTCCTGCCAGGAGAGAGAAAAGCTGGAGTGCAGAGATAGCTGACAACAGTGCTAACCATTCAAATCACCACCAGATTGAACAATTTGCAAGACAGGGATGTAACAGGAGGCTAAAGCCAGCATTTGAGTTTCACTGCTTCCCTCACCTTGAACTGCAAGTCCTTGCTTTCTTGGCATGTCACACAGAAACACCTCTGCACCCTAGCCTCAGGACGAAAGAAAAAGGAAAGAAAGAAATACAGGCAGTGCATTTACCCAGAGAGATGGGCCAACAGCCAGTGTCATTCTCTGATATATGGCCAAGGAGGAATTTATTTCCAACTAGTAGTGGATTGGGGGGCCCATAAAACTGTATAGCTTCAACCCAATGAAATAAGGTTAGTAAAATACATAAACTCTGATACAGCACCATGAAGTATGTCTCTAGTCACCTGCAATTCACCAATGACTTCGTGACAGATATTCCCAGCACCTTGCTATTTTTTGTCAGCTGTGATCAGTGTGTGCCTTTCAGCATAGTTCACTTTCCTTCCCTCCCCCACCCTCTCTCTTCCATCCTGGGCAGAGGTCTTGTGCTAGGGTATCAGTAAGCTTGCTGAGTGTGGAGATTCTTAGCAGATCCGGCAGCAGATCTCTTGAGTGATAACAGTCCAACAGCAAGCACCAGCATGAGACAAAAGCACAGTACTTGTCGAATAAAAAATACAGCAGCAGTTGAATAGCTGAAAAGGTAATAAAAAAAAAATCCAGCTCTAAAAAAAATTCAACTCTGATGATGCCTGTTTTTTTTTTTTCAAATGGAGAAAAAAATCACAGTAGGCAGGAGCTCCATTTTTTTTTACACTTCATAGTTCTGTCAGTGTGATGTTGAACAAGTGCCATTAATCAAGAGCGCTGTTATTCATTAGGCACAGTGATGTACTTGAATTGTTACTTTAGTATCATTGTTCAAAGCCTCTGGAACAGCTTAAAAGAAGAAGGAAAAAATTTACAGCTATAGTTTACAGCAAGGATTGTAAAAGAACTTTCCTACTATTAACCAAATGTTAAACATGGTAATAATAGTAATAATACCTTGTATTTATACAGTGACTGTCTTCTGAGAAACTCAAAGTACTAAACAAACAGTAGTTTATTCATTGTCAACACCATCCTTTTGAAGAAAGCTAGAGGGAGGTATTATTATCCTTCTTGCTATCAGACCAATAATATGGTTCTTTGTGTTTACAGTTATCTCTGATGTGTGCTTTAGAGGAGTGGCAGACAAGAAGGAAGGATAGGAAAATGGTGTATGTGAGGTGGTGGGAGTAAAGAATTCTGCCCATCTTTTGAAGAATCAAACTAAGGTGAATCCTTTACTGTGCAGTGGTTGTGAGGAATTTGGATAAACATGACGGTTAAACTAATTTCTCTGGTCATCGGAAATTAATTATAGCATATTGTAATCAGAATGCACATCCTAAGGAAATTAACTGCCAAGAGGAGGAAGAACTCACATATTGTGGGGCAGGTTTTCTGAAACCCCAAAGCTGGGATGCTCATTTGGCTTCTCACAGTGGTTGGTTCGTGGCCCTGCCTACCTTCTCACAACTGATTGGACCCAGGATGATCCAATGGGATTCCTTTTCCTGGCATTTAGGAAAGGATTGTGGGGAAGCCAGTGAGTCAGAAGTATTTCTAAACTGGGAAGTGATTAAGGGTATTCCTGTAATAATTCTGTTTGCTCCATCTAAAAATGAAACAGGGAGGAGAAGGAGAGAATATGATTTGGTTGGTGACTGAATATTTTCTTTCTGTCCTAGGATTCTGTTCAATAAATATCTATCTTGCTTAAGAATTTTTATTTTTACTAGTGAATACATGGTTTCTAATTAAAATAAGAAAATGCCCCCACATATCTGATAGCTTCTGTAGGGAGCTCAGCCCAGAGAGTCCATTTAATGGAATATAATTTAACTCTGAAAAGGATGACATTTATTTTGTTTTGTGTTTTACTTGCCTATTTCCCTTTATTGGAACATGATCTTAGTTTATTTGGATTCTCTGGAAACCAGGATTTTTTTTTTTTTTTTTTAAGCAACAGCTTGATAAAACTTGAAGAAAATTGGCCTGTCTTTGTAAGTCACTTTCATCCAATAAGACAGGCACAACAAAAACCTCAACACTTGCCCCTTGAGCCAGCCTTTCCAGTCTGAGGCAAACAACAGAAAGTATATGCTGAATTTTTAAGAAAAGTACTTGAAGGCAATATTGTGTTCCCTAATTCTTGTTCTCCTGCCACAAGAAAAAGAAGCCACATTCCAATTCTCCTCCATTGCACACCTCCTTTTGCTTTTGGTAACAAAGCATTGCATGTGCAGATCTGTATAGCAGAATGGAAAAGCAGGCATAGATTCCCAGAGCAAAAAAACTATAGTGCTTATGATAGTAAATTAGCAATAAAGTCTTCTCCAAGAGAGTAAACCATTTAAGGACTTCTCCAGGAGAGTGGACCTGCCAAAGCAGTGACCCTAAGTGTTTTCTTATAAAAGTATGCCAAGGACTTTAGAGTCAAATAAACCTTCCCAGCTTTTTACAAGAATGACTTTAGATAGGTTATTGAAGTTTTTTTTTTTTTTTTTTTTTTAAGGCTGTCTCCTTGTCTGCTTTACTTGTAAAATGTACTGAACAGGAGCTGCTATGTAGATTCTTGCAATGATGAAATGAAACGATATATATAAAATATCAGGCACTTGGTTGCAGAAAGGAGGGGAATTCTATATATTTTGGCTTGGGTTTATAATATCAAACCTTAACTATCATAACTCATCCCAGTGAGTATATTATGGTATTTTCTCTAGGTGTTTTTAATATTTGAAATGTGATGATTAAGCCTCAAAATGGACGAAAATGAAATTAGATAATCCTGTGCGTTGTTACTAAAATGACAGAAATGTTTCAAAAGGTTGCTTCACCCTGAAATCCCTCAGCATTAAAACTGATGATGCTAAAGGTAACATGACTTAATGGGTGGTGGAAGGACTTCTCTGCACATTCTCAGTTTAGAAAGCTCTGCTTGCTACACAATTAAAATCATACTTTAGGATAAAAGGGGGCTGTTGCCATCGTCAAGCAGAGCAGCTGCATTCTGAAGTGGCTTCAGCAGGTTACACGTGTTAACTGACAGCAAACAATTCAAAGGTCTCCCAAAGGATTTAAACTGCAAGCAAAATAAAGCCTCCTGTCTTTAGTGTTGCAGGCATTCAGGACCTTACTCAAAGAACCTGAAGCATAGGATGGGACATTTTTACACTAGAAATGACATTTACTCATATTCTGAATTTACTCATATTCCTCCAGAACGTACAATGTCAAAGGATTTAGAGTTCACTTCTCTAAGAAAAGCCTAATGTGGTCATCTACTTAGAAATTTTGATGGAGCTTTGTTACTTCTATCATTCATTCATTCAATTTTTTTTTTTTTTTTTTTTTTGGTACCAGGGATTGAACTCAGGGGCACTCCACATCCCCAACCCTATTTTGTAGTTTATTTGGAGACAGGGTCTCACGTAGTTGATGAGGCTGGCTTTGAACTCATAATTCTCCTGTCTCAGCCTCCCAAGATGCTAGGATTACAGGCGTGAGCCACCACGCCCAGCTCATTCGTTCAATTTTTAAAATATCTGCTCTATTTCAGGTGGGAATAATACAATGCCAAGCAAAGCTCACTTTTTGGTCCCCTTCTGCTAAAGCAAGGGATCTTCCTGTCCCTGTCACTTTGGTTACTGGTGTCTAATCTCACCACTAACATTTCAAGTAGTTGTGACACTTGCACATTAATTTCTCCTGTGTGTTGGGGAATAAATGTAATTTATTGTTTGAAATCATGGTATTTAGAATAAATTCTAAAACTCACTAGCAAAGTATGTGAGGCCATTTACAATGTATCCCCAACTGAAGTTCTGTAACTTCTTTCCTCCAATTTTATAATAAAGGGATTAAACTCTTCTAAGTGATTCTCCCTCTCTCTTTTCTCCCCTTTGCCTTACCCCTTTGTCCTTCTCTTGGATGTTTATAATCTATCTAAAATATCCTTCCTATTCAGAATTTCTTTGTGACACCATATAACATGAAAAGGTACCTCTTTTTGAGTCAGTGTGTCTTCAAAAGGATGACCTTGACTTTAAAGAACTTCTAGAAGTCTCAAGGGACCACCCAAAACGGAGGACAGAAGATCAACATTGATAAATTTTGTGGCAGTTTTATCATCAAGAGCCAGTGAGCACCTTGTCAGCGAGAAGATGTCCCAGCTCCCCAGAAACATCTAGGCATTGTCCAGCCAGGGGAGCATTGCTCTAACCCTGGGACAATTCCTCCAAATCAGAAGTGATGAGCTCAGCTGTAAATCAGACAGTCAGCAATAGAGTTCATATGAAAATCAGAGCCATTCTCCTACTGTTATGAAGTTGCAAAACTTTTTATGACCAGATACCACTGGGGAAAGGAAGAAGGAAAAGATGAAAAAGTCCACATATCTACATAGAAATGCTCCTTACACAGCCTTTACCTGCATCAATGACTGAGTTATGTTAAACTGGCAAAAAAAATTTTAAAAACAGGTTGTTCCAAATGAAAATAGAAGCACTGGAATATAATGAGCTAAAGAAAAGGAATATATATGTGTGTGTGCACAGTGCAGTATATCTGACTTGTAGAGAGTAAATTTTTACTTCACATTTCTACCTATTCTACTAATTTGGTTTTTTAGCCTTTGCTCTGTAGTATTATTATACATTCCTTATCTTACCCTTCCAAATAGATAAAATAAAAAACTTCTTTGACATCTCTTATTTTTTTAAGTATTTTTAGTTGTAGATGGACACAATACTTTTATTTATTTTTATGTGGTGATAAGTATGGAACCAAGTGCCTCATACATGCTAGGCAAGCATTCTATCACTGAGCCACAACCCCAACCCTTCTTATTTGTTTTTATTTATACTTTATACTATATAATTAACTAATCTATAAATTAATTTTTATCTCCTTATATTTTTACAAAGTAGATAAAAATTCATTTACAGATTAAATTAATTGTATACATAAAGTATAAATGAAAACAAGTAAGAGGCAAAAACTATGACTATGTTTTTGTATAAAGTGCTATGTGGCATCAAAGTTACGTCTACTTCCCTATCAATTATCTATTACTTATCACCTAACTACAAATTTCGCCCTAACTCAACTTATTATTATAAATATTATTAACTTTTTATAGAAAGACTATTGGGCATCAACATACACTAAGTGCCACAGAGGACATGAAACAAGACATTGTTCTTCTGTGGGTTCCTAACATAACTTAGAAGGACCACTTTTTCTTTTCTTTTTTTTTTTTAACTTAATGTGTGTCCATGGCTCATCAAGCATTTTAATATCCCAAAGGCCAAAGATGCGCTGCACATTGATATTCAGGTTCTGATATTTATATATTGTAATGTGCTGGAATCCATATTACTTTCAGTAACACCATCTAGTTCTAAAGGGCAAAGTACATAGAATTCCAAATAAGTTCATCTTTTTTTTCCCTTCTTCTTCCCTAAAGGAAGGAGAGGAAAATTGCCAATATTCTTAAGAATCTTATAGCAGAGGACAATGGAATACTCTTTTATTCGTTTCTGTTTGCACTAACTACATGATATTAAGGACTCTTATTTTCATTATTTCAATAATTATTTCTTAATTTGAACTGACTATTCCCTTTACTTCTAATCAGCAGTGACTGTAATCATTAGGGCCTGATTAGAAGTGATGTAGAATCTCCATTTTTCTTCATTGCTTTTATAGAATCATAACTTTTCAATTAGAAAGGATTCTAAAGATTATTTATTCCAATAATCTGCAATGCAGACCTGTCTACAGACTTGTTACCACAAAATATCAAAAACACAAAACATTAAAAATACAAATTCATAATACTTACCTGCCCTGGAGTCGCTAAATCTGACTTGTCAGGGTAAGGTCTAAATACTTGTGAGAAAAGGGATTCTGTAGAGCAGACTAACTGAGAAACTGGTGGATCTAATTGACTGTTTCACCTTCGAACAAGAGGCTCTCAAATGGCCTAGCTGCCTTCTACCAGGCCCACACAGGTAGGTACTATAAGAGTTGGAAATAGAATCTTCCTTTAGTTTTTCTGAGTCTAGTGCTCTTTGTAATAGATCACACTGTTTCACATATAAAATAATCTATTATTTATGAGATATTTCTTAGTTCTAGGGAACCTGTGGCAATGTCAGTTCAAATCCATTAAAATCTCTTCTAAGCCAGTTTCTAAACTGTGTGAAAAAATCATCCATTTTCCCCAAGTGGCCTACTTAGATCAATCTCTTATTTGATTTTGCCAATTTCAACTATGAATGACATTTGGTTTAATCACAATTCCAATCCATCATCAAAGGATCACTATTGTCTTCACTGAGGCTATTTAAGAATATGCTCTATGAATTTTTAGTTGCCAAACTCTTTTGAGCAATAGTAGATCATTGGAATTAATATCTAATCTTTATAAAATACTATTTAGGGAAAAAGAAACAGAATTCCAATGATGACTTACACAACAGTGTCTAGTTGTCTTGGGTTATTTCACTTTTAAACAACACCATGATATTACACTATATACATCTATACTAGCCAATTGTAATTATTAAAAATAAAAAAACTCTGATGCATATTAGAAAAATTAAAGTTGTGGGGAGATACATGGTGTTCATATATTGGAAGAATCAATATTGTTAAAATATCAACACTACCCAAATTGATTTATAAAGTCAGTGCCATCCCATCCAAATTCAAGTGCTTTTTAAAAAGAAAATATTAATCTGATTATAAAGTGGATATTGAAATCCAGGGGACCTAGCTTAGCCAAAGCAAACTTTAAAAAAGAATCCATACTACGTATTTCAAGGTTTATTGTAAAGCTATAGTAAATAAGAAAATATGGTATTATACATAGAAATCAATGAAATGGAGTCACAGATCCAGAAATAGACCCACATATCAATTATCAATGGATTTTCAATAATGGGGTGTAAATATTTCACTGTGGGGAGCATACTCAACAAATTGCTCTGGAATAATTCAACATCTACATGCAGAAAATCACCTCAAACCTTATTTCACTTGTGATATACAAATTGACTCAAAATGATTTACAGAACAAAAGAATAAAAGTAAAAGCTTTTAAAAGAAAATAGAAGGTTTTTGTGACTGGGCTAGGTGATAGTTTTTTATGTATGATATATAAAGCATAAACCATAGCAGTAATGAAATTTTTAATGCCTCTCATCATAAATAAAATTTCTGATTTTCAAATGATGATATATATATTTTTTTAATTTTGAAAAGGTCAAGAAAGAACTTCAAATGGTGATAGACATGTTGTATATTTTAATTCCGGTAGTAGTTATATGTTAAAAACAATGAAAGAAAATGAAGACACTATCTAAAGACTAGAAGAAAATATTTATAAAATACAACTAATTTTTATACAGAATATACAAAGAATTCTTAAAACTCAATGATATGAAGAGAGCTCAAGGGAAAAAAGGAACAAATGATTTGAATTTATACCTCATCAAAAAAAAAGATATATGAATATCTAATAGTAGCAGAAAAAGAGCCTTAATGTAATTGGTTATCAGAGAAATACAAATTAAAACCACAAGGTTCACTATTTATACACTAGAATAGGCCAAATTAAACTTACTGACAGTATAAAATGGTGGTGAAGATATGGAGCAACTGGAACTCTCATAAAATGCTAATGGGAATACAGAAGTATTATAGAGACTTTGAAAATGGTTCTTTGGATTCTTGAAAATTAAAATATACTCATATCACAATGTAGTAATCCTATTCTTAGGTATTTATCAAAGTGAACAACTTAAAAGCATCAAGAGAGAACTTTTATAGGTAACAGAAATTTTGTGTTTTAATTCTGGTAATGGTTACGTGACTACTAAAAAATCATTGACATATACACTTAAAAAGAGTGAATTTTTAAGTACATTATGTTCCATCTTGAAAAATAAACCAAAATGCAAATGAAACTTTGGAAAAATCATTTGTCTATCTATGTCTTAAGCAAAGAGCTATTAAAATCAATAAGGAAAGGATATAGATAAAAGAAACATTTTAATAGAAAACAATGGACAAGCAGCATGAGCATCCAATATATAGAGCCAATTTTATGAAGCAAAAGATCAACCATCATAGTAATCAAATTAATCCAATTAAAATGAGATAATTCTCAAAAAAATATTGAAAAGACAAAAGTGTAAATAACCAGATTGATAAGGGTTTTCTCAAAAGACTTCCTTAAACACTTCTAGTTAGAATTTTAAAAGGTGTGCCCATATGGGAGACAGTTTATAAATCTATATCAAAAGGACTGCACAAGTTTCTGACCTACAATCCAGGAATAATCTTCCTAGAAATTTATCCTAAGGAAACAGAGAAACACTGAGATTTATGTGCAGTGATGTTAAATTTAGTATCTCTCTTTTTTTTTCTGACCATTTTGTTTCTATTCACCGTTAGTTTGCCTTCTGGGTGTGTTTTTTTAGAATAGTTTGAAAATATTTAACAGATATGGACAGAGTTGTTACTAATGACTTGATTGCATTAATTTGCTTTCTAGTCATTTCATCACTCAAAGTTCATTTTTATGCTCAGTTATTACAGAGGGAGAAAGTTTGATGGAAAATCTGACACTGTTTCCCTAACATGGTACAATCAAGTCTTTTTAAAGCTTGGTAATGACAGTATTTGAAGAATGGATATCTTCCTTTCCAGGTTAGCAGAAATGTCATTTAGTAAATAAAATCCTTTGCTAAGAGTATCACCTAAAGAAAGACACTTGAATGAAATGTAAGTTGTTGTGTCAGAACAAAGTGGAATCACTTTGGTTTTCTAAGACATAAATACATACTTTTATTTATTTATTTATTTATTTATTTATTTATTTATTTTTAAATTTTTTATTGTTGGCTGTTCAAAACATTACATAGTTCTTGATATATCATATTTCACACTTTGATTCAAGTGGGTTATGAGCTCCCATTTTTACCCCATATACAGATTGCAGAATCACATCAGTTACACATCCATTGATTTACATATTGCCATACTAGTGTCTGTTGTGTTCTGCTGCCTTTCCGATCCTCTACTATCCCCCCTCCCCTCCCCTCCCGTCCCCTCTTCTCACTCTGCCCCCTCTACTGACATTCATTTGTCCCCCTTGTATTATTTTTCCCTTTCCCCTCACTTCCTCTTGTATGTACTTTTGTATAACTCTGAGGGTCTCCTTCCATTTCCATGCAATTTCCCTTCTCTCTCCCTTTCCCTCCCACCTCTCATCCCTGTTTAATGTTAATCTTCTTCTCATGCTCTTCGACCCTACTCTGTTCTTAGTTACTCTCCTTATATCAAAGAAGACATTTGGCATTTGTTTTTTAGGGATTGGCTAGCTTCACTTAGCATAATCTGCTCTAATGCCATCCATTTCCCTGTAAATTCTATGATTTTGTCATTTTTTAATGCAGAGTAATACTCCATTGTGTATAAATGCCACATTTTTTTTAATCCATTCATCTGTTGAAGGGCATCTAGGTTGGTTCCACAGTCTTGCTATTGTGAATTGTGCTGCTATGAACATCGATGTAGCAGTGTCCCTGTAGCATGCTCTTTTTAGGTCTTTAGGGAATAGACCGAGAAGGGGAATAGCTGGGTCAAATGGTGGCTCCATTCCCAGCTTTCCAAGAAATCTCCATACTGCTTTCCAAATTGGCTGCACCAATTTGCAGTCCCACCAGCAATGTACAAGTGTACCCTTTTCCCCACATCCTCGCCAGCACTTGTTGTTGTTTGACTTCATAATGGCTGCCAATCTAACTGGAGTGAGATGGTATCTTAGGGTGGTTTTGATTTGCATTTCTCTGACTGCTAGAGATGGTGAGCATTTTTTCATGTACTTGTTGATTGATTGTATGTCCTCCTCTGAGAAGTGTCTGTTCAGGTCCTTGGCCCATTTGTTGATTGGGTTGTTTGTTCTCTAATTTTTTGAGTTCCTTGTATACTCTGGATATTAGGGCTCTATCTGAAGTGTGAGGAGTAAAGATTTGTTCCCAGGATGTAGGCTCTCTATTTACCTCTCTTATTGTTTCTTTTGCTGAGAAAGTCCCATTTGAGTAAGTCCCATTGAGTAGTTTGAGTAAGTCCCATTTGTTGATTCTAGTTATGAACTTTTGTGCTATGGGTGTCCTATTGAGGAATTTGGAGCCCAACCCCACCGAATGTAGATCGTAGCCAACTTTTTCTTCTATCAGACGGCGTGTCTCTGATTTGATATCAAGCTCCTTGATCCATTTTGAATTCACTTTTGTGCATGGCGAGAGAAAGGGATTCAGTTTCATTTTGTTGCATATGGATTTCCAGTTTTCCCAGTACCATTTGTTGAAGATGCTATCCTTCCTCCATTGCATGCTTTTAGCCCCTTTATCAAATATAAGATAGTTGTAGTTTTGTGGATTGGTTTCTGTGTCCTCTATTCTGTACCATTGGTCCACCCGCCTGTTTTGGTACCAGTACCATGCTGTTTTTGTTACTATTGCTCTGTAGTATAGTTTGAAGTCTGGTATCGCTATACCGCCTGATTCACACTTCCTGCTTAGAGTTGTTTTTGCTATTATGGGTCGTTTATTTTTCCATATGAATTTCATGATTGCTTTCTCTATTTCTACAAGAAATGCCGTTGGGATTTTGATTGGCATTGCATTAAACCTACAGAGAACTTTTGGTAATATCGCCATTTTGATGATGTTAGTTCTGCCTATCCATGAACAGGGTATATTTTTCCATCTTCTAAGATCTTCTTCTATTTCTCTCTTTAGGGTTCTGTCGTTTTCATTGTATAAGTCTTTCACCTCTTTTGTTAGGTTGATTCCCAAGTATTTTATTTTTTTTGAAGATATTGTGAATGGAGTGGTTGTCCTCATTTCCATTTCAGAGGATTTGTCACTGATATACAGGAATGCCTTTGATTTATGCGTGTTGATTTTATATCCTGCCACTTTGCTGAATTCATTTATTAGCTCTAATAGTTTCTTTGTAGACCCTTTTGGGTCTGCTAGGTATAGAATCATGTCATCTGCAAATAGTGATAATTTAAGTTCTTCTTTTCCTATTTTGATGCCTTTAATTTCTTTCGTCTAATTGCTCTGGCCAGTGTTTCGAGAACTATGTTGAACAGAAGTGGTGAGAGAGGGCATCCCTGTCTTGTTCCAGATTTTAGAGGGAATGCCTTCAATTTTTCTCCATTCAGAATGATGCTAGCCTGAGGCTTAGCATAGATTGCTTTTACAATATTGAGGTATGTTCCTTTTATCCCTAGTTTTTCTAGAGTTTTGAACATAAAGGGATGCTGTACTTTGTCGAATGCTTTTTCCGCATCTATCGAGATGATCATATGGTTCTTATTTTTAAGTCTATTGATGTGTTGAATAACATTTATTGATTTCCGTATATTGAACCAGCCTTGCATCCCAGGGATGAATCCTACTTGATCATGGTGCACAATTTTTTTGATAAGTTTTTGTATCCGATTCGCCAGAATTTTATTGAGGATTTTTGCATCTAGGTTCATTAGAGATATTGGTCTGTAGTTTTCTTTCTTTGAAGTGTCTTTGTCTGGTTTAGGTATCAGGGTGATGTTGGCCTCATAGAATGAATTTGGAAGTTCTCCCTCTTTTTCTATTTCCTGAAGTAGCTTGAAAAGTATTGGTATTAGTTCCTCTTTAAAGGTTTTGTAAAACTCTGCTGTATACCCATCTGGTCCTGGGCTTTTCTTAGTTGGTAGTCTTTTTATGGTTTCTTCTATTTCCTCAATTGATATTGGTCTGTTTAGGTTGTCTATATCCTCCTGACTCAATCTGGGCAGATCATATGACTTAAGAAATTTATCTATGCCTTCACTATCTTCTAATTTATTGGAGTATAAGGATTCAAAATAATTTTTGATTATCTTCTGTATATCTGAAGTGTCTGTTGTGATATTGCCTTTTTCTTCCCGTATGCTAGTAATTTGAGTTCTCTCTCTTCTTCTCTTCGCTAGCATGGCTAAGGGTCTGTCGGTTTTGTTTATTTTTTCAAAGAACCAACTTTTAGTTTTGTCAATTTTTTCAATTGTTTCTTTTGTTTCGATTTCATTAATTTCAGCTCTGATTTTAATTATTTCTTGCCTTCTACTTCTTTTGCTGTTGTTTTGCTCTTCTTTTTCTAGGATTTTGAGATGAAGTATGAGATCATTTATTTGTTGGTTTTTTTCTTTTTTTAAGGAATGAACTCCAAGCAATGAATTTTCCTCTTAGAACTGCTTTCAATGTGTCCCATAGATTCCGATATGTTGTGTCTGTGTTTTCATTAATCTCTAAGAATTTTTTAATTTCCTCCTTGATGTCTTCTATAACCCATTGATCATTCAGTAACCTATTGTTCATTCTCCAAGTGATGTATTCTTTTTCCTTCCTTCTTTTATCGTTGATTTTCAATTCCATTCCATTATGATCAGATAGGATGCATGGTATTATCTCTACTCCTTTGTATTGTCTAAGAGTTTCCCTGTGACATAATATATGATCTATTTTTGAGAAGGATCCATGTGCTGCTGAGAAAAATGTATAACTGCTTGATGTTGGGTGGTATATTCTATATATGTCAATTAAGTCTAGGTTATTAATTGTGTTATTGAGTTCTATAGTTTCCTTATTCAACTTTTGTTTGGAAGATCTGTCCAGTGGTGAGAGAGGTGTGTTGAAGTCTCCCATGATTATTGTATGGTGGTCTATTAGACTCTTGAACTTGAGAAGAGTTTGTTTGATGAACATAGCTGCACCATTGTTTGGGGCATATATATTTATGATTTTTATGTCTTGTTGGTGTATGGTTCCCTTAAGCAGTATGTAGTGTCCCTCTTTATCCTTTTTGATTAACTTTGGCTTGAAATCTATTTTATTTGATATGAGTATGGACACTCCTGCTTGTTTCCAAAGTCCATATGAGTGATATGATTTTTCCAACCTTTCACCTTCAGCCTATGTATGTCTTTTCCTATCAAATGCGTCTCCTGTAGGCAGCATATTGTTGGGTCTTGTTTTGTGATCCATTCTACTAGCCTGTGTCTCTTGATTGGTGAGTTTAAGCCATTAACATTTAGGGTTATTATTGAGATATGGGTTGTTCTTCCAGCCATATTTGTTTATTTATGTTACTAAACATGGTTTATTTTCCTCTTTGATTATTTTCCCCCCTTTAGTGTCCTACCTCCCACTGTTGGTTTTCATTGTTATTTTCCATTTCCTCTTCCTGTAATGTTTTGCCAAGGATGTTTAGAAGAGATGGTTTTCTAGCTGCAAATTCTTTTAACTTTTGTTTGTCGTGGAAGGTTTTAATTTCATCTTCCATCCTGAAGCTTAATTTCGCTGGAAACACAATTCTTGGTTGGAACCCATTTTCTTTCAGTGTTTGAAATATGTTATTCCAGGATCTTCTAGCTTTCAGAGTCTGTGTTGAAAGATCAGCTGTTATCCTGATTGGCTTACCCCTAAATGTTATCTGCTTCCTTTCTCTTGTAGCTTTTAAAATTCTCTCCTTATTCTGTATGTTGGGCATCTTCATTATAATGTGTCTAGGTGTGGGTCTCTTATGATTTTGCACATTCGGCATCCTGTAGGCTTCTAGGATTTGGGATTCTGTCTCATTCTTCAAGTCTGGGAAGTTTTCTCGTATTATTTCATTGAATAGATTGCTCATTCCTTTGGTTTGAAACTCTGTCCCTTCCTGTATCCCAATGACTCTTAAATTTGGTCTCTTGATGTTATCCCATATTTCTTGGATGTTCTGCTCCTGGTTTCTTAACAGTCTTGCTGAGCTGTCTATGTTCTTTTCAAGTTGAAATACTTTATCTTCATTGTCTGATGTTCTATCTTCTAAGTGTTCTACTCTGCTGGTAGTATTCTCAATTGAGTTTTTAAGTTGGTTTATTGCTTCCTGCATTTCTAGGATTTCTGTTTGTTTGTTTTTTATAACCTCTATCTCCCTGTATAGTTGATCTTTTGCTTCTTGGATTTGTTTATGTAATTCATTGTTGAAGTGATCTTTCCTTGTCTGATTTTGCTGTCTGATGTCTTCCTTGAGACTCCAGATCATCTGAAGCATGTATATCCTGAATTCTTTATCTGACATTCCATCTGCTGCAGCTATTACCTCTTCTAACGTTGAGTTGACCTGCATTGCTTGTGGTCCTTTCTTTCCTTGTCTCTTCATACTGTTCACATTCCTTTCTACTTGGTGAAACTGTTGTGCTATTGAATTTTCCCCCTATATATTTATATTGGTCTTGTATAGTTGCAAAGTCTCCCTCACAGGCGCGGGCGGTGGCTCTGCCCCTCCTCCAATTGGGGCAATGTGCCTACCACGCCGGCAGGCCACTGGGCCTGCTCTGCCGGTCGGTAGCAGGTCCGCCTACCTTGCAGGCGCGGGCGGTGGCTCTGTCCCTCTGCGGGCTGCTAGGCTTGTTCTGTCGGTGGTTGCGGTTCTGCCTACTTTGCAGGCGCAGGCAGCGGCACTGCCCCTCTGCAGGCCTCTGGGGCTGTTCTGCCAGTGGGTCGCAGGTCCACCTACCTTGCAGTCGCAGTGGGCGGGGCGGCTCTACCCTTCATCAGGCCACTGGGCCTGTTCTGTCTGTCGGTTGCAGGTCTGGCCTGTTCTGATGGTGGTCACAGTTCCGTCTACCTTGCAGGTGCGGGGGGAGGGGGCGGCTCTGCCTCTCAGCAGGCCGCTGCTCCTCTTCTGCCGGTGGGTCGCAGGCCCGCCTACCTTGCAGGAGTGATTGGAAGCTCTGTCCCGCCGCGGGCCACTGGGCCTTTTCTGTCGGTGGTCACAGTTCCGCCTACCTGGCAGGCGCGGGGGGTGGGGGGCGGCTCTGCCCCTCAGCAGGCCGCTGGGCCTGCTCTGTGGGTGGTCACAGTTCCCTCTACCTTGCCGGTGCAGGGGGAGGGGGCGGCTCTGCCTCTCAGCAGGCCGCTGCTCCTCTTCTGCCGGTGGGTCGCAGTCCCGCCTACCTTGCAGGAGTGATTGGAAGCTCTGTCCCGCCGCCGGCCACTGGGCCTTTTCTGTTGGTGGTCACAGTTCCGCCTACCTGGCAGGCGCGGGGGGTGGGGGGCGGCTCTACCCCTCAGCAGGCTGCTGGGCCTGCTTTGTGGGTGGTCACAGTTCTGTCTACCTTGCCGGCGCAGGGGGAGGGGGCGGCTCTGCCTCTCAGCAGGCCGCTGCTCCTCTTCTGCCGGTGGGTCGCAGGCCCGCCTACCTTGCAGGACTGATTGGAAGCTCTCTCCCGCCACGGGCCACTGGGCCTTTTCTGTTGGTGGTCACAGTTCCGCCTACCTGGCCTTTAGTATCTCTTTTAATCAAAAATATTAGAATATAGAAACAATCAAGAATAGGAAAGAACAATATTTTGCCTATATGATATAATCCTGTTTCCTGAAATAAAGATTTCAATATATATTTCAGTAAAATATCTATGTGTAGATCCACACAAAAACAAAGATAGATTTCATGGCTCTGATTTTGTAAAATTAACAATGTATGGAGCAAAAGTAGACATAAGGGCATAGGAAAAAAAAGGTTAACAGGCATCATTTCTGAACTATGAGATCTTACTGATTTTTATATTCTGTGCTCTATTTATATATACTTCTTAATACTAGATACTTCATGTATACCACTTTTATAATTAAAAAAGAATTAAAAAGTAAAACAGTAATCATCTTTTTCAGCAGTATTTTGATAGGAAATGGTCCAATTATAACTAGCTATATCTCTGTTATCATTCTTCAGCCTATTATAAGCTTGAAATCCATACAGAGTAGGGGTTATCTTTACTCAGATATTCTGTAATTCAACTTTTCTAATAAAGTAAAATGTGGTTCTAATGGAATTATTTCTCCATAATTCTACTCTTAAGTTATTTCTGGAGAAGAAATCAATAGAAATTATAAGATACTGGCCCAAAAGAAAAAGAATCTCATCTTTTGACTTCTCAAGCTAAGCCCCCACGTTTGAGATATACTGGTATGACTCTTCCTCTATTATTGCACTTGCCAGTTATTTTCAAATCAGTAGGTTGCAGGCACTGTCTTATTTGCTAGAACAATGGCAATATAAATCCACTACCAGTGCTCCTGTTGCAAATAAATTATTTCATGAGAATACATTTCTATAGGCCAAGACATGGGCCAATTCACATGATCCTTCTGAGAAAAATAAATGCCTGCATTCTCAGGGTATTTCTGTTTGCTATAAACATTGAATTGAGGTGAGCTCTTTTTATTTTAAGCAAATACTATTAATGTACAATAACTTACAGTCAACTTTTTGAAACCTGTGTATGTAGGAGATGATTCTCTAGAGAGCACATTGGAAGGGGACTTGGTTGGGAAGGGTTTGGTGTGAAGATGTGCCAGGAAAAGTGGTGGGATGTGGGAAGTATGTGTCCCTTATAAAGATATGACTATGTGCACATAATTCAGAGGTCTCCAAGGGGAATCTTTCCTGGATGTTTCAGGCAGCACAATCCCTTACCCTCCATAGTTACCACATAAGTTAAAATATGCTTATCATCTGAACCAGCCACTTCTGGTAAATCCAGAGATTGACCAAAAAGAGAAGAGTGTATGTATCAATACAAAGACTTATATACAAATGCTCAGAGCAGCTTTATTTATAATGTCAAAAACTGGAAACAACCAAATATTCATAAAGTGAATAAACAATGTGGCATGTCCATGTAGTTATCACTGAACCATAAAAAAAGAAAGAATGATCATTAAATGCAAAATAGATGCTACTTTATGACCTATTACTGATATTAGAAGGCCAGGATTTTTTCTTTCTTTCTGTTTTTATTATTTTTTCTCTTTTAAATATTTGGTATGGCCCATTTTGTGTTTCACTGACATATAATAACTGTGCCTATTTAAATTGTTCAACTTGGTAAGTTTTGATATATGTAAACACCCATTAAGTCATCACCTCCATTAAGATAATGGACACATATCTATTGCTCAAAAGTCTCCGGGAGCTCCTTCATCATCCACCCTTGGCTCCCTTGCCACCCTCTCCTAACCCCCATCCCCAGGCAACCACTATTCTGATTTCTATCACTCTAGATTTCTTTGTACTTTTTAAGAATTTTATATCAATGAAATCATTCAATATATGCTGTGAGGTGATTATTTTGAGATTCACCCACCTTTCATTTAATAGTTCATTCTTTCTTATTGTTAGTAGCATTATATGGGTACACTATAATTTGTTAATTGACCCATTGATGGATGTTTGGACTGTTTCCAGTTTTTGCTATTAAAAATAAACCTGCTCTGAGTATTTGTGCTCAAGTCTTTGTATAGCTACATGAACACATTATTTTGGGTAGATATCTAAAAATGGAATGGCTGGTTTATATGGTAGGTGTATCTTAATTTTTCAAGAACCTGCCAAATTATTTTCCAAAACGGTTTTACTATTTACCATTTTCACAAGTAATGCATGAGAGCTCCAGTTCTTTGACATCCTTCCAATACATAGTATGTGCAACCTTATTTTTACCCATGCTAATAGGTATATAGTGGTATGTTGGTGTAGTTTTGTTTTTCCCTAATGACTCATAATACTGTGTTTTCTTTAATATGCTTAGATTTACACCTATACATCTTTCATTGTCATTGTTGTTTGATTTTTTGGTACAGGAGGTTGAACCCAAGGGCTCTCTGCCACCAAGGTACACCCCCAGACTCTTTTATTTTTGAGACCAGCTCTGACTAGCCAAGGCTGGACACGAACTTGCCATCCTCCTGCCTCAGCCTCCCGAGTAGCTGGAATCACAGTATATACCACCGTGTCTGGCACTATAATTCTTGCTTGATTTTTTTCAGTTTTAAAAATTGAGTTGTTTTTTTTTCTAATTATTGAATTTCAAAAGTCTTTCTAAATTCTGGAAGTAAGTCCTTTAGCAGATATTTGATTTGAAGGTATTTTCTCTCTCTTCGGCTGGGGTTGAAGCTTAGTATAGAGAGCTTGCCTAGCATGTGTGAGGCAGTGGGTTGGATCCTCAGCACCACATAAAACTAAGTAAATAAAATAAAGGTATTGTGTCCATCTACAACTAAGAATGTATATTAAAAAAAGATATTTTCTCTCAGATTCTGGTTTATTTTGTCATTGTTGTTTTGGGTAGTTAGGTTAGTCAGTTTTTTGCATTGCTATGTCCAAAAGACCTGACAAGAACACCTTTAAAGGAAAAGAAGTTTGCTTATTTATTTAAATAAGTACTTTTTTAGTACTGAGTATTGAATCCAGAGGTGCTTAACCACTGAGCCACATCCCCAGTCTTGTTTTGTATCTTATTTAGAAGCAGGGTCTCACCAATTTGCTTGGGGCCTCACTAAGTTGCTGAGGCTAACTTTGAACTCGTGATCCTCTGCCTCAGCCTCCCAAACTGCTAGGATTTCAGGTGTGGGCAATCACACCCACTGAGAACTTTATTTTGACTTACAGTTTCAGAAGTTCAGTCCATGGTCAGCCAACACTGTATCTCCGAACCCAAGGTGAGGCAGAACATAATGGCAGAAGGATGTAGCAGAGGAAAGAAGATCATGACATGGAAATCGGGATGCAGAGAGAGCTTTGCTCATCTTACAGAATATAGCCATAGCCTACCTGCCTACAGTTACCACTCAGTTAATTCGTGTTAGTGGATTAATTCACCTATTGGATTATACATCTCATGATGTAATCATTTAACCTCTGAAAATTCTTTCATGTGTCACCTGAGTTTTGGGGGGACACCTCACATCAACCTTAGCTGTGGTGCTGGGGAGGGAATCTAGAGTTCTGTGCATGCTAACAGATGCTCTACAGTTGATCTACAAACTCTTTTTATTCTTTTTTTTTCTTTTGTTCTGTACATAGATTGAACCCAAAGCTGATGTATGACTGAGCTACCTCCCAGGACTTTTTATCTTTTATTTTGAGACAGAGACTTTCTAAGTTATGTAGAGTCTGCTATGTTGCTGAAGCTGGCCTTGAACTTGAAAGCTTCCTGCCTAGCTGGGAAGCTAGTATTACAGATGAGCACTAGTACTCCCAACTGTTTTCATTCTTTTTCATTGCCTTTTAAGTAACAGAAGTTTATATTTTGATGAAATCCAATTTATCAATTTGTTCTTTCCTGGTCTTTTTTTTCAGTATCATATATAAGAAAGCTTTTTCTCTTACATATTCTTCTGAAAGTTTAATTGTTTCTGGTTTCACCTGGTTCACCTGTTTCTGTGATCTATTTTGAATAATTTTTGATTGTTGAGGTCATATAAGAATTGCCTTTCTTTTTTTCTGCATATGGCTATCCAATTATTTCACCATCATTTTTTGAAAAGACTATCCTTTCTCCATTGAGTTACCTTTACACAAAAATAAGTTTGGGGTATATATGAGGGTCTAGTCTAGATTCTACATTGTTTCACTGATTTGTTTATCTTTACATTAATACCACACTGTCTTGATTACTCTAGTTTATATAACAAGTCTCAAAGTCAGGTAGTGCTAATCATCCAATTTTGTCAAAGTTGTTTGGAATATTTAAGATTGTTTGAACTTCAAAAGCAGCATGAATCAGATTATATACAACGACAAAAAAGGCATGTTGGGATTTTGATTGATTGAACAATTCTGTAGATCAATTTGGGGAGAGCTTACATTAACAATATTAAGTCTCCTGATCCATAAATTTGGTATGGTTCTCCATTCATTTGACTTCCTTAATTTTTCTTTAGCAGTCTGTTAAATTTATAAGCAAGCTGTTCTTGTGCTCAGTGTCAGTCTTATCCCTAAGAATATCATGATTTTCGATGTTTTAATAAATAGCATTGCTTTTTAAATTGCCATTTATCATTCATCATTTTGATTATACAAGAATATACTTCATTTTTTTCTATTGACCTTGAATCCTACAAACCATGCTAAACTCACTTGTTACTTTTTAGTTCTAATTGCTTTTTTTGTAGTTTCTATCATATTTTCTACACCAATAATTATGTTATCTTTGGATAAAAACAGTTTATTTTTTCCTTTCCAATATGGGTTTATTTTATTTCCTTTTTGTTATCTTATTATACCTGCGGAAATCTGTAGTGAAATTTTGGATGGAAGTTAAGGAGCAAATATGCTGATTTTAAAATGGAGAAATTTATTTTTCCCCCTACCAATATGATGTCAGTGTAGGTTTGTTTTTAAATGCCTATTATTGGTTTAGGAAGTTCCCTTCTATTTCCAGCTTTCTAAGAGCTTTTAAAAAGAAAACATATTGGGTTTTGTGAAATGTTTTTATTATATTTCTGCAACTACTGAGATGATCATATGCCTTTTTATTTTTTGTTCCTTATTAGGGTGAATTCTACTTATTAATTTTAATATATTAATTCAACCTTACATTCTTGAGATACCTCCAACTTGATAATAATGTGTTACTCCTTTTATATGCTGCTGGGTTCTGCATACTAGAATTTTGTAAAGACATGTCTCCTCTAAGTAATTGAGAATTTCATCAGGATATTTTCATCATCTACATATACTTACTGATCTGCCATTTTCTCGATTTGTCTTGGTGTGCTTTCGGTATCAATATAATGCCTAATAAGTTAGGGAGTATTCCTGCCTTTTCAATTTCTGGAAAAATTTGTATACAATAGGTATTACTTCTTCCTTATTTGTCTAATAGAATCCACCAGTAAATCCATTTGAGACTGTAGTTTTCTTTGTTGGAAGGTTTTTACACATGAATCAAATATCATCTTAGACACGGCATTATTCAGTTTGCCTATTTTCTTCAGTAAATTTTTGTAGATGAGACTTTCAAGGAATTTATGCACTTAATCTAAGTTATTCAAAATATTCTCTGTCTTTTCCAACACCTATAGAATTTGTAGTGACATCATCTCTATAATGCACAATCTTGGTGATTTGTGCCTTTTTTCATTTTATCCTGAAAGTGTCGGTAGAGCTTTATCAATTTCATTCATCTGCCCACAGATCAGATTTCATTTCTCTCATTTTTTCCTATGCTTTTATATTTTCTAATTCACTGTTTTTCTCTGATTTTTTAAAACATCCTTTATTCTATTTACTTTAGGTCTTATTTGTTTTTCTAGTTTCATAAGATCCAAACCATGGCCATTGATTTGAGACCTTTCTTGTTCTCTAATATAGATACTTAATGCTATAAATTCCCTCAAGTCAGGGATCAGTAGACATTTTCTGTAAAAAACATATATTGTAAGCATTGGAGATCTTACAGTCAGCAGCTGCAAGTACTCAACTCAACCCTGTCATTGTAGTGTACAGAAGCTGTAGACAATATTAAACTTATCATGACTGTGTTCTGATAAAACACACACACACACTTAAAAACAAAACAAAACCAAGTGGGCCAGTTTGGGCACATAGACTATAGTTTTTCAATTCCTGTTTCAAGTATGGCTTTAGTTGTGCTCAACAAATTCCAATCTGTTGTGTTTTCATTATTTTTTTTAATTCAGTTAAAAATATTTCCTGTCTAACTAAAAAGAATCAATTAAAAAAACACATTTATTTTTTGTTTACTCTTCAACTTATGGTTTCCTTGTTTATTTTTTGAATTTTTGAGGCAGATATTTCAGCTATTGATATATAATTTAATTTTATGTGGTTAGAGAACATACTTAGAAATATTTTAAACTTATTGAAATTTGTTAACTGGCTTGGAAAATGATATTGATACATGTTCTGTGTTCTTTAAAAAGAATGTATATTCTGCTATTTTGGAGTTGGGTGTTTCCTGAATATCTTTAGGTCAAATTGGTTGACTGTTTTTCAAGCCTTCTAAATCCTTATTGATTTTCACTCTACTTAGCCTATAGTTATTAAGGGAGAGATATTTTAATTTCTAACTATAATTATGGATAACCTATTTCTCCTCATAGTTCTACTAATTTTTGCTCTCTGTGTCTTGAAGCTCCTTTTCTTCCATCTGAAAGATTTCCTTTAACATTTCTTGCAGTGCATGTCTGCTGATGATGAAATTTTTCAGCTTTTGTGTGTCTGAAAACAGACTTTATTCACCTTTTTGGAAAGATAGTTTCACTGGGTGAGGAATCCTAGATTGACATTTTTAAAAATTCTCTCAGTACTTTAAAGATATTGCTCCACTCTATTCCTGCTTGCCTTGTTTCTGACAAGAAATCTATCATCCTTATTTTTGTTCTTCTGTGTGTAATATATCTTTTTTCTCTGGTTCTTTATCAATGATTTTGAGTGGTTTGATTATGATGTGACTTGGTATAGTTTCTCCTCATGTTTCTTGTGCTTTGGGCTCACTACATTTCTTAAATTGGCAGGCTTATAGTTTTTATCAAATTTGGAACATTTTGATGATTTTTTTCTTTTAATATTATTTCTCATTCCTTTCCTTTGAGGACACTAATTATATGCTTATTAGGCTACTTTATTTTTCCTGCAGGCCAATGATGATCTATTAAATATTTATGGAGTCTTTTTTCTCCCCCTATTTCACTTTGCATAGTTTTTACCACTATCTTCAAGTTTGCTAATTTTTCCTTTCATAACCAGTGGTCTGCTGCTATTTATTCCAAAGTATTTTTCATTGCACACATTTTTGTTTTCATCCCTATAAATTCAATTTGGTTATATCTTTTATGTCTACATTTAACCTGTTCATTTTTTCCTCTAGGTACTAGCCACATGTAATACAATTCTGGCAACTGTTAATGTCCTTTCCTGGTAACTTGAATGTGTGTACCAGCTGTTGGTCATTTTTGGTTGATTCATATTCTTCTTGTTATGGGTCATTTTTGTTTACTCTTTACATACCCAGATTTTTAAAATATCTTTGTAATGCTTGAGATTGAGTTCAGGGCCTTTTGTATGCTAAAAAGGTGCTCTATCACTGAGGTATCTCCTAGCCTGTACCTGGAAAGTTTTATCAGGTCCATACATGGTAAATTTTACCTTGTTGAGCACTGTTTTGTTGTTGTTGTTGTTGTTTTATTTCCATAAATGTTCAGCTTTGATGTTGCATGTAATTTCATTACTTGGAACCAGTTTGGTCATTTTGGTTCTTGTTTTAAAGTTTGTTAGACAAGACCAGAACCCTGGTTAGTTTTGGTTAGTTTAGTGCTCTTTAGTCTTAGCTACTTAGGCTAAACTCTATATTTTATGTCTCATGAATTATGAAATTCTCCAGTTTCACTGGTGGGAATAGATATTATATCTGCTCCTATGTGGGTGTTGAATGCCTTTTTCTGTTGGTTCTTTCGCTGCCTTTGGGTAGTTTCCTTAAGAGCATACAAGGAACAGCATTCTGGTGGGTGTCCAAGGGGACCCCAGTGCAGATCTTTGGAGCAGTTGCTCTGTGAAGTTTTCTCCTCTTTGATATTCTGCTCTGTGGAACCACGTCTCCTTGATTTTTCCCATATTCTCAGTAACACATCTTAAACTCAGGGAGACGACTGGGCTTAACCTGCTTCTCTCAGGGATTGTTCTTATAAACATTTTATCTTTAGGATCTAGTACGGTATCTGAAACACAGGAGGATCTACAGAAATTAGACTGAATATTTCTGTGGTTAAAATATTTTTCGGGGCTGGGGATGTGGCTCAAGCGGTAATGTGCTCGCCTGGCATGCACGGGGTGCTGGGTTTGAGCCTCAGCACCACATAAAATAAAATAAAGATATTGTGTCCACCGAAAACTGAAAAATAAATATTAAAAAATCTCTCTCTCTTTAAATTTTTTTTTCATTTTCTTCAATAAATTAGAAGCTCTTCACTTTAAGAGGCATTCATAGAAATATATCTGTGCCTCTTAAACTTATAGAATGCTTTATGAATCAAACCGGCTTTGATATGACTGCTTTTCTTAAAGAAAATATAAAATCACCTGCAATGATGCACTGGCTTTAAGAGTTCACAGGATGAACACTATTTATTTAGCTTTTCAGTGGTGATAACAGAGGTCACTATAATATGAATTTGAAGTAGTATGAAGACCTTTGCAAATGCATTGTAAGCAGAAATATGTAAAATCTAATATATCAGGTTTAAAGTTGTGTGTATCAGAATCACTCAAGGAAGTGGTTTGTTGTTGAGAGCCACAGCCGAAGGGGCCCCAGCAAACTTCCAGCTGCCAGCAAACTTCCAGCTGCCGGCTGATGATTGGCTCACAGCAGCCCCAGCAACATCTAGCTGATTGGCTCCTCGGCCCCAGCAACATCTAGCTGATTGGCTCCTCTGCGGTGATGCTCATTGGGCTGTTTCCCTGCCTTTTCAGACCACGGAGCTGCTCATTGGGGGACTTTTTTGGCTCCGCCCACGTGACCCAGCCAATCGGCCTCAAGAGCAGGAGGATTGTGGGAGGTGGAGAGAAGCTTGTGTGGGAGAGAGAGGCTTGTGGAAAGCCGGTGGTGGCAGTTGAGGCTCTGAGGGTTTTTCCTGAGAGGCTGTTTTGTTTGGCGTGTGTGGTTCTAAAAATAAAGTTAGTTTCTTTTGACAAGTGGCTCCTGATTGTGCCCAGCCAGACTGTGGCATTTGGTGGCCCGTACGGGGAGCGACTCAGGGTAAGTGAACTGCTTGCCCCTGAGGGCAGGGCGAGAGGATGGGTAGCCATTTTAAGATTCTTCTTTTGTTATTTTGTTTCACTTTTGTTTTAAGTTGCCTGTCCCTGGAGATGTGTAAGATGGAAGAAAAACCGCTCACATCTGAGGAACAGATAGGGAGAAAGGACGGATGGACATTTCAGGAGGCTATTATAATGATTTTGTGTTGCTCCAATTTTGTTTCACTCAGTTTCAGTTTTGTTAGGCCTTATCTTTTTGGGTTGTATTATAGTAGAAATACGGGATCAGAAAATAGTAAAAAACAAACTGAAAGAGTGTTAAGTAAATTGTTAGAGGAAGGAGGCATCTCAGTAAAATCAAGAACAATCAGGGCATACGTTGATACAATACAAAAATGTAGCCCATGGCTTTTTAAGGAGGAGTTGTTAAATATATCACAATGGAACCATCATGGTGAAGATTTAAAAAGAATAGAAAAGAAAAGCCCAGGGACTCTGCCAGTTGGCACATTGCCATTGTGGACGTTCATATCTTGTTTGCTTAGTCCAAAGCCTTCAGTTCAGACAATGGTAGAGGAAGAAGAAGACATAATGATTCAAGTAAAAGAGAAGGTCTCTCAAGTTAGTCAGACAGAGGAAAAGATTCAAGTAAAAGAGAAGGCCTCTCAAGCTAGTCAGACAGAGAAAGAAAGCGTAAAACAGAAAAAGCCATCAGGGGGAAAGTTACAACAGGAGACTGCTACTAACACCTTTCTATCACCAGAGGGTGTAAGTGTCCAACCAACAGCACCACCTCTACAGGAGACTGCTACTAACACCTTTCTATCACCAGAGGACGTAAGTGTCCAACTAACAAGGCCACCTCCATATGCTGGGAGGTCCCCAACCCCCGCAGTTGATAGTTGGGATCCTGAGACAAGATCTCAAATATTAACATGCCCTGTATTTGAGGCAGGAGGGCAGCGATTTTACCAAGTTTTAAATTTCAAAACAGTGAAGCAGCTAAAAGAGGCTGTAACAACCTATGGTCCTCAAGCACCCTTCACTGTAAGCATGGTCGAATCCATTAACAACTTGAACATGACGCCAGCAGATTGGGCTAATATGTGTAAAGCTGTGCTAAATGGAGGACAATACCTGTTATGGAAGGTTGCCAATGAGGAATTTTGCAAGGAGACGGCTAGGCGAAATGCAGCAGCTGGTTATCCTCAGAGAAATCTAGATATGTTGTTAGGAAAGGGACCTTATGAGGATCAGCAGCAACAAATTGCATATGATCCTGGTGTATATGCACAAATTGCTGTAGATGCAATTAAGGCATGGAAGACTTTACAAGGACATGGAGGTTTACAAGGTCAATTATCTAAGGTAATACAAGGAGCTAATGAACCTTATGCTGAATTTGTAGATAGGCTTATTCAAACAGCTACCAGAGTTTTTGGGAATACAGAACAAGCAATGCCATTACTAAAACACCTGGCTTATGAGCAAGCGAATCGTTGGTGCAGAGATATCATTAGACCATGGAAACATGAAGATTTAAACACATATATTAAATTATGTAGAGACATTAATGAACAAGAGCAAGTCGTGGCAGCTGCAGTAAAATAGGCTTTAGATGCCAGAGACATTAATGAACAAGGGCAAATTGTGGCAGCTGCAGTAAAACAGGCTTTAGATGCCAGGCCAAGAACATGCTACAATTGTGAACAAACAGGACATTTTAAAAGGAATTGCCCCATTGGAGGAGGGTTTAACAAAACTAGGTATCAAAGGAGTAGAATACCGGGTATTTGCCCACGATGCCGTAGAGGGAGACATTGGGCTAATGAATGCCGTTCTCAAACCACCATAGAGGGTACTCCATTATCAAAAAACGAACAAGGACCAGGTGTTTATCCACGATATCGTGGAGAAAGGCATCGGGCTCCATTGCCAAAAAATGGACAGGGGGGCCCAATGCTCCGGGGCCCAAAACCACAAATATACGGAGCACTGGAGGAACCCAGCAACCCCATCAGGGTAGTGCCCAGGACACATTGTCCATCAGATCCCTCATCAGACAAACCAGAGGGAGCGCAGGGTTGGACATCTGTGCCTCCGCCAGAGCAGTACTAACTCCAGAGATGGGAGTTCAAATCATTCCCACAGGGGTGAAAGGACCTCTTCCCAAAGGAACAGTAGGCTTATTATTGGGACACAGCTCTTCTACTCTAAAAGGACTTATGATAAGTCCTGGGGTAATTGATCCCGATTATGAAGGTGAAATAAAAATTATAGCCAGTTCTCCAAAGGGTATATCAGTAATTTCACCAGGAGATAGAATAGCACAGTTACTAATAATACCCAGCCTGCATGATAAATTTTCCAGTCGTACTGTAGAAAGAGGTTCCAAGGGATTAGGCTCCACAGGTGTAGATTGGGCTATGCTTTCTTTAAATTTAGATTCTCGCCCCATGCTAAAACTAAATATTCAAGGACATGAATTTAATGGGCTACTGGATACAGGTGCAGACCTTAGCATCATCTCTCGTCAAGAATGGCCAAAACATTGGCCATTACAACAAGCCACTCAAATGCTTCGAGGCCTAGGAGTGGCGACTAATCCCCATAGAAGTGCAATGGTATTAGATTGGAAGGATCCTGAAGGATGTGAAAGAACTATACAGCCATATGTATTGGATCATCTTCCCGTAAATTTATGGGGACGAGATGTCCTAGATCAATTAGGTTTGACATTAACAAATAACATCAACCAAAATGCACCCACTATTATGACTAGACAAGGTTTTAGGAAAGGAAAAAGATTAGAAAAACAAGAACAAGGTATAGCAGCACCAATACAAATAGATCAAGGAACAGAAAGACATGGGTTGGATTTTCAGAAAGGGCCACTGAGACAAAAAAAATTACTTGGAAATCAGAAAGACCAGTATGGGTTCCTCAGTGGCCCCTGACTAAAGAAAAGATACAAGCAGCCCATGACCTGGTCAAACAACAATTAGCGGAAGGACATATACAACCTTCTGTATCTCCCCATAATACTCCCATTTTTGTCATCAAAAAGAAATCTGGTAAATGGAGATTATTGCAAGATTTAAGAGCCATTAATAATGAGATGGTTATTATGGGACCTGCTCAATCAGGGATTCCTCAGTTGTCTGCTTTGCCAAAAACCTGGTATGTTTTAGTTATAGATATTAAAGACTGTTTTTTTTTCAATTCCAATTCATCCTGAGGATAGTCCATGTTTTGCATTTACTATCCCTGCACTGAATCATGAAGGTCCTGATCAGAGATATGAATGGAAAGTACTCCCTCAAGGGATGGCTAACAGCCCAACTATGTGTCAAATTTATGTTAACAAAGTAATCCAGCCACTTAGAAATCAAAATCCTGAACTACAAATATTTCACTATATGGATGATGTATTATTAGCACACAAAGATAAAAACACATTGCTAGAATGTTATGCCACACTTACAAACTTATTAAAAAATTATAATCTAGAGATAGCAATAGATAAAGTACAATTAAATTTTCCAATTAATTATTTAGGAGTTCTATTATCCTCAACCATGGTCCGTCCACCAAAAATTCAAATACGAGTAGATCAACTCAAATCACTTAATGACTTTCAAAAGTTATTAGGAGACATAAATTGGATAAGGCCTTATCTAGGTATACCAACAGGAGAGTTGGGACCTTTATTTGATATCCTAAAAGGTCCATCAGATCCAAATTCACCCCGCATGTTAACGCCTGAAGCAAGAAAGGCATTAAAAATCATTGAAACATATATGGAAAATATGCATTTGGATAGAATTGATATAAGTTTGCCTTTATTATTTATTGTACTACCAACAAAAAATATTCCTACAGGAGTATTTTGGCAAGAAGGTCCATTATTATGGATACATTTATCTTATTCTCCTAACACTATTCTTACTAGGTATCCTGAGGCTGTAGGACAATTAATACTCAAAGGAATAAAAGCAGCAAAGGGAGTGTTTGGAATTTCTCCCAATAAAATTATTACTCCATATACTATGAATCAAATTGATGAGTTAGCTAATGAGTTAAATACTTGGGCAATAATCATGTGCAAATCTAATGTTTCATTTGATAACCACTTACCATCTAATCCTTTATTGTCTTTTTGGTCATTGCATCCTGTAATTTTTCCAAAAATGACAAGAAAAACACCTATCATGAATGCTCCAAATATATTCACTGATGGTCAAATAATGGTACAGCAGCAGTAGTTACCCCTGATCAAACTTTTACATTTTTAGTACCCAAACAATCAGCTCAAATGCAGAGCTTAATGCAGTTTTACAAGCTTTTGTGATGTTTAAAGATTCTGTATTTAATTTATTTTCTGATAGTCAGTATGTAGTTAATGCTATAGTATCTCTTGAAGATGCTGGTAGGATTTCCCCTTCTTCTACTGTTTTCTCTTTGCTTTCCACTATACAAAGTCTAATCTGGGACAGAAAAGATCCATTCTTTATAGGACATATCAGGGCACATATAGGATTGCCTGGAGCCCTTAGTTTGGGCAATGATTTAGCAGATAAAACTACACATGACATACATATTTTCTCTACACTAGAAGAAGCTATAAATTTTCATAAAAAGTTCCATGTCAATGCTAATACTTTACAAAAGCGTTTTAAAATAACTAAGGAACAAGCTAGACAAATAATAAAACAATGTCAAAATTGTGTGACCTTTTTACCACAAGTTAATCTTGGAGTCAATCCTAGAGGATTGATACCTAACCATATTTGGCAGATGGACGTCACACACTTGCCAGAATTTGGAAAATTAAAATATTTGCATGTTACAGTTGATACTTCTTCTGGATTTTTGATGGGCTCCCTTCATGCCGGAGAAAAAACTAAAGATGTTATAGCTCATTGCTTACAAAATTTTGCCACTGTGGGTGTTCCAAAACAGTTAAAAACATATAATGCCCCTGGTTATACTTCTACCTCTTTTAAACAATTTTGCTCAACATTTGGCATTACTCATATAACAGGAATCCCATACAATCCACAGGGACAAGGCATAGTTGAAAGAGCTCATCAAACTATTAAAATGTACTTATTAAAGCAAAAAGAAGGAATTGGGAAGGGGTATATATTCCCCAAAGATAAACTTAAAATAACCCTTTTTACTCTAAACTTTTTAAATTTGGATTCATCAGGACTTAGTGCTGCGGAAAGGCATATGTGTCCAAAAAATGTGCATAAGCCCAAGGTACTTTGGAAGGATATTCTAACAGGACAATGGAAAGGTCCTGACCCAGTAATTGTCTGGAGTCGGGGGTCTGTTTGTGTGTTTCCACAGGGAGAACAGCAGCCGATTTGGATTCCAGAGAGATTAACCAAGGTCCTGACCCAGTGATTATCTGGAGTTGGGGGTCTGTTTATGTGTTTCCACAGGGAGAACAGCAGCCGATTTGGATTCCAGAAAGATTAACTAAAGCAATTTCTACAGACCAAAAAGAAGATGATTTGGCTCAAATCCATAACAACTGATATCCAAAACTCCAGTTTGGCTATTCTTACATCTGCAACAGAACCAGGATGCTTTTTTCAATATCTATTTTATTATTGCCCTTTGCCATATCATGAAGTTCTATTTTGTTTTTTGAGCTCATACAGACCTAGGTTAATGTTTTGCTGATCAGTTCTATTTTTTGACTATAGAGTTTTTAAACATTGCAATGGAGATTTCACCTGTAAAAAGTTATAAGGCCTTTACTATAATGTTATGTGTTGTATGTATTCTATTATGTGTGCACACTTGTGTTTTGTGTTATATGTTTGAATGTATGTATGTCCATATATCATATATGATGAGCGCTCATGATAAAATGGATCCAAATATTTTTTTTCACATGATTTATATGGTTTAATTTAAATTGGGTAAACAACTGTTGAGGATTGTTTTAATATGTAAACAAAAAAGAAGGTTAACAGATCTGTTTGTTTACTTTCACCTTTCCTTTTCATTATATTTAATAATTCTGTTCAAGATAATGTAAATTGTTAAGAAAATTGTTTTCTTTTAGTGCCTTCTGTAATGTTACATAATTTTTTCTTTAGCCATTATTGCCAGAATTCCTATCTTCATCCCAGTGCCGGTGAAGACAATGTAAATTGTTAAGAAAATTGTTTTCTTTTAGTGCCTTCTGTAATGTTACATAATTTTTTCTTTAGCCATTATTGCCAGAATTCCTATCTTCATCCCAGTGCTGGTGAAGTCAAAGATAAAACCAATCTACAGCTTCTACAATAGCCATCACTGAACTGCTTGCAGAACTTGCCTGGACACATTGTGAGCTCACCTGTATGCACTGTGAACTATCTGTTGGTGCAGCGACTTGTGGTAGTGTTGGGGTATTTTTGCTGATGATGTCATTGGTGGTGCAATTTTTCCAAAAGGAGCCGTCTATTGGCTTGGTGTATCTTCCTCCCTTCTGCTTGTCATGATCGTCCAGCTAAAATTTGGGGGCCAACAGAGGTGAGGCAAAGAACCTCACCCCCCCCGCTGGTACAAAGACCTCTCCACAGGTGTGGCTGTATACTGGACCGGTAGTCAGTGACGGGTAAGATCCAATTGCAATGGTACCAAGCTAAGGACCATATGTACTATTGGACAACCTAAGGCAGGCACGGTCCCTAAGCCACATGCTTGTTGTTTAAACAGAGAGGGGGAGATGTTGAGAGCCACAGCCGAAGGGGCCCCAGCAAACTTCCAGCTGCCAGCAAACTTCCAGCTGCCGGCTGATGATTGGCTCACAGCAGCCCCAGCAACATCTAGCTGATTGGCTCCTCGGCCCCAGCAACATCTAGCTGATTGGCTCCTCTGCGGTGATGCTCATTGGGCTGTTTCCCTGCCCTTTCAGACCACGGAGCTGCTCATTGGGGGACTTTTTTGGCTCCGCCCACGTGACCCAGCCAATCGGCCTCAAGAGCAGGAGGATTGTGGGAGGTGGAGAGAAGCTTGTGTGGGAGAGAGAGGCTTGTGGAAAGCTGGTGGTGGCAGTTGAGGCTCTGAGGGTTTTTCCTGAGAGGCTGTTTTGTTTGGCGTGTGTGGTTCTAAAAATAAAGTTAGTTTCTTTTGACAAGTGGCTCCTGATTGTGCCCAGCCAGACTGCGGCAGTTTGTGCTGTAAAAGATTCGGATTTCATCAATTTCCTTCAAATGTAGATTAACCAGGGCTAATCCACAGGTCAAGTTTAAGGGATCAGTTTTTCCTCTGCAAAATGGGGAAAATGATTATTGTCTGCCTCCCTGTGTTGTTATGAGACTCAATGAAATAATACATTCAATATGTTCAGTTCAGTGGCTTCATTTAATAAATTCTTAAATATTTTAAGTAGAATTTATCAAGGCTGATTATTCATATACACAACAGAGAAGTTGTTGTTTGTTTGCTTTTTGATAGCAATAACATATATCTCAGAAATTTCCTGTTAATATAACCCAGATTGGTATCTACTGATTGTCAAATTACTGAGAATTTAGAAAACTGGAAGTTTTCTATTAACTGATGTAAGTAACTGGAGATTAGAAACGTAGTAGAAAATAGGCATGTGAGAATCACTGGGAAGTGGCTTGAGTTTAACTACAGGAATCATACAGAGCATTTTCTTCATGAAAGTGAGTCACAGTGGGTGTTCTCATTGGAAGATTTTTTTTTCATAATATTGTGAGAACCCAGGCAAATATTTTCTCTAGGCACATAGAAACTTTTTATTTCCTTGGGTAGCATCAAGACTCAAATAATAACAGGTATGAGAACATTAAAATTAGGGGAAAAAAACTAGTTTTTCTAATGCTTACCTAGGAATCCAGGTTTCTGCTAGCTACATTGTTATAATTCTGCAAAAATGCCTCAGGTGAACTTAAGGTGTAAGTCTCTAAAAGCACATGTGGGAGCATTAGGTTTCTATTAAGAGACTCTAGTCAAGCTGCACTTTATTCTCCTAATGTACCAGGTAATATAGGTCAGTAATAGAAGTGGGGAAATCCCATGATCACCTAAAAATCAGATCAAGCCTGAAGGTAAAACTGTCTAATAGTGAAAATGTCCACTTTGAAATGCACTCTAAACAATGAGATACCCTTATTTTTTTACAATTATCTCATAATGTGTATGTCTGGTGGGTGGTTTCATTTATTAATAATGACTCCTATTGTTATTAATGTGTTAACATTTTAGAGGGTGTAGTTCACCACTTTGTATGGACCATGATAGGAATCTCAATAGAAAAAGAATAGTGTATTTCTCAAATGTCCAACAAATTGAAAAAGAAATCTCAAAACTTATAATTTATTAGTAGTACCTAAGCTGAATCCCACTGAAGCAAATAAAAGATTAAATCTTTCCAATCTATATTTAAGCATATTCAAGATATATTATTTAATAAAAGTTATAAAAGAAAAACATAGATCTGAAGTTTAAAGATTCTAAACACAATATCACGTGCTTCTAATTTTCAGTGATAGATTTATTATTAGCACAAGAGTAATTTTATCCCCTAGTAATTAACCCTTGAGTTGAGGCACCTCCCAAATTGGTGATATAGTGTATTGATACATGCAAATGTACCTTGAGTTTGGTTAATGACATGTAGAATGAATTGTTCCATGTCCAAAAATCAAGCTATATAATGAAAAGAAAAAAAAATCATCTGATGGAATTGAGGCATCACAAAGGTACTTACCTTGTAGATTATATATGTGTGTAGATTGTAGGGGAAAGTATTTTGCTGAAATAAACGAGATTGCACTAGATAGAAAAGCTGAAATTGTGTTTTATTTTTAAAACAACTTTCATTTTGATAAGAGTGATGTTAGATATTTTTTCCACACCATTTACCTAGCTCTTCTCTTTATTCAATTATTTTGCGGTGATAAGTCAAATAGCATTTAGTTTACTAAGGGTTCTGTAGTACCAGTTGTTGAAATCAGAAGTGATTTATAGCATGCAAAACAATTCTATGTATTAGGCCTAATTAACTATATTTATAGCAGACAGTAAATATTTCTGTACATACTAATTATACTTTAGCTATTATACCTGAAATTAGATAGATTGATTTAAACAATATAGCCACAAAGGACATTCATTGTTAATAAAATTAAGACATGAAACAAATCACATCAGTTTTTTGAGAAGATGCAAGAAAAATGAGTATTTTATCATAAAGAAATGATTTGGAGATATATATCTCCAAATACATATTTCACATATTCAAGATATACAAATTATATATTACATATATTCAAGATAGTGCTTTTATGTGCATTTGCGTTTATTATAGGACAGCATGCAAATATATAATATTAATAGCTTGTGTATATTATATTAAATCATGGGAATCCTTTTCAATCAATAGCTCTATAACTTGCTACCAGGATATATCTATATCCTGCTTCAGTATAACCTAAGAGGCTAATTTCCATTTAAAAAAATTATGCACCCATCTTTTGGAGAGAATATTTTAGCAATTACTTAGCCTATACTATAAAGTCCAAGCTTTTTTTTTATTCTACAAATGTTTGTATTAAGTTATTAAATGCCAATGTTCAGTGTGAAACAATCACAAATATTGGTTGGCAGCTTGTGAGTAGATATATTTTTCTTCCTGAGGAGGTTACTCAGTGCACCTCAAACAAACTCAACATCAGGCCTATGGAGAAATCATCATTGTAAGCAGGTAGATTTCACAATAGCTTACTCAGGTTTATGTGTTTAATTAGCTGACAGAACTGATGAAGCAGTAGGGGCTGAAGAGGAAATAACCTGAGAGTATAGTATAGTTCTTACTGTGTCAAGCACTGTTAATAACAAAAATGCAGAAGAGAATTAACTGTAACTTTTTCATTTTTTAAAGAATTGAGATTTGATAATTCACCTGGTTATGATAAATTGCAGATCCCCTAAACGACTTGCTCAGTAATAAAATTGCCCCAGTTTCCAACAGTATATCTGAGTTCAGGTCAGTAAAGCCAAATTGAAAAATAGGGATAAGGTCATGGTCTTGGAGATGGTAAATGAAACTGAGATTAGTCTAACTCTAGCTCTCATTCTGTCTTTAATACATAAATGGGAGCTCAAGAAATAGTTTCATGTGTCACATGTTTTGTTGTATCCTAGATGTTCTCTTTTATTGAAACTGTCCTGTATCATATATATATATATATATATATATATATATATATATATATATACACATTATATATACATATTATATATTACACATATTCAAGATAGTGCTTTTATGTGCATTTGCATTTATTATAGGACAGCATGCAAATACATAATATTAATAGCTTGTGTATATTATATTAAATCATGAGAATCTTTTTCAATCAATAGCTCTATAACTTGCTACCAGAAAAAACTATGAGTACAAACAAAAACTTTTTTTAAGAAAATGTTTTGTCTAGTTTAAGCACTAAATTTACTGTTGCATTTTCCATAGTGACTCATTGATAGCAGTAAAATTGAGTTTTGCCAAACTCAGTATATATTCAAATCTCTTGGGTAATTTGATTTAATTTGATTTGAGAATGTCGGAGATCATTTTTTAAAAATATTTTTTAAGATGTTGATGAACCTTTATTTTATTCATTTATTTATATGCAGTGCTGAGAATCAAACCCAGTGAATCACACATTCTAGGCAAGTGCTTTACCACTGAGCCACGACTCCAGCACTGGGAGTTTATTTTTTTCATAATTTTTTAGAAAAGGAAGAAGAAAAGAAAATAGAGATTGTCCTAATTTAAGGAGTAAAAAATGACTTTGAAGAAATTTTACAAAGATTCTAGGGAGTTTTGGATATCAAATAGCTTACTAAATAAAATTTTTGAAGCATTATATACAAATAATTCTAGAATATGTAAGTTCAGACATGACTGACTTTAACATTGGGATCAAGTGCTTAGAAAAGTGACATTTGTTGAAGTATCAATAGCAGCTGGCAAGTGGGCAAAGTCCTTCTCTAATCCCAAATAATAATTATAGATTGAATCACACTATTTCCAAAGACAGTCAAATCATGCTTTTGGGTTTTATACTTTTGTACCTTTGGTGAGACTCGCAAGCCACATTGACCATAAGGTTCACAGATGGAGCATCTAAATTTGGCCTGAGCTGGAGTCCTGAGGCCCCTAGACCCTTCCTAGGTGAATGCTAATAATAGAATGGACAAAAGTTTCTAGTGAAGAAATGTTGTCAAAACACTTCTGGGTCTGGAAATGCTGATTCACCAATGAAGATTCAATGAAAAGCGTTATTTGAGGGAAAAATGAATATTCTAAAATCAGCCCTTTTAAGACCACAGAAAATTACCTGCACTCAAATGGTGAGCATTGTCTGAGGTTTTCAGAATCGACCTGGGAATCTGCATGTGACCAGAGCAGTTTATTGCATGTGCCAGTTAGTATTCATACTTCGGTAGTAGATGCAGATACATAGATAATTTCCCTTTTGAATCAATTTGAAGTCAAGATGGCAATCATATTTATTTGTTAACATTCTAGGCATCACTGGAAGTTGGTTGAAAGCTAATACTTCTCTCTATAAGAAAATCATCAAGTTATTAAAGAACAAGGTATGGGTACACCGTGAACATTAGGATAAGAATTCTCATCAACAGGTGGCTTCCAATTGCTTTAGCTTGAAAGTTACATCTTGTCCCCAGCCATAGTGTGGCTTGTTTGTGGCCTTTTAAAATGCAGTCACGTTTGAAATGTAGCAAAAACTGGCTTTTACTATGGCTTTTACTTTGAAATGTAGCAAAAACTGGCTTTTACTACTCTCTGGTAGCTCAGGCTTTTAGAGGAAATACATAATCTCATTTAATCCTCATGGCTTTCTAAATCAGGACTATTATTGTTCCCCTTTTACAGATGAGGTTTAGTAATTTGTTCAAGGCCACACAGCTAGAGCAGTAAATCCAGGATTAGAAAGCGTGCAATCTGACTCCAGGCTTGTCACTTCTGCAGCTAGGTAAAAGATGTCATCTTTTAACTGTCCTTTTGATTGTCCTAATTCTGTTCCCCACCTTCCAAATGGGTAAGAACTACTCAAGAGACTATCTTCAGTTTTGCCTTAATTCTCTGTTCTACTTCATCTTCCCATTTTCTGTTTAAGATACCTTCCTTTGTATTTTTTTCTTCTAACTTCCCAGAAAAGGTAAAGAAAAAGAGATTAGATGGGGGAGCTGGAGTGGCAGTAGTTTGCTCTGTTATCAGGATGACCCAGTCAGGGCGGGAAGGAGGGAAGCAAAGTCTAACTTTTCAATTATGAAGGTGATCACAGCCCTTTTTCTGCTCACTTTAATATTTCACTAAATTGTGCCAGAATCAACATGGAACTACTCTTGAGAAACTGCTCATCTAAGATCTAAGAAAATACAGGCCAAGATAGATGGGAGTTAATTTGAAAAGACAAACAGAAAAGATGAGGAAAACATACAAGTGCAACATGAATTATATTTGCCTGACTTTTCCTACTAAAGAAGTATTGTATATAGAGAGAGACTTTGTATTGTATATATATAGATATTTTTAGCATATATGTATATTTGTGTATATATATAGTATATATACATATATTTGTATATATATATATATATATATATATATATATATATATATATGTTTTTGTATTGTGTACATATATAGATTTTTTAGTTTTGTCTCTTGCTTATAAATATTCATAAACTTGTATTATTACATAGATATTAAGCTATAGATACAATAAAAACCTTTAAATTAAAAACTTTAAATTACATAAAAGTTTAACACTATCTAGGCATTTCTATTATCTTACATAACTAAGTAATAATTATTAGAACTTTGTATCCAGTAAATCATCATGAGCCCTTAATTTTTATCAAAAACAGACAAATAATTGAAAGGCCAGACAAAAGTGTGATTTAGACTACAGAGCAATAGATATTTGAATATCTTCATTTCAGATAGCTGATTTACTTTAATTAAAATAATTTAACATCATTAACATTTTGTTCCTCAAAATAGTCTATACCAATACTGTATTTAGAGACTAGAAAAATAAAACAGGTTTTGTTTTATTCAGAATCTCAAAGTAAGCCAATGAAAAAAAGATGTTTTTTTCACTAAGAAAATTAAATGGAAAATTGAAACAATCATCCATATAATAAAATCTCATACTGCCATTTTTTGGAATTGATTGCATTTTGTTCAGAAGAAGGTTCTTTTCTTCTTAAGCAAATTCCTAAAGTAGGTATTTTTCTCTCTTTTAGAATTGTATTATTTAATTGCAGCACAAGTGAGAAAGCTTTAGACTGACTGACTCATATAACATTTCTTTTGGTATGTCTATTTAAGGAAAGTCAAAGGAGAAATTCACAGCATGGCAGCTATGTTAATAACTGATAAAAATATGAAGTAGAAGACATTTTTTTCTGTACATAATTAACCCTCAAAAACAACTACATTAAATAACTGGATTTGATAATTATGTTTTCCAGAATTTTTCTAAAATGAATTCAAGTGCCCAAGTTTTATATCTACTTTGCACATTTAGAACAAAACAATAAATCATCCTAAAATTTATTTACTAGCAAACTGATTTTCAAAAAAAAGGCTTTTGGGCAGAAATTAAATACAAAAACTGTATTTAATTTAACTGAAGTATGAATGTAAGTGCCACTAAGATTAAGATATAAATATAAATTGTCATTCACAAAACCATACATACTTTTTCTCCAGAAAAGGACTAGAGAATAGAAACTATAGTTCTATTCCTTTATGTTCCTAATTGACACTTAAAATTAAAAAAAAAATCTTGCTTCATTCTTTTTTAACATGTAATGCAAAATCACAATAGTATATGGTCTTCTTGCAGGAACTATTTCTTTTCCTTAAGTCACAGTATGATTTTAGAAGTCTCACTGTTCTTAACTTTTTATTCTGGCATATAAGCAATTCAAGGGAAAAGATACCTCTCCCTCTTCCTCTCTTATCCCCCACCTTTCCTCCTGAAGAAAGGGTGAATTGGCATTAAACTGCAAGATGAATTTGTACACATCAGGACAATTGTTGAAATCGGTGAGGTGCTGTGTTGATCCACCTCCAGCAGCTGTCATTAGAATGTGGGTGTCAGAGAAGGGTACTGGCATCTTCTTGAATAAAAAAGAGAACATTATAAACCAAACACACTACTGGCCAAAATTAAAATCAATAAAAATAAATTAATAGGGAACCAAAACAGATGGACATTGGCAACTTAGCTCTTTTCTTCACTAGAAGTATTCTGTTTAAGTTTATTTGGGAAAAAGTAATGATGGAGTGAATAAGCATGATTCCAGTGACTGCAAAACAAACACTGTTGTTAGTTCACCATTTTGAAAAATATTCACTCAGATAATAAGGGCTGATTAACATAATGTGCTTTGAATTTCTCCAGGATAAAGAGTGAGGGATGAAAACTTAAGTTCAAATGACAGTCATAAGTATAGAAAATTAGCTCTAACTAATATTTAGTCAATAAAAAATATTGTTTGAACTGTCAATAGCTTCATATTCTGCCATTTCGTATAAAAATATCTTAACTCATGTAGAATTACTTTGAAGCCTATGCTCGAACATTTTCCAATAAGAAAATATACCTGATATCAGTACTGTCTTGCTAAGGTTCAGATGGATCAAATGCAACTTTATTTGAAAAACATAAGAAATGCAATATTCCTTTTAATGTGTTGTAATTGGAAGCATTCATGCAATTGCACAAAGAAACCAGATTCATAGAACTGCAGAAAAATTTATTTTCAAACAGAAATAATATTGTCCATCAACTCTGTTGTTAGCAATTATAAGAAGAAAAACCTGGTTCTCTATTGATCAATAAAACACAAAGTAGTGGTTACACTATTCACATACTGTCAAGTAATAGAACTTTTATAAGCAACATCTTTTTTGTTCTTGCTACATACCCCAGATAGGAACTAGGTATTAACTAGAAATATCCTATATTATTCTGGTGGTAAATGTTCCTCCAAAAGGCACCTGTTTGATGTAACTTTCTCTCAAATATCCAGGTACTTAAAGTTATTAGTGGTAACATAATGATTGGCATATAAAGTTATGTTTTGAGGCTCATTTCTTTGAAAAAAATTAGCTTGTACTATTTAATAACCCAGGCATGGAAGCATAAAGAGACAAAGCCAGCATTTGGGTTGCTCAGAACTGCTTCAATATGCTAAGAAGTAAAATCAAGATAAATGAGCATAATTTTCAAATCTACCTACATTATTGTGGTACTGGAATCATTCTTTTAAGACAGTCACACCATTTTTACTATGTGCATTCTTGTGGATTCCAGTAACTGTCTGTTACCAGATTAAGGCAGAAGTGTGATCATAATTCTCTAAACTCAAAGTTCATTAACCTCTTAATTTTAGCTCCAATAGAAGCACAAACAGTGACTGGCTTAAAATGTCATCAGGGATAGGCAGGCATAACCAGTTCAGTAATGACAACAGCAGATCACTGTGGGCTTGCACAGCCTGGGTGTAGGATTAGTCTTGCACCTTAACCAATGTGGCCATGCAGTGGATGCTGACTGGGACAAAATATGGAAGCTGCTTTCTCAGGAGGATGTAGTGCAGACCTGGGAAGTCTGCTATGAAGTGGCAATGGATCTTTACTAATACAGAAGACCAAGATGAAGAACTCAGCAGCAAGTGAGCATGGTCTCAAAGGGCATATTGGGGAAGTCTTCCAGGGAATTCTGTATCTTGACATTTATCCTGGAAGTGTTTACAGTGCACATGCATGTAGTGGATCTTGACAGTTGTTCAAAGACTGACTCCAATCCCAAAGGACATTAGTAAGAACAAGGAAAAAGTCTCATTCTAGAAGAACCTTGCTATGACAATGACCAAGATAGTTGCTAAGGTAGAAGAGATAAGAGAGGAGTCAGTTGATTGAAATGAGGTAGAAGCTCAAAGCTAGTTGGGTGAGTGTGACTCTAGTCCTCTTTCTGCCTTCTGGTCCAGATTGATCCTCACAACTAGTTCAGGAGGAATAAGCACAATCAAATAACTCTGTTTTATGCTTCAAAGCACCCTATTGGTGAAAAGCAAAGATTTTCAGTAGCTGACTGCAAGAAACTGACTCATGGTCAATTGACATCTCCTAATGGATTCCCTCATAGATAATATGGTTTTACTTTAGACAAAGTGTTAATGACAGACAAGACCTCTAATAAAGTTCCTTTGTACCTGCTTTATGCAAAACAAGATTTCATTAGTCATAAGAGGCCATTAAAAGGAAAAACAAATGAAAGAATCAATACTGAGGTCCCTTCCATGTAAAAGATGTCAAAAGCTAACTAGGGACATGTTGTAATTCAAAACTCTCTTAATTTACTACAAATATTAAGTTTGAAACTATAATGCCAGAAGAACTGTCCAGTCCAGAGTTATAAAAAAAAATAAACCCTACATTTGTATACAATGCAACAAGCCATATTTTAAATCAGCATATTTAAATCAGAAAAGCCATACTTTAAATCAGTTGCTAAACTATTGTAAGACAAATAAATTTTAAAAATTGGAAAAAAGATAAAGAAAATCAAAACTGGGTATGCAGAAAAGTGTAAGGCTGAACTAATGAGAAGCATGGGAAATTGTTCTTCAACTAGCTTAGTAGAAGAAATGGAAGAGAGCGAATAAGGTGCCATTGCATAGTCCATACAACTGCCCTGTATATTTTTCTCAGGGTAATTCCAACTTCCTAAGGAAATATAGCTCCAAATTTCCACTCTTCTTAAATTTTGTCTTAATCACTGAGCAAGTGTGCCTATTATTACAGCATTTTAAGAAAGTGGTTACCCAGATCTATCTTATCTTACTGCTGAACATTTTCTCAAATGATCTAGAATTCCTCTTCTATCACAGAAAACTATAAATTGCAGTATTCAGAAATGGAGTTTTATGGGTTTTTTCCCTCCTGAGCCATTAAACAGATTCTGCATTAGATTCTTATCCAAGACAAAAGAGAGTAAAATGACCCAAGGGGCTGGTATGGTTTTTTTGCAGTCAAAATTATAGAAAGAGCTTGCTAAAGAGAACTTTTTGTTTAAGAAGCAAAGCTTAGAAGAACTAATTTCTGAATTTTAAGCCATGATAAAATAAAATACATGGTACTAACTAGATGATAAAAGAATAATCTCAAAGAATCACTTCAGAACCACAAAAATTAAAAATAATTTTTCCTAGTAGAGAAAACCAATGATTAAATGAGAACCTTTAGCCAATCCTTAAAAACCCCTCAATAACAAAATATGATACATAAGAAAGAAAATAAGTTGGATGCACAAAAGACAATACATTTGTAAATCAGAAAGTGTGAAGTTCTTATCATGTGTACAATGCAGGGTCTTGAAGTTATGATGTTTATGATTTAACTCTGGGCATCTGCCAGAGTGCAAGGCAGCAGATATTTCTGAAAGTTAAGAAACTGCATTCAAGATCATGTACTGAAAAGACATCATCAATTCTGAATTAAGGCAGAGAAACTTGAATCCACTTTAATCTTTTCTAGTGAAATAATTAGTTCATAATGGCAAGACACATCAAGTTATGCACAAATATTCCCAAGTCTTCCCACCTGTATTACTAAGCCTCAACTGTATCAAGTGTCTACTTCACTGTGATGTATTGTACTCCTCAAAACAATATCAATTCATAAATTGGGAAAAGTATATATTTTATAAACGTATTATCTTTATTAATAATAGAGAAATTCACCATGAAGGAAAATAAGAAACTCAAACTTTGGCAAATACATAGTTTTACATAATTGAAAATGTTTTTTTAATTTTTAAAGAAAACATTTATGTAAAACAACTTATTAAATTATACAGTGACTGCTTTTATATTTTCTTTGTAAAATGTAAATCTCTGATCAAGGAAGAGTTCCTTCAAGCTCTTTAGAAAAAGCTTAAGCACTGATCCATACACTTTACTTTAAAAAGAAGATTTAAAACTTGGATGTATATATTGTTCATTAACTGTTGTTCATATTCTTATATCCTAAATTTGTGTGTTTTGGGATCTAACATTTTTCTTTACTTTGAGTTTACATAAATCAACAATAGAATTCACATATGGTGATTCACTGTTATCTGAAGAATAGTAAATATTAGTGTATATATTAAGATTGATCTTAAAACCTGTAGTGCATATAAACAGACAGCTTTTTACTCACAAAGTCTATATCCAATGGAAGTATGGTCATACTTCCATGAAATGCAAGTGTTCAAGTTGTGTTCTATATAGAATTCAAGAGATCTCATGATCTCTTGTGAAGGAATGGCAGGCAGGTATTCAAGTTACGACTGTAGGACAGTGTGACTGACTATTTTAGTTAACATGGCAGTCATAAAAATCAAATGTTTCAAAATGGTCATCCAGATGGGTATTTCATACTCATTTCAATGATGCTACCTTTGCTAAACTAGTATTGGATATACACTTTAGACAATATACACAGAAGCCAATTTAATGGAAAATCTTTATCAATTGAAGGGAGATACAAATGTGGGAAACATGGAATTAGGTCTGATGAACACAGATTATTTCTGTTATGGATTTATAAGTGAAGTAAGACTATAAAATAAGAATATTTTTTTTTCTAGCAGCTAATAGGCTCACTTTGAAGGCTATTCCAAAAGAAGAGTTTGACAAATGTTTTGAGCAATACAGAGAGGGAAGAGAGTATTGGTTTCAATAAAACACATGTATAGACTTGGAGAGTAAATGCTGCATGAAACACCACTCAAATGGCTATTGCTTTGTGGTCAATGCCTTGTAAGAAGAGATAGAGGAAAACTTGCTGACTGACTTTCCTATGCAATTTCCTAGTGGGGCCTAAGAATTTAACATAGATACTGACTGTAGGAATACTTGACTTCTCAATTTTTCCATATGAAAAAGGGTTTGGCATCTCAGAATTGCATTTATAGATGTTTCTAATTTCTCTATTCTGAATAAGAAAATTTATGCATGTACTTTGCATGCACCAAACATGAAATGAAAAGCCTTATCAGGTCAAAATGAGGCCTTGAGCTTCTATATACAAACGTGTCTTAGGTATTCTGATGAACCTGAAGAGTCTTACAAATAGTTTATTTTCACCCCAATGAATTTGAGAGAGAATACAGCTGAATTCATTTAAATAATTTCATGTGAAAGCTCATAAAGAAAATCAAGTAATCCTCAAATATTATGCAGTTCTAAGTGAAAAATGCTATAAAATCTCCTGCCCTTGGAAATTAATTTTTCTTAAATCTTTTAAAAAATAGAATTCAGAGAGAATGTAAGTTTCTGGAAGAGAGATAAAAAACACAGATAAAAAGCACCATTTAGAGTACTTAGCAACTTCAGAAATGACAATTGAAACATTTTGTCAAAATGTGTTCCACTAAATCTATCACAAGTAAACATTATCATTATAATTTAATGTGTCTGAAGAGAGATGATTAAAATGTTACTGCCAAATCAAAAAAAAAAAAAAAAACACTATCTATTTCATTGAGATAAATTTTTTTAATAACAATATTACTTCCACTTAAATGAGAATTAACTTTGCCCCCTCTAATAACATGAATTTAACACATATAAATATGAAAAATCATATTTAATCCAATAGAAACTATTTGTGGACTAGATATTAATCTCATTTAGAGTATTTTGATATAATTATTCAATCTGAAACAATTAGTTTTTATTTTGTTGTCAGATTGATGATACTTTTTGAAATAATGTTTTTTAAGGTAGAAGGGAATAATATTTAATATATGTATCACTTTAATTCTATAAGTTGGTCTTCTGGAAAAGGTTAGAAAGATGTAAAACACAATTCTTCTTATTTTTCTTTAGCATTTTGATACATAAATTGTTGTAAACAAAACCAAAACCTAAATATGGCCATTCATAAAGAATAAAATTCTTTGAAATGGCTTTCTGTGTTTTCAACAGTTTGAATAATTACATAAAGTACGTATCTTTCTTTTTTACTATTATTCTAATGCAAATCAATTTATATAATTTTACAGTATTATTAAAAGTGTTCAATAATTCACAATTTATGCATGGTGTATAGTTGTTTATCAATATGTAAACACATGAAATTTTAGTCAGAGATCACAGAATTTACTAAGAACTTACAAGAAGTCATATTATATGAAATATGATCACAAAGGCAGTATAATACAATGATAAAACAGAATTAAATTTCCATTATAAGGAAAGTGATAGGGATTGGAATTATTATAATACTTACATTTTGATACCAAAATGATTTCTGACTTCTTTGCAATCCTTAAATGTGATAGAGGAGAATGTATTCAGGAGTGACATCTCCAAATACATAATTACTACTATGGGTATTTGGCACACTCTCAGTATTATTCATTATTATTACATAAAGAGGAGAATACTGAACAAAAAATAATTGATAATTTTGTTAGTATAATGTTTTATTATTAACAGAATTGTTTTAATATCATTTCCCTAGTCAACTTAATAGTTAAAATTACAGCATTTTTTAAAAAGTGAAAAACAGGAAATGCACTTTAAAGATATTAAAAAAATACTATTGCAAAATATTATTATAAAATATTATTGTAACCTAAATGATTGGTTGTTTTATATTCTAGTTACTTTCCTAAGATAGAGGACAGACTGAAATTGCCATATGGTGAGTGATTTAAAAATTTATCATATATTAAGAAAATAATTCTCATTTCTTTTAGTAAACTCAAATCAGCAAAGGAACCAAACTGATCAGAATTAGTTTAACAAAGAAAATTCTTAAAGAAAATCTAATCTAGTGAAAATAAAATTAGCAAAGGAGTTGTCACTTAATTATCTATTTCCTCTATCAGGTTAACATATGAAAAGGTGAATATTTTAAACTGACTTACTGTGTATACACAGTAAAATACTTTAAAAAGAAATTATCATTTAACAGATAACTTGGCAAATTGTTTTCCAGTTACTATTTTTCTCAAAATGTATTAAAATAATAATCAGATGTGTTGATTTAAAAGCATCAGACATATCTTAGTATGTTTAAATTTTTATTTAGAGTATAACAAGTAAACTTCATAAATTATAATGTGGAATGTCAAATGTTTAAAAGAATATAATACCTAACTTCAAAACTTAAGCTAACAATTTCAGAAAATCCCATAAATGAAATATATTGATAAGCAATAATCTAAAATTTTGAGTAATTTTATATGGTTAAATAATAAAAATTTTCTTTATAAATGCAATTTAATTTTTTAATTTAGTAAATATCAGTAATATAATATGAAAAAAATAAATTTTGCCTAAGAACAAAACAATTTTCTATGCTTTCTAAGTATGTATTTGAAGAGTCAAGATTCAAAGATAGATTTTAACAAGAAATAAAAATACCTTTATGTTCATTCTTCGTTTATATTTTTCTAGGAAATATTCTTGGCTAATGGTTTATTTTCAAGAGTTCGCTACTAATGTTACCCATAAAGTAAAGAGTTCACCAAGTTAAATTTAATATTTAAATTTATATCCATTTTCTTCTATAGTCTTTTAAGACGTAGTTGCTACAGATATTTTTTTCAAATGTCATTTGCATTGCATCTCATAGTGTTTCTACAAATAATTATTTCTTTTAAAATGAAAATGATTTATTTTTATATCAAACTAATAATCTTAGTGTCTGGCTCTTTTAAGCTAAAATTTTTTTTCAATTGTGAGAGGAACTGCCTTTTTCTTTAAAACCATGTGCCTATCATTTCTTGCACACACACAAAAAGTTGTCTTTATACCTTAGTATCTTCTCTCTCCTTTTCATCTCTTTTTCTTTCTTTTCCTTTACTTTCTGTCTTCTTTTCTTTGGGGTGGGGGGAGGATAAAATTATTGAGTCAAGTTGCTAGCTAAAGGGAAGACAAATGTTATTACCTGTAGTCTACTGGCAAGAAAAATGAAAACCTTTGTCATATAAGAAATATTTAAAGTAAACAGATTTACTCAAAGTAAAGGCCTGAAAACAAGGACTAGAAGTTGTTAGTCTGGCACATAAGTTTAATTCTTGTTTGGGAATTTTTTGGTGCGGTGTCTTTCTAAAATGCAGCCTGCTGATTTATTTATTTATTTATTTTAAAAGGCTGACAGTTAATTAGCACGGAGTCTTATTACAGAAGTCTCCTCTAAAGCAGACATATTCAAGTTATACTGAAGTGATTGTCATAAAGGGGTTGTTTGCTGTGGTGCTCACAGATGGCAGAAAAGACAGCCCAGGAACGCAAACAGCCTGATAATCAAGATAGCCTTGAAATATGGGTGAGTTTTCAGCTCTGATTCTGGCAGCAGCCTCTTTTTAAATATCTTGGGTTGTTATGTCCAAGTGGTTTACTTTAAAGCAGCTTTGTCATCAAAGGGGTCCCAGAGTCAAGAATAATTATGATAATTACCCAGAATTGCACCCCCCCACAAATAATCATAATAATAATCCTGAATCTTAACCAGCTATAATATTGTTTGTGCAATACACTGCTACATTCAAAAAGATGAAGTGCTAGACAACTACGATCTATGATCTATTCTTGACTGACAAAACAACTATAATTGTATGACTTTCTGGGATAATGGTTTAAACAAAAGTAAATAGTAAAAAAAAAAAAAAAAAAAAGAACTCCCCCCTTGAAAAAAAGGATTGGAAAGCTTAGCTGTGTTTAGTGCCCATTGATGAAAGCAGTGTTCTCTGATCCATGCTGCTATTGTTGGTTTTAGTTTAGCTCCCTCTCAATCAATATCTAACAGGGCATGATTTAATAAGGTTTTATAATCTCCAAAAATGAGGGGGGGTAGGGTGGTTGTGGTATTGTCATTCATCAAAGGGGGCCTTTCAGGTTTCTTTGCTTTCACCTGCTGGGACCCATTTGGTCTCTTTCAAAGAGAATGCAATGACAAAATGAATGAGAAATGCTAGAATAAGAGTCCCTTATTCTACCCAATAGTATAATCAATGGGTACTTGTAATCCCTATTGTACCTCACAGAGGTAGTTGTAAGACAATTAAATCTCGCTTCTCAGGCAAATGATTTTGGTAGTTAACCTGAAACAGCCAACAATATTGAAGAGAATGAATGCATTTGAAGCAATGATGTAATGGGATATTGCCTGACCAGAAAAGCATGCATGTGTGTTGACATGTGTGTATATACATATGTATGTTTATCTCCGTACTCCATGTCCACAGTATTCCTGATTCATAGTCCCCTAAATATTATATGGGTAACTGACAATGATTTTAAACAATTTCACAATCTGTTCTTTTAATTTCTATTTTAAATGAACATGAAAATATTCTTATTTTGTAGCATTATACACTCTAAACTGTAGTTTCATAAACAGAAAACATTTACATAGTTAACATCAGTTTGATATGACAACCAATTTAGTTTTAATTTCATTTGCATCAGCTAAATTCAATTTCTCTTTCCCTTCTTACGCTCATTGCTTGAATGTCAAAAGGAACCATGTAGTCCTTTGAAGAGACACTCATTTCACCCTGCATTATTTGTCCACCTTCAGTTGTGTGGACTTGATATTTTATTTCCAGTATTGTCTATCAAGAATTCTTATGGATTACTCTTTTTAAGAAAGAATATAACTGTGACTGATGATAAAATTGGATAGCACATACAAATTCTAAAGATCTGTGAAGAAAATTATGCCTTGTGAAAATCCTGTGACTATTGATAAATGTTAGATACAAATAAAGAGAGCAAAGAGATTGCTATATCAGATGCAAAAAGATGAATTTTAGTTAAGAATGATTAGTTAAGAATGATTTAAAATGCTAAATTCCAATAATTCAGAAATTGAAAGCTCTTTCCTTTATCATAATTTAAATATAGTCTTAATTTCTCTCATGACTCATTTATGTTGAAAATTCCCATCTCCATATTCCTTTGCCAACAATCTATAAGAAACCTCAAATGGCTATTATTTACAGTAACTCTTAACTTATTCCCAAAACAAAACCTTGCATTTAATTATATGCAAACATATAATAAGTATATTTTTAACTCTGGAAGTACATATTTTCTTCTCTACCTAAGAGCTGCTGTTTATTTGTCTTTAATGAATAACTATTTGTTTTGGACATCTATAACCCAAATATATATTGACCCAGACACACAGACATCACAGATGTGTTCCTGAACCCAAGTGCATAAGTATTTTCATTATATTATGCAGACACATAGCTATTTTGTACGTAAATAAAATAAGAACTTCAATGAAGTCTCTCCACATAATTCTTTTAGTAATCCTAAATTACTAAAAAGCAACTTTCAGGGAACTAGAAATGTTTCCTTACATGACTTCCAAGGCAGAAATATTTGGTACCAGAATTCTACATGCTTGTGAATTATTTTTAAACCTTTTTATTTTGTTATGTTTCAATCATAGAGGAATAAAGAAATCCCCTAGAAAACATAAGTTGACCTGAATAAAATGATGTATTCACTCATAATGCGGAGTTTAGCAAGGATTGAAGCACCTGACTCCTCTGGATACTTCCAAATGAGTCTGGCTAATTGGGGTAACCCAAGCCAATGGCCATTTGAAAGACTCGAGGTCAGGTGTTTTATTGCTGGGATAGTATTCAAAAAAATGACTGTCAGGAGTGAACGAAGAATTATGTCAAGAGCATTCAGCATTACTGCCACTAAAGAGAGAGGAGGGGGAAAACATTGTGAAGAAAAACATGTCATTTTCTAAATGAGCTAGGGGAGGAGGATAGGGCAATAATGTGGTCTTCAGCTGTTGGTTTATTAGGTTTCCATTCCCATCATCCACATCTAGGGAAAGCAGAAATAGTTTTACTTTTAATACAGTTGCACCCTACTACTTTGCTTTCTTGTGGAGTAAAAAATAGCTGTGAAGAACGTGCAGTTGAGGTTTGTTCTTTATGGTTGTTTGTTTCCCCATCTCCTATGCTATTTTCCTGGATCTATAGCAAATCTTAGCATTGTTGTCTGATTTGCCATGGAACAGTGAACATTGCTTTTCCTAGCCAAATCATCCAGTGTTAAGTGCTATGTGATACAGATCAATAGGGCATCTACAGCTGTACAAAAAGGGCAATGTTGTTTCTATTAACTACTTTGAAGGAGAGTGTGGCCTAGTGGTTAAAGGATTAAATTGGGTGTTGAGGTTTTTTATGTCCTGAATTTTAATTCTACTGAAGTCACTGGATTCTCAACAAAGTTGTTAGCAGTTTTTTTTTGTCGTTGTTGTTGTTGTTTTGTTTTCCCCATTTTGATCCACAACAATACACTCATGGGTTATATACTTGGAGATATGCATATCATAGGATCATTCAACAAATGATAAAAATCTGGAGGACTGATAAAAAAGATTAGAAAACATCTGGTGACATCAAAATTATGTTGCTTCAACTATTGCATCAGATTAATTTTTCATATTATTTGTCACATGTTGTTTCTCTTTTTCAGGCTATTCTCCCACTTCCTTTGAGCTCACATATATGAAGTTTCAGTCATATTGGGCAAGGGCTTCTTTCGGTTCTGGTTACCTGCATCTTCCTTCAGGAATTGGATACGTTTTGTTTCTCATGTGCCCCTTGTCAGTGGCATTTTAATGAACCATAATGTAGAAAACAATCTTGGAAACAGCGGTTGGGCTTTTTGTTGTCACTGCCAGCACCAGGTGCAAATGGCCACTCCCAAGGATTAGCAACGCACAACGCACGTTCCCCTTTTATTTCATTTTGGGGCAGATGCTTGTGTAAGTGTGTGCATGTGTGGTTATATGTGCATGGGTGTATACGTTAGGGAAAGAGAGAAAGAATGGTGGTACAGAATAAAAGTTATATAAAATTATATATTGTTAACTCAAGCTAACTTTGAAAGCAAGATAGGCCCTCATATCATATTTCCTGCTCAGAATTCTGGATTCCAATTGATCTGAATCCTTTCTTCCTTTCCTCTCTTTCTAATCTCTCTCCCTCCTCTCCATTTCATTTCTGAAGAATGTTACATGTTTTGTAAACAATTCACTCAAATAGCAATTCAGAGGAGCAAATATTCACTCCTCTTGCTGTAATCAAGTAACAGAGATCCAATATTTATTTTATTTTAGTGTCTCCACTTTGGTTTTAGTATAGTTTATTTTATATTTGTTAAGTATTGCATTCCACAGACAGGAAGTGTCCTCCTTTGTAGTTGGAGAAGAAAGAAAGGTTCTAAGCAGCGAGGTTGCCTAGAGAAAGAGAGAAAGTGGTTCCCTTTGGCTTGTGGCCACTCAGCCTTGGCTACTGTTGCACTGCTAGGGCAGTGCATTGTGGGAAGACACTTTGTGAAAACATTTGCGCGCCTAGAATTAATACATTGATAAAGTAGATGATTTTTAGGATAGCTGACTTAAACTTCTGTTACAGAATTAAATGAAATAATCAACAAATAAAAGGACTTCTTCCCTAAATCAATGGTGGATTTTTTTTTTTACCACTACTTCTTTATTTTGAAAATTAAGATGATATAAATTTTAGTCACCTGTGACCCATATGCTTTCTATGGCCTTCTTTAAAATCTTATTTTCCCAATTTAATATTTTTATTTAAAAAATATAATTCAAATTTATGATTTCCCAAAGTAAAAATAAAAAGATAATTTTGTGTATTTTTAAAGAAGTATATTTATTTTATTAACAGTTTCCAAATTATGGGTACTTCTCTGTGTAGTTTTTCTTAAAGATTTATGATGACTTCTTAGAATCTTCATCACAGCCTAAAATAAAAGTTTACTGGATATGAGAATTTAGGAGCTTATTTCTCTGTAATCATGACTCTGCTGTTTCAATGTGATACTTATTGTCACAGGAGGGACTGATAGTCAATTCTCTGAGTGTTTAACTATGAAATTATGAAATTATTTATATTCAATTAATTGCTTGGTCAAATAGGCCAACCGATAATAAAGGAAAAACTTCTTTCTCAGAAAATCAAAATAAAACAAATGAGAAAAAAAACCAATTTGTTGTTTAAGTGAGATTCTGATGAACAGATTTTCTTTTATATATTATACATACTGACATTACAGAAAACTAATTGACAAATGAGAATGCAATTCATTATTGATCATTTTAAGGACTAGTTAAGTCTTTTTAATGTGGCTACAAATATAATTTAAATTTGAATTTTTTTACTCAATCTAGAACATCTACAGTTTTTTCCCTTTTTTTCTCTTGTTTAAATGCCAAAATTAAACATTGGAAATTTTATCAAATTCCTTGACTATGTGAAGACAAAAAGCACAAAATAAAATATTAGTCTGTGTCACTTGCATCTATCACCCTTCTACCATGAAAAGTTGGAAATATCGGTTTTCCATTTTATGGAATAGTTTAGTCATTCATTCACATGGGAATTCAAATCTTTTA